>NC_137803.1:16760551-16875551 GCF_963383645.1 Muscardinus avellanarius
AAATGGGACAAGCTGCCCTTTTCTAGCCTCAAGCCTAAATAATATCTGTCAAGAAACTAAGGGATACCAGGGCACGAGCACCATCTGAATCAAAGTGTGTTGTGGTTGTCAGGGAGGGAGGGATAGACTAAACTCACGGCTAGCACACCTGCTACTTCAAATCACACGGCAGTTGTTCCAGATTTTCATTTTCAAAAGATTAAAAACAACTTGTTTCAATTCTGCTGGGCTAATTGTCAGACAAACCTTTCTCCTGTGGTGGCAATGATAGGCAGCTTTTAAAATGCACAGTTGAGCTGGGCCCGGTGAGGCACACTTGTAATCTTGGAACTTGAAAGGCTGACAGGAGGATCCCAGGTTCGAGGCCAGCCTTGGCAATTTAGGGAGACCTCAGCAAGTCAGCAAGTTGGCAAGACCCGGTTCCTAAACAAAAAGGGCCAGGAGTTAATGCACTAGTGAGAGCTCTTGGGTTTACTCTCCATACGACATAAAAAGGTAGGGGGGACTTGGGTATATGTTGCTCAGTAATAGCATGCCCCTGGGTTCAATCCCCAACACACACACACACACACACACACACACACACACACACACACACACACATTTTTTTGGTACTAGGGATTGAACCCAGGGGCATTCTACCTCCTAGCTATACCCCCATCCTAGTTTTATTTTTTTATTTTGAAACAGGGTCTTGCTAAGCGGCAGAGGGCCTCACAAGGTTGCTGAGGCTGGCTACAAACCCACGATCCTCCTGTTTCAGTCTCCCAAGTACTGGGATTACACGTATGTGCCTAACTCAAGTATTTTTTCTTTCTTTCTTTTTCTTCTTCTTTTCTTAATGTGATGAGGGCTGGGGTTGTGGCTCAGTAGTAAAGCACTTGGCTAGCATGCACAATGTCCAGGATCTCATCCCCAGCAGAATAAACAAATAAATTGTGATGCACTTCCACTAAGACATTAAAAGCAGCAGAAGTTTCTGGAATTCTATGTCAGAAACAAATCCTGCAAGAAATGATTACCCTGAGCATTAACAGAAGACATTCAGTAAGTATCTGCCAGATTTTGTTACAATGGAGATTTTGTGCGTGTTGGGAGTGGGAGTGGGGTCGGTCCTGAGGACTGAACCCAGGAGCATTTTATCTCTGAGCTACACACTCAACCCTTTTTATTTTTTGTTTGGAAACAGGGTCTCGCTAGGTTGCTAACAGTCTCGCTAGGTTGCTGAGGCTGGCTTGAACCTGCAATCTTCCTGTCTCAGCCTCCTAAATACTAGGATTACAGGCATGTGCCGTCATGTCATGCCCAGCCACGATGAAGATTTTTTTATTTTTTATTTTTTGTATTGGGGATGAAACCCAGGAGCATTCTATCTCCGAGCAACACCCAGCCCTATAATTTATTCTTTATTTTGAAACAGGATCTCACTGAGTTGCAAAGGGCCTCACTAAGTAGTAGCTGAGGCTGTCCTCGAACCTCAATCTTCTGTCTCAGCCTCCCAAATTCTGGGAGTACAAGTGTGCACCACCACGCCTGGCCCAATTTTTTTTTTTTTAAACTAGAATTAGATCATCTTTGCCCTGCAGTTGATAGTACATGGCATACACGTAAATGCTAACCATCCGGCTCTGGGTTCCTTGAGAAAGATTTGAATGTTATAAATTTCATATCTGAGTTCCTGAGCCAGACTCTCCACAAACACCTTCTGACAGTTTTTTTCTTTTTTTTTTTTAATATCTGGTCAGCTATTAGTCTTAGACTTGCAAAAAAGCTTGTATTTTTGTTTCTCACGGGACTGTAACAGATTCCCACAAGCTCAATGTCTTAAAACAAAATGAGTTTATTTTCTCATAATTCTGTAGAAGTCCCGAATGTGCATCATGGGGACAAAATCAAGGGGTCAGCAGGCCTCATTCCTTCTAGAGGCTCAAGGGGAAACTTTACTCTTTGGTTCTGACAACTTTTGGGGGCTGCTGGTCTCCCTGGCACGTGGCCACATGGGTCTCTGCCTCTGTGGTCACCTCTGCCTCTGTGTGTATGTGCTCCCTCTCCTTCTGCCTCTTATTTCATTTTATTTTTTGTGCTACTGGGAATTGAACCCAGGAACATTCTACCTCTGAGCTACAACCTCAGCCCTATTTTATTCCGCCCTATTCTGCTGAGGCTGGTTGTGAACCTGAGACCCCCCATCTCAGCCTAAGTACTGGGATTTCAAGAGTACACCTCCACACCCGTTTCTGCCTCCCTTTTAAAGATACCCATGGCTGGGCACAGTGGTGCATTCTTGTAATCCCAGCATTCGGGAGGCTGAGACAGGAGGATCGCGGTTCACGGACAGCCTCAGCTACTACTTAGCGAGGCCCTTTGCAACTCAGTGAGACCCTGTTTCAAAATAAAGAATAAAAAATAGGGCTGGGGGTGTAGCTCGGAGGTAGAATGCCCCTGGGTTCCATCCCCAGTCCTGCAAAAATATAAAAAAAAATAATAATAATAAATTTTAAAAAATAGAGCCGGGGGTGTAGCTGGGAGGTAGAACGCCCCTGGGTTCAATCCTGAGTACTGAAGGAAAGGAAAAACTAGTTGCCTGGGGAGGATTTCAAGGCTGTTATGAGATGGGAGAAAACAGGAAATGAAAGCCCAGCAGGTGCCTGTGAAGGAGGAGAATCCCCTCCGGCCCCAGCGTTCCTTCCAGAGGAATAAAGTGTGGGCAACGCGGGAAGGAGTCCTTGGAGCCAGGGGATGTGGCGAGCCATTAGGATGCGGTACACCAGCCTCCAGCCGGCCAGGGGCCCGGTGGAAAATACTCCTCGCGGGTCTGGGGCATCCCAGGGAAAGGAGGCCGGCACCTCCCTGAGATAGACTGCATCGTTTTTTCCATCCCAGGCAACAAATGCCTGCTTCTGGTTCTGGAGCGTGTGCAGGAGAGGTCACAGCAACCTGCATTCGTTTTCTAGAACTGTCCTAACAAATCTCCACGCGGCGGGTGGCCTAAACAATAGACATGTGTTCCCTCTCGCTTGGAGCCTGGCACCGCGGCCGGTGGGGCAGCTCCTCCTGCGGGGTCTGCTCCGTGCTTCTGCTGGTTGCCAGCAATGTTGGGCTTTCCTTTGCTTCCAGATGCAGCGCTCTGATGTCCCGGCATATGTCTGTGTTTCGGTCCAAATTTTCCTCCTAAAGGATGCTGGTCATTGGGTCAGAGCCTGCCCTCCCCTGGAATCCCCTGGTCTTAATTTGTCTGCAAAGACCCTATTTCCAAATAAGATCACATCAGTACAGACCAAAGGGTTAAGGTTTTGACAAGCGCGCGCGCGCGCGCGCGTGTGTGTGTGTGTGTGTGTGTGTGTGTGTGTGTGTGTGTGTTACTGGGGATTGAACCCCAGGGGCATTCTACCTCTAAGCTATACCTCTAGCCCTTTTTATTTTCATTTATTTATTTATTTATTTATTTTTAGTGTGTGGTACTGGGAATTAAGCCCCCTGGGCATTCTGTCTCCAAGCTATACCCCCAGCCCTATTTTATTTTTATTTTGAAACAGGGGCTTGCGAGGCTGAAGTCTCAGTACTTGCTGAGGCTGTCCTTGAACCTGCGATATTCTGTCTCAGCCCCCCCTCCCATTACTAGGATTTGGGGCTTTTTTTGTTTGTTTTTTGAAATAGGATCTTGAAGGGTTGCTGAGAGTCTGTCTATATTGCTGAGGCTGTCCTTGAACCTGTGATCCTCCTGTCTCAGTCTACCAGTACTGGGATGACAGGCATGTGCCACCATGTCCAGCTTCAACAGATCTTTTGGGAGGCACAATTCCACCCACAACACTCACGAAGTGTGTAGTTTTATAAAGTCTATGGAGCCAGGCGTGGTGGCGCACGCTTGTCATCCCAGTACTCGGGAGGCTGAGACAGGCTTGCAGGTTCGAAGCCAGCCTCAGCAGCAACTTAGTGAGACCCTGGTTTCCAAATAAAACTATAAAATAGGTCTGAGCCGGGCGTGGTGACGCACGCCTGTGATCCCAGCATTCAGGAGGCTGAGACAAGAGGATTGCAGTTCATGGACAGCCTCAGCTACTTAGTGAGGTCCTCCGCAACTTAGTGAGACCCTGTTTCAAAATAAAGAATAAAAAATAAAGCCAGGCGTGGTGGCGCACGCTTGTAATCTCCGCACTTGGGAGGCGGAGACAGGAGGATCGCACAGGTTCGAAGCCAGCTGCGCTGGCTTGAGAGACCCTGTTTCCAAATACAAAGTATAAAAATAGGTCTGGGAGTGTAACCCGGAGGTAGAAGGGCTTCCAGGAACCCCAGTACCACCAAAAAAATAAATACAAATAAAAAATAAAAATAAAATAAACTAGGTCTGGAGGTGTAGCATGGGGATCAAAGGCCCCTGGGTTCCATCCCCAGTACCAAAAAAAAAAAAAAAAAGAATAGAAAATTGGCCTGGGGGTGAAGGTCAGAGGTAGAATGGCCCTGGGTTTAATCCTCAGCAACACACACACACACACACACACACACACACACACACACAATTACATGGCTCTACAGGACATGCGGCACAGTATTAATTTGCTACGGCTACCATGACAAAGTGCCACAAAAGGGGTCCCTCAAACAACAGGCACGCATTGCCTCCTGGTTCTGCAGGACAATCCGTCCAAAATGGGGCTGTCGTCAGAGGGGGCTTCTGAGCCTCCTCCTCGGCTTCCCACGGCTCCTGTGCTGTGTCCTCAAGAGGTCCTTCCTCTAGGTACATCTCCTGTGTCCAGGGCCTGCTCGGCTCATCCCATTTTATCCTAATCATCCCTAGAAACACCCGATCTCCAAATGCAGTTACATGCCGAGATACCAAGGTAAGGGCTGCGATACAGGAACTGCTGAGATGGGAGGATCGCGATGGGAGGACAGCCTCAGCTACTCAGTGAGGCCCCTGCAGCTCAGTGAGACCCTGTTTCAAAATAAAGAATAAAAAATAGGGCTGGGGGTGGAGTTCAGAGGTAGAATGAACCTGGGTTCCATCCCCAGTACTGAGAAAGGAAAGGAAGGAAGGAAGGGAGGAAGGAAGGAAGGAAGGAAGGATGGATTTCAGAGCGAGATTCAATCCACGACATATGCAAATTCCAAATAGTTATGAAATCTAGGGTGCGCCTTAGTCAAAGGTCTACATATAGCAAATTGATTCTCCCAGGACGCTGTTTAAGGTTTTACTGTTGTTTGAGTTTTGTTGTTTTTGTTTTGTTTTTGCCAGCCTCTTGGATCTATCGCCTATCTATGGTTTAAGTTGACCAGTACGTATAATCCCAAGATAAATGTTTGGTATTTCTGGTCCCCTTAATGAGGAATATAAATGCAAAGCAAAAAAAGATGTGTTAAAACCATACATGTGTTTCCACATTATGGGCAATGTCCGATGGAGTTTGAGTGGAAACGGAGGACACTCTGAGTACCGAGGAATATTTCCCTGTCTTTCTGAGGTATTGGTAATATAATGGCTATAGACATTACTCGGGTTTTTTTCTTCTTTTTAAGTACTGATGAGTAAACCCAAGGGCATATTTTTTTTTTTTTTATCAAAAGTCTCGATAAGTTACTGCAGGTCTTGGGAGGCCTTGATCCTCCTGTCTCAACTTCCCAGACGACAGGTTTGCAGGAATGCACCGCCACGCCAAGCCCCCAAGGGCATTTTATATCTGTGCTATACACCCCCAGCCTTTTGTGTGTTTTTGTTTTTGTTTTGTGGGGGGGAGGTTAGTGGCACTGGGGGTGGAACCCAGAGGCTTTCCACCTCCAGGCTATACTCCCAGACCTATTTTTTTTTTATATATTTTATTTGGAAACAGGGTCTCACTAAGTTGCTGAGAGCCTCACTGAGTAGCTGAGGCTGGCTTCGAACCTGTGTGATCCTCCTGTCTCGGCCTCCCAAGCGCGGGGATAACAAGCGTGAGCCACCACTCCCGGCCCGCCTTTTGTGTTTTTTATTTTGAAACAAGCACTGGCTAAGAAGCAGTCCTTGAACCTGCGTTCCTCCTGTCTCAGCCTACCAAGTACTAGAATTATAGGTATGTGCTACCGTGCCCATGCCCAGCTTATAGACATTACACATCCTAAGGTTCAATTTGCATTCTTAACAACGTCTCCATCAAGTTCTGAAGTCTAGACAGCCAACAGAACAACAAAGCAAGCCCCAACTTGTAGCAATTTCTGAATTTCCCAGTGAAGGTTCTTCCCTGGCTGCCTGCACCTGGAACCCATTCTGCCTTCTCAGGCCCGTTCTCTCTAAATATCCGTCTTTCTCCTATTCTAGCCATGACTCCAGTTCCCATCTGTGCATATATTTCTTCTTCCTCCTCCTTCTCCTTGTACTGGGGATTGAGCCTAGGGGTGTTCTGCCTCTGAGCTACATATCCAGCCCCATTTTATTTTTCATTTTGTAATAGGGTCTCACTAAGTTGCTGAAGCTGGCCTTGAACCTGCGTTCCTCCTGTCTCAGCCTCCCAAGTTGTTTGTTTTTTTTTTTCCTTTTTGATAGTGTTTCTGTGTGATCCCTCCATATTGATACATGTAGTTCTCATTCCTTTTTGTTGCTGATTCTTTTAGGTTTTTGTTTATTTGTGTGTAAAATTGAGGATTAAACCCCGGGGCATTCTAACTCCGAGCCACACTCCTAGCCCTAATTTATTTTATGTTATTTTTTATTATTTCATTTTGAAACAGGGTCACACTAAGTTGTGGAGGGCTGAGGCTATCCTCGATCCTGCGATTCCGGTCTCAGCTTCTCAAGTGCTGGGATTACAGGCTTTGCCACCAGTTCCTGTCTTGTTTTCTTGCTTTGGCTTTTGTTTTGCTAATTTTAAGCAATGATCAAAAATGCAGGCTCCAGAATCAGACCTGTGGCCTCAAACCTTATCGCTATTTACATGTCTATAGTTCACTTTCCTCATTCATAAACTAAGTAATAATAACTCCCCCACCCCACCCCGTCCCTAACGTCCCTAAGGGCTGTTTTGGGGACTAAAAGAGACAACTTCGAGGGGCTCAGGAGGGCGCCTGCCTTGTCAAAGTACTAAGCACTGACTCCTGTTTTTCCATCCACAGGACCGTCAGGAAAAAGTACACAATGGAATTTTACTCAGCCATTAAAAAAAACTCAATTATATCATTTTCAGGGAAATGGATGGAACTGGAGGACATCATGCTAAGTGAGATTAGTCAGTCACAAAAAATAAGAAATCAGATGCTTTCCCTAATATGTGAAAGCTAAGGAGAAATGGGTCATAGGAGGAACTCTAGATGAAAAAGGAAATCCTATAGAGGAGCAAACAAGACAACCTAAGTGAAGGGATGGGAGGGGGGAAGAAGGAAATTCTCTAGGACACACAATGTACTTAAACATATCAAAGTCAACCACTAAGCCAAGCAAGGGAGGGAGGGTTGGGGAGGGAATGGGGTGGGAATTGGGTAGAGGTTAAATCAGTGATGTGTACATGTATGTCCACACAAGATTTTTACCCCAATATGATGTATGAATATAACACACCAATAAAAAAAAAAAAAAAAAAAAAGAAACACAGGCTGTAGCCGGGCATGGTGGCCCACACTTGTAATCCCAGCATTCGGGAGGATCTTGGTTCGCAGCCAGCCTCAGCTACTTAGTGAGGCCCTCTGCAACTCAGTGAGACTTGGTTTCAAAATAAAGAATAAAAAATAGGGCAGGGGGTATAGCTCAAAGGTCAAATGCCCCTGGGTTCCATCCCCAGACCCACAAAAAAAAAAAAAAAAAAAAAAAGAAAGAAAGAAATAGAAAAAGAAACACAGGCTGTACTCAAAAATCTCAGGCAAAATGTCAAAACATGTCCAAGTATTTGGGGGGCATGAACAACTACAGATGGATGTATTTATTTCTCCAAATAAATTAACAGTCATCTATCTCATTTATAGTAATCATTCAATTCCTTCTTGAACCAGTAATCTTGGGAGGTTTTTTTTAACTGAGAGAGAGAGAGAGAGAGAGAGAGAGAGAGAGAGAGAGAGAGAGAGAGAGAGCAGTTTTCGATTCAGACTCCTTCAGATGGGAAGGGGGTTGATGCAGGAGCAGAGTGGTTTGTAAGGTCAGAGTGCTGGCACAGCTGTGACAATCGGTGACAATAAGCACGGCCACCTCATCACCAGAAGCCCGCGCCCACCCTGGCACCCTCCGGCTTCTCTTGGCCGGCTTATTTGGCCGGGTTTTGTCCCAGTGTCCCCCTCAATAGTACCAAGTGCTGTAGCAAAACAGAATCAATTCCAAAAGGAGACTTGAGGGAAATGACTGATGGCCCTCGAGTGGGCGGATGATATTTCATCGCCATTTTCGTTAAGGAGCAGGACATCTGAGCTAGGGTAGAATCAGAACCATGTGTCTGTATTACGAGTTAACCTATATTAGATCAAAACGTTTATCTTTATGAGATGCATTGTGCTCCTGAGCGGTTTTTCAATACAAAACGGTCACTCATTCTAAGGGGAAATGGAAATCACCCTGTTAGTTTATCTGGCTTTGGAAAGAGTGAATTTGTCTCTCCATGTTGGCAGTTTCTATCTGCAACAACGATGAATCATGTTTCTGAAGGAGAGTTTATCCCACCGAAGATGAGTCTGAACAGCTTGCCCCTTGCTGGCAGGAAGGTATGTCCCTTGAGTTGTGAGAATAAACTTGGAAAACATACCAAAAGGAAAAAAAAAAAAATTGCAGCAGCCTGCAACCCGGGCGAGTCACGCGCAAAGAGGTTTGGCTACGATCTCACTTGTCGCCCGAGCCAGGGCCTGTGATGGCACATGCCTTCCAATCTACTATCATTTGCATGTATCGTGGGTAGGAACTTTCCCCCTGCATAATAAAGAACTCATTATCAAAAGCAGACTAAATGTCTAGAAAAAGAAATAAACAAGCTACGTCAGGGCACAGTGAAATGTTGTCAGCTTCAATAATATTAAACAGCCTCACAGCGTATAAACAAGTCTCTTCTCATTACGAGTTTGGCCCTCAGGAGATTCCTCTGGCTAGACAGGGGATAGAGTTTTCTGCAATAAAAATTCTCCTTCCTCCTTGATTCCTGGCACAGCCATCAAGTTGAGGCTCTCCTCTCTTCCCTATTTGGTGCTGAATTTCATTCTCATGAGTTTGTCTAGAATGCTTTTAGCCCAAACCTCAGACTGCCCCGCGTTCACCCACCGGGCGGGCCAGGGGAGCGACTTACTTCTCAGAGCGTATTCTTTGGGCTTCGCTGAACTCAGGTCAGAAAGGAATTCATCAGTATCTTGCATGCACTTGAGAGAAATGTTTCTTGCAGGAAAAACAAAAGAAAATTGAAAAGAGAGCAGACAAAGTAATAAAGTCGAGACCATCTTTTATCTCTCAGCCTGTCAGGATAAACCTTCCCTCTTAAGAAAAGGGCCTTATATTTATGAAGCACTTGTCTCTAATGTGTTGGGAGGAAATGTGACATTGTTCCCTCCTTAACAAGCAGAGAGATGAGCCGTAGCTCTCCTGCCACCTGCAAAGCAGCGAAGATGAAAAAAACCATGGAAACCAATTTATACAGAAAGTGTTATTGCGAAGTAAAATAGCGCGCTGTGTGCGTGAGGGCCGCTGAGCACCTGGCTTCCTTTAGTTATGCAGATTAACGTTTGTACCCAACATGGATATGGCTAGATTTTCCCTCATTAGATGACTTGGTGCCTCTCTCTGGGTTGAAAAAATATACTGACGATATTAAATGGCAATATTGGAGTTTTGCCCAGGAACAACGATAAATCCAACCTATAGAATGTTTGCATAAAGCCACGAATGGTGGTGCCTGCTTATAATCCTGGTATTTGGGAGGCAAAGACAGGAGAATCACAGGTTAGAAGCCAGCCTCAGAAACTTAGAGAGGTCCTCCACAACTGAGTGAGACACTGTTTCAAAATAAAAAATTAAGTAGGGCTGGGGGTGTAGCTCAGAGGTAGAATGTCCCTGGCTTCAATGCACAGTACCACACATACACATATAAAGAAAGGTTGGAAGCCGGGTGTGGTGATGCACGCTTGTAATCTTGGGAGGCTGAGACAAGAGGATCACAGGTTCACAGCCAGCCTCAACTACTTAGTGAGACCCTGTTTCAAAATAAAGAATAAAAAAATAGGGCTGGGGGTGTGTGGCTTGGAGGTAGAATGCCCCTGGAAAAAAAGATAAGCCAGGCATGGTGGTACACATTTGTAATTCCAGTACTGTGGAGGCTGAGACAAGAGGATCACAGGTTTGAAGCCAGCCTGAGGCCCTCTGCAACTTAGTGAGCCCCTGTCTAAATAAGAAACAAAATTGGGCTGGGAGTATAACCTGGAGGTAGAATGCCTCTGGGTTCAATCCCCAGTACCATACCCCATCTTTTGTTAAATGGAGAAAAAAGTACTATGAGCAGAACTCACACCCACATTTTAGTCTTTAGTAGTCAGAACCACTTAAAATAGTTTTAAAATGGTACCTAAATAAAAAGGAAAATGAAGCTGGACATGGTGGTACATGCCTGGAATACAAGTACTTGAGAGGCTAAGACAGGATGATCACAGATTCGAGGCAAGCCTCAGCAACTTAGTGGGACCCTGCTTCAAAAAAAATTAAGAGTTAGGGTAGTGCAGAGGTAAAAATGCCCTGGTTTCAATCACCAGTACCAAAAAAAAATAAAAAGAGAAAGAAAAGAAAAGAAAGAAAGAAGAAAGAAAGAAAGAAAGAAAGAAAGAAAGAAAGAAAGAAAGAAAGAAAGAGAGAGAAAGAAAGAAGAAAGAAAGAAAAATCTAACTTTTGGGTAATTAACAGCTCAAGACCCTTCTAATATTTGCACTGACCCCTAAGAAATAAAATTCAGACTACTCAAGACTCAAAGAAGCTGGCTGTGGTGGTGGCATGCCTGTAATCCCAGTACCTGGGAGGCTGAGACAGGAGAATTGCAGGTTCAAGAACAGCCTCAGCAAGTAGTGAGACTCTGATCAACCTAGTGATACCCTGTTTCAAAATAAAAATCAAATAAGGCTGGAGGTGTAGATCATATGTAGAATGCCTCTGGGCTCCATCCCCAGTACCACAAAAGAAAGAAAAGAAAAGAGATTAAAAAAAAAAAAAACGCAGTCATTTTTCAAATATGTTTTAGATAGTTATTTGGTGCAAGGCGGTTAGCTGGGCATAAAAACACAACAGGAAAAAATGTGTTCCTTTCCTGAAAACAGGCCTTTATTATTCCCAGAGGCAGCAGGAGTCGCTGCCGCTGCTGTGAATGCTACAGCTGTTGGATTCAGGGAACTAACTTGCTGTTGGAAGGAAGGGGCATTAGGCTTCTATCATTTGGTAATGAGCCTGAGAAAGCATGGATCTGTCTTTGCTGACAAGAATAGGGACCGGCCACCATCAGGTCACAAAGTGAAAAATCCCTCTCACCGCGAGAGGCCGTGGTGACTGCAGATTCAGAAGTGAGCAGAGTTCACGGGAGAGCTCAGACCATTCGTCCAGAGGACGGCAGACCGTTAGCAGATGGGCACAGAATGCCAGGCAGGGCTAAGCGCCGGGGAGAAAAATCACACTGTGGAAAGAAGGGCAAGAAGCAAAGCAAGTGTGAGCTGTTGAGTGGGAAGTGAGAAAAGCTCCGAGCAGGAGATCCCTGCTCAGAGGAAAAGCGCCATGTGGACCGATGGAGGAGGAGCCTTCAGAAGAGGTACCCACAAGTGCCAAGGTCCCGGCCCGGAGTGCAAGCGGTGCACAGGAACAAACAGGAGGGAGGTCGGTGGTGTCTCACAACATCCTCAGGGCTGTGGCCCAATTAGCCCGACCACACGCAGCGTAGAAGAAGGAAGGTTTGTTTGCTGGAGTTCTGGAGATTTCAGAGGTTCAGTCCATGTCGGGCCAGGTCTGCGGAGCTCAGGGCACGACGGTGGGAAGCAGACAGAAGGAAGGCGCGAGGTTCTGCTCTCACATCATAAAGCCTGGAGACAAGAGAGGGAGAGCAGGGAAAGGAGGAACCTTATATAATCCCAGGGCCACACCCCCAGATCACACCCCCCCACAGCAACCAAGCCCCACCTCCAACATGGCTGCCTGCTCTCCTTGAGGGCTAGGAATCTCCATTCAGGACATTCTAACTTCAAACCATTACAGGTGGGGAGGTGACTGACCTGGGATTGATCTTGCAGCTATCCCAAAGGTGCACACTTTGCATGTCCCTTCTGAAATATGCAACACAGAAATGTTGTTTTTCGTGCTATCTCATTCGGAGGGCAGCTAGATAATGAGCTGCACAGGGTCCCATCATGGTGTGGGTACTCCTGGCATCCTAGGTGGTTCTGGGTTCCCTAATGACAGCCTGGCTTCTCTCACCCTGACCAAATCAGTGCAGCTCATGGGGTAACTCTTATTTTGTTTGTTTGTGTGTTTGTTTGTTTGTTTTTGGTGGTACTTGGGTTCCTGGAAACCATTCTACCTCCGGGCTATCCTACCAGACCTATTTTATATTTTTATTTGGAAACAGGGTCTCTTAAGCCAGCGCGGCTGGCTTCGAACCTGCGCGATCCTCCTGTCTCCCCCTCCCAAGCGTGGGGATTACAAGCGTGCGCCACCGCGCCCAGCTCACAGGGTAGCTCTTTATCAGCAGTCACCATGACCCTCGGCACCACGCTGCCACCCCACCACCGGAATGGACATTTTTAAACTCTCCCATCAGATGTGGTGGTGTGTGCCTGTGATCTCATTATTTGAGAGGCTGAGACGGGAAGGTTGCAGGCTTCCTTAGCAGGACCCTCAGAAACTTAGTGAACCCCTGTTTTGAAATAAAAAGAATTAAAAGAGCTGGGGGTATAGCTTGGAGTAGATTGCCCCTTGGTTCTATCCTCAGTACAAAAAACGAAGACAAAAGTAAGCAAAACAGACAGCAACACAGTAACAGCAAATATCCCTGCCCCTTTCCGTTGTCTACCCAAGATTAAGAGCGAGAGCATGGCTTTGGTCGAGGATGGATGGCCCCAGGCCTGGAGTTAGGCTGTCAAGGGGTCAGGTGAGGGACTTCTGGCCTCCGTTGGAGAAAAGAAGACCTATTTCTTGCCCAGATTCATGCCAGTAGATCTCCCCAGTACTGGAATGGGAAGTTCAGATGATAACTGGCAAAATAACCAGGGAGCCACCCCTGCTTCCAGAAACATCTTTACCCTCCCGAGATGGCAGCAGATGCAGCTCCACTTTCCATGGACTCTTCTTTATTTTATTATTTTTCTTTTACAGTACTGGGGATTAAAACCAGGGGTGGCCGGGCGTGGTGGCGCACACTTGTAATCCCCGCACTTGGGAGGCTGAGACAGGAGGATCGCACAGGTTTGAAGCCAGCCTCAGCTACTTAGTGAGGCTCTCAGCCTCCTTTCTTTTTTTTTTTGAGACAGGTCTTGCTAAGTTGCCCAGGGTGACCTCAAACTTGCGATCCTCCTGCCTCAGCCTCCTGGATCACGGGGATTACAGATGCATACCACAGTCCCTGGCTTCTCCCATTGTTTGCCAACTCATCCCATCCTCCCCAGTCAGCAGACCTCTGCCTTGCTTATTTTTTCCCCCCCACAAATGATGTTTATCTCTTGCAATAACTGCCTCGATGAAGCCTGGTTCAACCTGAAGGTCAGAAAATGACTTGTGGGCTAAACCCACAATTTTTGGAACCAGCTGAAGGTGTACTATTGTGAACTCTAATCATAGAATCTTTTTCCAACATGGTCTTGCAGGCGTGGTCTCTCTGTGTTTAGAAACAGTCTCTTGATAGTAGTGTCACTGCCAATTATAACTTTACAGAAACCTAGGGATAAGCAGCTTGTGATAAAATAGCAAAGCACCTTGAATAATCACTTCCCCTAGACGCCATGAAACATTATAAATAGGGCTTTGTTATGACTCAGAACTAACCTCATAAATTGAATTTAGAAACTGGTTGAGAATATTGTCTGGGAAGTGCTATTTGTTTTCTTAATTTAAAAAATCACTAGAAAAAGAGTATAACCTGGTGAGGAGACTTAGAAGAAGAAAAAAGCTGTAGAATCCCAAGCTCCCGGTTCTACCAGCCGGCCTGCCTAAAGGGAATAACGTGTGTCGACAATAAAACAGTGCAGAGCCTCCGTTGTCTGTCCTGCTCTGCACCCTCACTGACCCGCACATCAGCGTCTACAGACTACAACATGGCTCCCCTGGGCCGTAGCTTCTGTTTAGCTTTGACCCGTGGGAGCAGGCGTCTTTGTGAAGCGACGGCTTCCAATCACTTCCTTCTGCATTTCTTCTTGGCAGCGCTGTGGCCCCGACCGTGACTGTGTTCTGCTCTGCGATGGCTTTTACCACGTGACCCTGTTTCATGGCTCCAGCTCCCAGGTCTACTTAGGCAGCTCAGGACTGAGGGTGGCTCTCTACTTTTTCTGGTCCTTAGATACAACCAAGGATCTCCCTTGCTGCAGCCCACAGCTCTGTATAAAGCCACTTCCTTCATTTCTTCAAAACCATACCTTACCTAATGTGCTATCTATAACCCGCTTAGACCCTAATTCAAATGACCAAATGTTGGTCACCCCAGATCTACCCTTCCAGAGAGGGAGCAAATATAAATGAGAAAATTCCCAGGAAAACATAAGCCGATTAGGAAAGTTTTATCATCCAATTTTTTTCTTCTTTTCTGTGGCATTGGGGAAATGAACCCAGGGGTGTTCTACTTCCAACCCATATCCCCAGCCTTATTATATATTTTTTTATTTTAAAACAAGATCTCACTAAATTGCAGAGGCCTTACTTAAGTTGCTGAGGCTGGCCTGGAATCTGCAATCCTCCTGTCTCAGCCTCCCACGTAATGGAATTACAAGCACACATCACTGTACCCAGCTCATCCAATGTATGTTTTACTGAAACGTTCACCAAAACCCACTGGGCCAGCAGAGAAGGAAAAATGGATGTTAAAAGAGAATCCTCAGTGAAAAAACACAAATGTGAAAAGAGAGAGCTTGGCTACTGACAGTAGCCAGGTCTCAAATTCAGCCTTAGCCACATATTACGTGAATTGAGGCTGGACTACTCAGAATGAGCAGTTTTAGGGGGAGAGTCATAGTGAATACAGAATTACAACAGCTCTAGCTATCTAGAAGCTCCTTGTAGCAGGAAGACTCTACAGAGATACAAATATTTTAGTGCTATGAATTCCCCTCTTTAAGCTGCTTTTGCTGCCTTCCATAGATGTGTTAGGCATGGGTATATGTATAGATAGGTATTTTGTGTTTCCATTTTTATTTGCTTGAAGACTCTTGGACCCACTGGATGTTTATTAGCATGTCGAGTATTCATGTATTTAATTTTCCAGGATTTTCCTGTTATGGCTGATTTTATATACCATAGTGATAGACAAGGTGCATGATAGGATTTCAATACTTTGAAGTTTGTTCAGACTTGTTTGGTGGACTAAAGGATGATCTACCCTGGGGAAAGTTCCGTGCATACTTAATGATAACGTGTATTTTGTTGTTACTGGATGGAATGTTCTATATAAGTTAGGTCCGCGTGGTCTAAAGTGTTGTGAAATCTAATGTTTCCTGACTAATTTTCTGTCTAGATATGACCACTGTTAAAAGTAGGGTATTAAAGTCCCCTACTATTTTTATTAGTCTATTTTTACCTGTGGATCTATTAATATAATTAGATGCTTCACTATTGGATGCATATATTTTTGCCATTTGGTATAACCTCATTAACTACAGTTTTTGTCTTATTTCATGTATGTATGGTAATGGGGATGGAAAAGAGGGCTTTATTCCTGCTAAGCAAGTGATTTGCCACTGAGCTACACTCAGAGCACTTTGAAATTTTTTTATTTTTATTTTATTTTTGTGGTGCTGGGGATTGAACCTAGGGGTTCTCAATCTCTAAGCTATGCCAACTGCCCTTTTTATGTGTTATTTGGAAACATACTGCTTCTCACTACACTGCTGAGAACCTAACTAAATTGCTGAGGCTGGCTCCAAACCTGTAATCCTCCAGTCTCAGTTTCCTAAGTGCTTGGGGTTACAGACATGTGCCACCACGCCTAGCTAAAAGTTTTAAAATATGAAGACAAAGTCTCACTGGGCACAGTAGCACATGCCTATAATCTCAGTACTTGGGAGGCTGAGACAGAAATGCAGGTTCAAGGCCAGCCTCAGCAAGTAAGTGCGATCTGGTCTTAAAAAAAAAAAAGAGTTGGGGCGGGGGTGATGCTCAGAGGTAGAATGCCCCCGGGTTCAATCCTCACTGCGTACACAGACACACAGACAAACGTGAGAAAAGGCATCACTAAATTTCCCAGCTGAACTTGAACTTGTGATCCTCCTGCCTCAGCCTTGGAAATAGCTGGGATTACAGGTGTGTGCCCCCATGCCTGACTATCTTTGTTTTTTTTTTAGTTTTCTGCGTAAAGTTCCTTTTGTATGATATAAACGCCCCTGCCTGCTGTCTTTTAGTTTACACTTGCACGGAATATCTTTTTCTATCTCATAAGTTTCAGTCTTGTGTGAAGATGTCATGTCTCCTACCCACAGCATATAACTGAATCCTTAAAAAAAAATTTTAGCCACTCTTCTTTTTTTTTTTTTTTTTTTTTGGTGGTACTGGGGTTCCTGGAAGCCCTTCTACCTCCGGGCTACACTCCCAGACCCATTTTTACATTTTTATTTGGAAACAGGGTCTCCTAAGCCAGCGGGCGCGGCTGGCTTCGAACCTGCGCGATCCTCCTGTCTCTGCCTCCCAAGCGCGGGGATTACAAGCATGCGCCACCACGCCCGGCTTAGCCGCTCTTCTTATTGGAGAATCTAATCTACTTACACCACAGCAATGGAGATAGGTAAGAATTGTCATTTTGCAATTTGCTTTCAGGTCTTGGGGGATACACTTCCTCTCCTCCTCTCTTGCTGCCTTCCTTTGTGGTTTGATGGTTTCCTGCAGTGTTGTACATTCTATTTATGTCTCCTGCATCTACTCTACCTTTTTCACTTTGTATTACTGTTACTACGATCTTTGCAAAGAAGTTCACATGGTCAGATCCCAGTGGCTTACAATGATCTCAGTAAGGATGTGAGGTTCATAATTGAAGAAAACATCTTCAAAGAAACCAAGAAGGCTCAAGAACCGACTTATACAAAGATTGAATTATGCCTGGATAGGAGTCAAGAGTTGAAAGTAACTAAGCAGAAGGCTCATTTAGAAGATGTATGCTGAGATTAAGAGCCACGACCCTCTGGGATATGTGAGGAGCTCCTCCAAGTTGTATTTTATGAAATCGTTCAGGCATGCTTTCCTTTTTTGCCTTTCCAAGTAGGCCTCTTTGTTTAAAGTACTCACAGCATGATGACTCTATTAATATGGATGTTTCATATTAATATTGCCTGCCCCAAGTTTCCAAGAGGAAATTTCACTGTTACTCAAAGATCTTGGGATAGGGACTCAATAGCTCCCTGGTTCCGGTGAAAGGCGCCACCAGAGCTTTGGGGTAGGACAGCTGTCCTTAGGACTACAGACCAAGGTAGGAACTAGGAATTTGCTGAAAATGTGTTTGGGAGGAAGAAGTGCTTTAGGCCATATGGTTTAAGCCTACGTGCTCCTTTTCCTCCTTTTTAAGTGTCATTTTTCTGCTAGTTATCTTTATGCATTGCTGTTCCTCATTTACTGATAAGCAAAGTCACCCACCACACAGAAAAAAGAATCTTGCATGTATATTTAAAATTTTATCTTCCCAATATCCAACGATTACTTCCCTATTTCTATTTAACCCTTCAAAAAAAGAAATTGAAGATGCCTCTTAAAACTCAGACTTTGAAATCAGACTTCTCTACATCCAACTGTATGAACCCTCCACCTCCTTGATAGACTTTTTTGTTGTTGTTCTGTGTATGGTACTAGGGGCTAAACCCATGGGCATTCTACCTCTGAGATACACACCCAGCCATGTATGTACGTATGTTATGTATTTACTTATTATTTTGTGGTACTGGGGATTGAACCCAGGAGCATTCTCTCTCTGAACTACACCTCCAGCCCAATTTTATTTTTTAATTTGAAACAGGATCTTGCTAGGTTGACGAGTCTTACCACTTGTTGAGGCTGTCCTCGAGCCTACGATCCTCCTGTCTCAGACTCCCGAGTACTGGGATTGCTGGCATGTGCCACCACGCCCGGGTCCCCCTTGATATACTTCTGAAATCTCACTGATTGAGATTTCAAGCTTGCTCCACTAGCCCGGGTGAAGAAGCCCTGTCCTGCGTTCACACCACAGGCACAGCGAGGACACTTGATTTCTGTGATGGCTACTTGATACCGCTTGTCTGGTTCCGTCTTCTGAGCACACAGGACTCCCCGTGACTGCAGGGTGGAACCGGTGGCGGGTTTGGGCTGAGTTGTGACAAGTGGCATCTGTCACTCCTGGAACAGAGCGTTCAGTTACACTTTTACTAGCACAGTAACCAGCGATATTTGGTGATCCTGGGGTAAACGGGGTCAGGAGATAGAGGGCCACACTTCCAAACAGTCCACAACGGGCACTGAATGTGAGCAAGAGGTAAGTCTTGTGGCCAGCCATGTGGGTCTGAAGTTGTAGCCACGGTATAATCTGGCCAACACCCTCCCGCTCCCATGCAACCCAAGCACTACCACCTCTCACCTGGTCAGGCCACTCTCCTGAGCAAGGAACGCATCTCAGATTACCAGAGTACTTACCTTTGGTGTCATTCAAAGCTTGCTTGCTTGCTTGCTTGCTTTCCTTTTTTGCAGGTCTGGGGATGGAACCCAGAGGCATTTGACCTCCAAGCTATACCCCCTGCCCAACTTTTTATTCTTTATTTTGAAACAGGGTCTCACTGAGTTGCAGAGGGCCTCACTAAGTAGCTGAGGCTGTCCGCAAACCGCGATCCTCCAGTCTCAGCCTCCTGAATGCTGGGATTACAAGTGTGCGCCACCACGCCCGGGTCAACCCAGGGGCATTCTACCTCGAAGCTACACTCCCAGCCCTATTTTTATTCTTTATTATTTGCGGGTTTGGGGATGGAACCCAGGGTCATTCGACCTCCAAACTACGTCCCCTGCCCTATTTTATATTTTTTCTTTTGAAACAGGGTCTCACTAAGTTGCGGAGGACCTAAATAGCTGAGGCTGTCCACGAACCGCAATCCTCCAGTCTCAGCCGCCCAAATGCTGGGATTACAAGCATGTGCCACCATGCCCGGCTTTGTTTTATTTTTTAATAGAAACTACTTTATTTTTTATTCTATTGGCGCACTCTAGTGTCATATAATGTAGATCATGTTGACAATGGCATTTATTCACACAGTACTTGGTCTCCCCCTCTTCTCCTTTTCCCTCCTTCTCAATACTGAGTGTCCAGGTTAACAATGTTATATTTTATTCTTTATTTCTGAAACAGAGTCTAAGTTGCAGTGTCCTCACTATGCAGCTGAGGCTGGCCAGGAACATGCGATCCTCCAGTCTCAGCCTCCCAAGTACTGGGATTACAAGCACGCACCATCACACTCGACTTCATTCGAGGCTTTTTATAACGTGGCCTAAGCTGCTACTCTGCCAGCCTCAGCTCCCATCTCTCCACTAAACAGATTAATGGGCTTGAAAGAACTCACTGAAGCTGGGCATGGTCATGCAACCCGCAATCCCAGTACTTGGGAAACTGAGACAGGAGGATCCCAGGTTCAAGACCACCCTCAGCAACACAGACCCTATTTCAAAAACAAAACAGGGCTAGGGGTGTAGCTCAGAAGTAAAATGCCCAAGTTCAATCAATTTCCAGTACCAAAAAACAAACAAAAAAGGTGCTGGAGAGGTAGCTCAGAAGTAGAATGTCCATAAGTTCGACCATAGTATAACACATATACAGCAAGAACTCACTGAGCCCGGCGTGGTGGTACGCATATGTAATCCCAGCACCTGGGAGGCTGAGACAGGAGGGCTGCAGATTTGCAGCCAGCCTCAGCTATTTAGTGTGGCCCTCTACAAGTGAGATCCTGTTTCCAAAAAAAGAATAAAAAATCAGGTTGGGAATGTAGCTCAGTGTGAGTGCCCCTGGGTTCAATTCCCAGTACAAGAAAGAAAGAAAGGAAAGAAAGAAAGAAAGAAAGAAAGAAAGAAAGAAAGAAAGAAAGGAAGGAAGGAAGAAAGAAAGGAACTCAGCAAGCATACCCCATGGAATTCTGCCTTTTGTCCAACTGTACCCTCTTTTTTGAAAGGCCCACACCTAGCACGGACATTACCTAAGCCCAAGGCATGGATTCTTGGTCAACATTCTCTCTTTCTTCAGAGTCATGCTTTGCATTAATGGCCAAGGATTTTCGAAATTGATCTCTCCAAATTCTAGCCCTTCTTTTTTTGAAACCCCTACTAAACCGAAGTCGAATCTTCTTCCTCACTCTGGCCTTCTCGACTGCTAACCACGTTTTCATATATTCTGTGCCATCATGGCTGACGTGGATTCCAGGCTACTTCCCCAAGTTCTCTCTTCCAGTTCAGCAGTCCCCTCCTCGAAGGGTTGAACAGCCAGGTGAGCCTCCAGGGCGATAGCATTGTTTGTTTCAGTTTCTTCGTTTAAGACCTCTAAGCATTTAAAACACACACACACACACAAAAAAAAACTTTCTTACGTGCTCAACCAGACATTTAACAGATGGTAATTCCGTATTAAGCATTTCTGGGAATTGAAGAGTAGAAAGACTTTCACGTAATTTTCCTGAAGCCACAGTGCCCCAAAATAAAAGTTCTGGTACGGTATTTTCGCACATACCTTTTATTTGTTGAATAAATGAATATTTATCAATATTTACATAACCACATAGAGCGAGCACTAGATTTAGAGCAAAATATTTGGGTTCTACTATGCGAAGCCACTTACCAGCTACAAGGGCTTAGGCAAAGAACTTAAATCTGAGCTCAGCTTCCTCAACTGTGAAACGAGGTTCTACAGACCCGAGCGGCCCATCATACGGGCTTATTGCAAGGTTCAAATGCAGAAACGTGAAAGTGCTAGGAACACAACCTGGCCCGATAACAAGTAGAACAAGTAACAGCAATTGAATTTCAGGTTGAGGAATACTTCAGCCTACCCTCGGATTGTACCGATGTACCGATGTACTGATGGAGTCGACGGAACGTGACAACGTGGCTGTTGACGAATGAGAACCAGGATCCCCATTCTCGCGTGGGAAGAACTCTGCAATATCCCGTAGCTTGTCCTGGCAATTCATCGCTTCCTCGAGTTCACGAAGATGCCAGAGACCCGCCATTAATAACTCTCTCGCAGAAGCACAAGGGCCAAATGTCCCACATTTATTTACATGTGAAATGTGTTATTTAATACAGGTATGACGGATGTAGTGCATTACATCTGACAGCAGCAAGACCTTTTGAGGAACCGAACATTGACTACAGACTCTCATGCAAGTATCTCTATATACACAAAAGAATTTCCTTTCTTTGAAATAATAAAAAAAAAAAGTATAAAACATGTTCGGGGATAAATAGAAGATATAAAATGCAAAAGAAAAACACGGAACAAAAACAAAAACAAATAAAAGATATGCTAACTCCCAGAGAAATCTATACGGAAGGACAGTGGAGAACCCGCAGGGAGCTTCGTAAAGCTGAACTAGGGACGTGAGCTGTAGGTACTGAAGCGACTGGCGGGAACCCGGGTGGCTCAGTGCTTCAACTGATGGCCAATCGTGAGACGCAGCTGCCGCATGGGGAGTGGGTGAAGTTGTGCATCCCAGGTCTAAGTACCAGGACGTTTGGCAGTAGCACCCAGAGCAGGAAACGCTAACTGTGTAGACAGCAAAGGGTTAAGTCCACTGTGACTTCTTTTTTTTTATCCCTTGTCAAGAGCCAGAGAAATACTTGATATTCTTAGTTGTGTCTTTGTAGTAGTTAATAAGTTATAAGACAAAAACCTGACTAGACGTCTACTGTGGTCTAACTAAGTGTGTTCGTAACATTTACAGGAGCCCAGCCCTTCCCATCTCTAACTCCTTGTGCTTTTTAAGTCAGCCTTGCAAATCTGGCCAGACAACAACTGGCCCTGGGTTTTCGTTTTAAGGATTCCCTTCTTCCCCATTCATCAAGATGAAATTGAGACCCGCCTGCCTTCCTGGGTTTTCTGGCCGGATTCCCCCACAGCAGGAGAGAGAGGACCTTCAAGGCTGCTTTAAACACGCCGGGCACGGCCCGCGCCACGCCGTGCCCGCGCCGGAGTGTGGTTGCCCCAGCCATGCGCTGGCTCATCTGAGGCGGCACGCCGAGGGGAGTGCTAAGACACTTAAAAGTTCCTAGTGTTTTTGAGACCCACGATCACCTACAATTTATGTAGTGAATTCTAAAAATTAAAAACGCTAAAAAAAAGGCCTGGTGTCGGCCTGTCCTTGGTTAACCCATTAAATGCTTCATGTACAAAATGGTTTACTGGAGTTCAGGAACTGCCCCTGTTAAGGGGAACTCTGTTTGAAAGAAACAGTACAAAAAGGAAAATTGTAACCCAAGAAACCCAAAAACAAAACAAAAGAAAAACAACAACGAAACATTTTGTCACTAAATACTGATACAAACATGTAACAAAGAGTATAAAAAGTTATTGGTTTAAATATATACAAACTCTTTTAAGCTGAAATACTGGTGTAAGACTTATCACTGGAGGATATATCCCAGAAGGTGAGGAGGGTACAGGGAGAGGAATATATTGCAACAGCCTAGATAGTACTGTGGACTCTATTATACTGCAAACATTTTGTAACAAAAACGTCCCCCCCTTTTTTTTCTATTGGATTCCAACGTGGACAGGGATGCTCCTTGGGGAACGACCGTGGCTATTTCTCGGCGGAACTCATCCGCTTGGACTTGATGAAGGCCATGCCGTGGGTCCGCATGTGCGTGTTTAAGGCAGCTTCCGTCTCGAAGGTCTTGGCGCACACCTTGCACTTGCGGTCGGCCGCGCCGTCGGCCGCCTCGTCCTCGGGGCCCGGCTGGTTCTCCTGCTGCCCGTCGGCGCCCGCCCCGTTCTGCTTGGACACGGGCTGCGGCTCCTTCAGCTTGTGCACGATGAACAGGTGGCGGGACAGGGACACGTGTGACGTGTAGCACAGGCCACACTCGCGGCACTGGTAGGAGGAGCCGTCGGACTTGTGCTGAGGGATGTGCTCGTGGAACTGCAGCAGGTTCTCGGTGGTGAAGCCGCACACGGCGCACTTGTGGACCTTGAACACGTTGATTTTGAGCTTCTTCAGCGGCTGCGTGATGGCGCCTCTGGGGGGCCGGAATTCCAACACCGGTTCCTCCAACTTCCGCTTGGGGCTGGGGACCTTGGAGGAAAAAACGAGAGAGAAGACAGCTGAAACCTGTCCCACCCCCACGGAAGTGTAAAATGGATGCAGTGGAATCCAGGGGTGGGAGACGTTAAAACCATGCATCTAGCCCGCACGCTTGTCATCCCAGCACCTGGGAGGCAGAGACAGGAAGGATCACAGGTTCTCGGCCAGCCTCAGCTACTTAGTGAGGCCCTTTGCAACTTAGTGAGACCCTGTTTCAAAATAAAGAATAAAAAATAGGGCTGGGGGGGGGGGTGTGGTAGCTCACAGGTAGAATGCCCCTGGGTTCTATCCCCAGTATTGCAAAAAAAAAAAAAAAAAAGGGCTGGGATGTAGTGCAGAGGTAGAATACCCCTGGGTTCCATTCCCAGTATGCATAAATAAAAAATTAAATTAATTAAAATGTAACAGCCATGCCTCTGAGCCAGGCATGGTGGCACACGCTTGTAATCCCAGCATTTGGGAGGCTGAGACAGGAGGATTTGGGTTCACGGCCAGCCTCAGCTACTTAGTGAGGCCCTTTGCAACTCAGTGAGCCCCTGTTTCAAAATAAAAGACAAAAAATTGGTTGGGGGTGTAGCTCCAAGGTACAATGCCCCCGAATTCCATCCCCAGTATCACAAAAAATAAAAAATAAATAAAAACTATGCATCTGCCCCCACAACTGGGACCCACAGCCTCCCTCCACCCTACAAGCAGGAACTGGAATCCCACGTTCCCCAGCGTGGCTCCAGCCAGGGAGGATGGGAGCAAAAAAAGGAGCCCGATTTGTGGAAATGGAGGCTAAACCCAAACCGACCAAGGAATCTGCGGTGCTTCAGACCTGGGGAGGACAGGGTGTGTGGGAAGCCAGGGAGGGTGTTGCTAAGCAACGGTGGTCAAGGAGGACCACGGTGACAGGTGAGACTGTGAAGGCACCAGGTGTGAACACTCTGTGTGTGCTGGGGGCCGGCGGCAGCTGGGGAGACCCGGCAGAGTGCCAGGGCATGCTGCAGTCCAGGTCTGGGGTGGCGTGGGGACTGTAGAAGGCCATGCAGGACACAGAATGTCACCCTGAGGATGCTGGGGAGCCATCGCCAGGTCACCTGGCTGGGTGCCTCCTCCCCCACCACGCCTGCGGCGTACCACTTCCCACTGTCCTGCCGCTCACCGAATGCCTTCGCTTCCCACTGCTCCCCAAATCCAAACCCGAGGGGCACCTCCGCTATGCGCCCACGGCTGGCTCCTCTGCCCTGCTCCTAGGGCTCCTCTCTCGCCCAAAAGCTACCTCTGCACACACACCCGTTCACGTCCTGCGGGAAAGGACTGTGTCTTCATGCAACACCAGTCTGACTTGTATTTCAGTGAGGTTTCTAAGTGATTAACTTCCTGAAAGCACGTCTGGGTACACTGATTGTACCCAGGTGCCTGCCAGACTTAGCCAGGTGCCAGACTCAACACCATGGCAGCCATGGCCCCAGGGACAGCGGCTTTTCTACACTCCAGCAGTTGGTACACACAGTGTCTTGTGTACCCACACACACATGTACCTACTGCTGGCTGAAAGAAGGTCACGACCACTGATGTGGGCATAGGATCGACTCTGTGGCTTTTATCTTTTATTATTACAAAGACAATTAAGAAATCTCTTAAATGTGATTAGGTGATGTTCACCCCTAGATGAACATTAATTCATCTAGCTGAAGAATTAATTATTTAAAAATTTTTTTTTTTTTGTTCTGGCTAAGGGACAACTTTCCTAAGTCGACACAAAATTTTACGTGCTATACGAGCAAGTAGATCCCTAACGCTATTTGCGGAAGGACACAGAAGAAACGCCAACAGAGGTTACCTTTAGGGGGGAGCTGAGGGGTCAGGTATAAAGGGGGACAGCCCACTATTTTATACTTTCTCATCTGAATTTTTAAATTATGTCACTGTATGCAAATGCAGATGGAGAGAATGAATGGGGGGGAGCGAGTCGCCCACTTCACGACAAAGCAATGGAGCCCAGTTCACTACAAAGCCTTCGGGGATGTTTGACCTTGGCGTCTTCCTTGATTTCCACTTCCTCCTCGTTGGCGGCTTCCGTCATCTCCTTCAGGTCGGGATCCTTGATGCCGTGCATCAGCTGGATGTGTTTCTCTAGCATGAGCCGCTTGGTGAAGGTGCGCCGGGAGTCCGGGCAGTGCCTGCAGGCGGGACAGAGAGAAGACAGCGGCTGAGTGGCTGAGTGGCTAAGTGGCGCGCTCTGGCCAGGACCTGCGCTGGCCTGCGGCGGCGTTCACAGATGGTGGTGCCGGCTGCAGGGACCCGGAGGTGCAGGGCTCAGTGAGCAGCGCTAGGATGCATCATTGTTCCCACTGTATGGAAAAGTTTCCTTCCAGCCGGCATGAAAGAGAGCTGTTGGTTTTGGTGTCCTTAATAGAACCAGCCTAATT
Organism: Muscardinus avellanarius; assembly: GCF_963383645.1. Classification (NCBI taxonomy): domain Eukaryota; kingdom Metazoa; phylum Chordata; class Mammalia; order Rodentia; family Gliridae; genus Muscardinus; species Muscardinus avellanarius. Next base: position 16,786,351 of record NC_137803.1, read on the forward strand.
TGGCTCCGACGGGGTATTTATTTTGCAGGTTTGGTCAAAGTGTGACTTGATTTTGTAATCTTAGATGGCTGCAATTTTAAAGCGCAGAATTGTGCCTTTCCAGAGTTTTCTGTACAGTGTGACTCAGAGAATCCCTTCAGAATTTATGTCACCCCAGACGCAGAGGCTAAAGACTGTCCCTCTGGGCCTCTGCCCCGCTGACGTTAATTCTCCGTCTACTCTGCTGGCACGGCGCTGAGCATCTGGCTCCAACTCTCTCCAAACACAGAGGCAACACGTGTTTATAATCACAGCATGGATGTATTTGTGGATTTGGTAGATTGAAATAAAAAAAAAAAACAGAACAGATATCCAAAGTAGACCTACCTGCTTAAGTTTTCATTTTGGATTGTGCAAAAGTATAGATTATGAAGATGGTGCCTTTGAAAATAGGAATTTACTGTTTTCTTAATAAAACAAGCTCAAAACAGCTTAAAAGAGTGAAGGGCGTGGTGATTATGGACGACAGACATTAGATATCTAGAACACCATTGCAGCCGGGCGTGCTGGCACACATCTGTGATTCCAGCACTTGGGAGGCTGAGATAGGAGGCTCCCAGTTCAAGGTCCCCAATGAGATAACTTAATGAGGCCCTGCTTCAAAATAAAAAATAAAAGCCAGACGTGGTGGCGCACGCTTGTAATCCCCGCGCTTGGGAGGCTGAGACAGGAGGATCGCACAGGTTCGAAGCCAGCCTCAGCTGCTTAGTGAGGCTCTCAGCAACTTAGTGAGACCCTGTTTCCAAATAAAGTATAAAATAGGTCTGGGAGTGTAGCCTGGAGGTAGAAAGCCTCTGGGTTCCATCCCCAGTACCACCAAAAAAAAAAAAAAACCAGACAAACAAACAAAATAAAAAATAAAAAGGGCTGGCTGTAGCTGTGGTACAACAGCCCCCCTGGTTCAATCTCCAGAATCACAAAACTCAAAAAGGTTTCTGAAGCTGGGCATGGTGGTGCATGCTTGTGATTGTAGCATTTCGGAGCCGAGACAGGAGAATCGCAATGCGCAGACAGCCTCAGCTACTTAATGAGGCCCTCTGCAACTCAGTGAGACCCTGTTTCAAAATAAAGAATAAAAAATAGGGCTGGGGCTGTAGCTCAGAGGTAGAATGCCCCTAGATTCCATCCCCAATACCAAAAAAAAAAAAAAAAAAAAAATCTGAGCCACCTGGGCGTGGTGGCGCACACATGTAACCCAAATACTTAGGAGGCTGAGACAGGAGGACCACAGGCTGCTAGGCCACTTAGTGAGGCCCTCTGCAACTTAGTGAGACCCTGTTTCCAAATAAATAATAAAAATGTGCTGGGATGTAGCTCAGAGGTAGAATGTGCCTGGGTTCAATCCTCAGTACTGAAAATGAAAGAAAAGAAAAAAGAAAAAAAAAAAAAGATTTCTGAGCTGGGCATGGTAGCACTCGCCTGTAATTTCAATACTTGGGAGGCTGAGGCAGGCAGGTTCAAGGACAGCCTCAGCAAATAGTTGAGACTCTCACCAACCTAACAAGACCTTGTTTCAAAAGTAAAATTAAATAGGGCTGGGGAGTGTAGCTTGGAGGTAGAATACCTATAGGTTCAATTTCCAGTGCCACGTACACACACAGAAAAGGTTTCTGAGGATTTTGGAATGGTGGCCCTAAACCCTGCTGCCTCTACCTCTGAGACCCTCTCGGGGCCGCGCAGGAGCCAGTACCATGGAACAAGAGCTCCTGCTCATGAAAAGGTTTTGCTGGAGGTCAATTAGCGGAGATTCCTAGCCCTAAATTTTACTGCCTCACACTGACATCACAGGAAAGAAACTAAGCTCTAATAAAGGATCAAGCCGCTAGGCCGTCTGTTCCACTGTCTCCTCGGCCGGGGGTCCTCCTGGACGCAGACTCTGGCTCTTTTTTTAATCAGTACTGGGGCCTCTTCTTTTTAGCAGAACTCAGAGCCTCGTGCATGCCAGGCCGGTGCTCTAAAACTGCCTCCATTCCCAGCCTTTTAAAATTTTTATTTTGAGGCAGACTGTAGCTAAGTGGCCTGGGCTGGGCTCCAACTTGTGACGCTCTTGCCTCAGCCTCCCTGGCTGGGATCACAGGCGCGCAGCACCACACCCGCTACATTCTGATTTTTCTGATTCAGTCTCAACACACATTACTCATGGAACATGCTCATCATACCAAAACCGCCGTCTACTTTGGTTTCGTGCCTCTGTTTTGCTCTCTGGGGAACTCCCCCTAACTAACCAGCCAGCTCCAACTCCAGCCAGGTGCCAGCCAATTCCTGCTAAGCCGACGGCAACCACGCCGAACTGCACACTGCTCTGCACCTGCAGGCTCCTTCCCTCTCGCATGAGACGCGCCTTGCAATGTCAATTCACTTTAAACATGTTCTGGTTGAGTGTGTGACAGACTCTCTGCTAATGTCATAACACAGCCTGGTCTTCATATATGGAGCAGTTTATGACCAGCCACTGATGGGTGGGCTCACGATGGCCCACTCAGGCCCTCCCATCTGTTTGATCTCAGCCAATAGTATGTACTGAGAAAAGGCCTTAGGTGGTGGCTTGGTCTAGGACTGAATCCACCATGATGGAGCCTTCTTCAGGTCAGCTCTGAACCCCAGCAGGCCAAGCTGGCAATGCGGCCACCATCGTAGGCCCAGGGACGGCTATTCACCTGCACACCAGCAAACCCACCATTTCCCTTAACACTCAGTAATAAAAAACATGTGCCAGGGAATAGCATAACATCATGGGGTATGCAGAAAGGCGCTTCTTTTTTTTTTTTTAAGAGTCAGACACGGTGGCACGTGTCTGTAATCCTGGTACTTGAGAAGCTAAGGCAAGAGGATCGCAGGTTTGAGGGCTGCCTCAACAGCACAGCAAGACTGTCAGTAACCTCGCGAGACCCTGTTCCAAAACAAAAAAGTTAAAAGGAGCCGGGCGTGGTGGCACGCACTTGTAATCCCAGTACTCAGGAGGCTGAGACAGGAGGATCTCGGTTCGCGGACAGCCTCAGCTACGTAGGCCCTCCGCAACTCAGTGAGACCCTGTTTCCAAATAAAGAATAGAAAAATCAGGCTGGGGGTATAGCTTGAAGGTAGAATGCCCCTGGGTTCAATCCCCAGCACACAAAAAAATTAAAATTAGAAAAAAGAACTGGGAGTGTATAGTTCACAGATAAGAATGCTCCTGGGTTCAATCTGCAGTACCATGCCACCAAAAAAATTTTGAGTTTGACAACCTAATGCCAAAAGAGTTAGGAAATGTGACTCAGAAACTGGTCCAGAGGACTGGAAATCAAATGTCAGAGTAAAAGGCCAGGGGTGGTGGCGCATGCCTATAATCCCAGGAGGTGGGAGTCTGAGACAGGACGATCGCAGGTTCGCGGACAGCCTCAGCAAGTGCTAAAACTCTCATCAATTTAGAGAGACCTTGTTTGAAAATTAAAATACAGCTGTGGGTGTAGCTTGGGAGTAACGTGCCCTGGGTTTTATCCCCAGTACCACACACACACACACACACACACACACACACACACACACAGTCAGTGGTTAGCTACAGACAGAAACCCTTCGGGAGGTGGAACACAGAAGCACTTACGAGCAGGTGTAGACCTTCCTGATGCCCTTGTGCTTGATGCGATTGTGGCGGCACAGGCTGTGCGAGGAGCTGAAGGACTTGTCGCACTGGCGGCAGGGGTGCTTCTTCATTTGCTGCGCCGGGAGAGAAGAGAAGGCCGCTTAAGTCAGCGGAGACACAGACACCGTGAAAACCGAGAGCGCCCCATGGTGTGGATTAGGATGTTAGACTAAATGAGCTTTGCTGAAATAATCGAGTCAAAGAGCACAGTGCTGGGCTAGCCGCAGAGGGGCTGGGAGCAGGAGGTGCCATTTACTGACCAAAAGAGTAAAGAATTTTTATTTATTTTCCCCTAATACTCAGGTTTTAAAATTTATATAAATTCCCATGTATTTGTGACAAAAGACATTGCATAAATAGTTTTTTTTTTTTGCAAAAGGAGTAGTAAATGCTATTTTTATCGTGCATGCGTGCGTGTGTGTGTGTGTGTGTGTGTGTGTGTGTGTGTTGCTGAGGATTGAACCCAGGGCCTTGTGCACACTGGGCAAGTAAGTGCTCTACCACTGAGCTAAAGCCCAAGCCCTGGAAATATGCTTTACTTTTTTTTTTTTTTTTTTGGCGGGGTCTGGGGATGGAACCCAGGGGCATTCGACCTCCGAGCTACTCCCCCTGCCCTATTTTTTATTCTTTTTATTTTGAAACCGGGTCTCACTGAGTTGCAGAGGGCCTCACTAAGTAGCTGAGGCTGTCCGCGAACCACAATCCTCCAGGTCTCAGCCTCCCAAATGCTGGGATTACAAGCGTGCACCGCCACGCTCGGCTAATATTCTTTTTTTAAAATTTATATAAATATCTATGTATCTGTAATAAAAAACATCACATAAATCCCTTTTTTTGCAAAAGAAGTAGTAAATGCTACTTTTAGTGTGTGTGTGTGTGTGTGTGTGTGTGTGTGTGTGTGTGTGTGTTGCTGGGGACTGAACCCAGGGCTTTGTTTATAATAGGCAAGGGTTCTACCCTACCACTGAGCTATATCCCAAGCTCTGCAAATGCTATTTTTTTTTTTTTTTTGGTACTGGAGATTAAACCCAGGGGTATTCTATCTCCAAGCTATACCCCCTCCCAGCCCTTTTTATTTTTAATTTTGAAACGAGGTCTCTCTAAGTTTCTGAGAGTTTTGCTAAGTTGTTGAAACTGGCCTCAAACCCGTGATCCTCCTGTCTCTGCCACCCAAATATTGAGATTATAGGTGTGTACCACCACACCTGGCTTATAAATGCTATTGTTTTAAGAAGCAGATGATATTTTAAAATACTACTTCAATAAATAGCAAATAAAGCCAACAATTTAATTTGTCATAACTGAGCTGGGTGTGGAGGCCCACGCTTGAAATCCCAGCATTTGGGAGGCTGAGACAGGAGGATTAAGGTTCACAGACAGCCTCAGCTACTCAGTGAGGCCCTGTTTCAAAATAAGGAGTAAAAAATAGGGCTGGGGATGGCGCTCAGAGGTAGAGTGCCCCTGGGTTCCATCCCCAGCACCCCCCCCCACACACACACACACAGGTACTTTTGCGGTAAATGGGAAGATATCCAAACTTATCTAACATGCCATGTTAAATTAAATCCCTGGCTGGTTTTAGTTTAAAATGTATCCTTCAATAAACTCAGTTTAGAGCTCTGTAGAAGACCTTTTGTTTTACACAACACCATTCGGTTATCTGGGAAACACAAGACCTCTGAAGTCAATTTAAGGAGCCCGCCTGTCTGAGTACGTGGGGCAGTGAGTGAGAAAGTGTTCACACATCGGCGCACAAGCTATCGAGCAGGGGAATCTAACTTCTTAAAAATCCTATCTAAAACTTTCCCACTTTGGCTAAGACATAGCGGTGTTAATTAAATGTTTTTCCAAGCAGAACCTTTGAAGTCAATTCGCAGCTTAACTCCTAAAACAAATTCTTTCGGTCTGACACTCCTAAGCAGTCTAGAACTAAACCACGGCCTATCGCCAGGAAATGAAATCATGGGAGTCGTCGCTGGTGAATGCGACAGAATTTGGCTCGGCCCTCATTCAAAATAAGGCTGGAGTGGGAATCCGTTCTCCGGTGGATAACATTACTATTCTTGGCAGTAAAAGATAAGTAAGCAAGTGCAAGATGAGATGAAGAAATCATATTCTAAAAAACTTTTACATGCTTCACCTGTTAAGCATGCCCTTATTTAAAGGGGACCCATTTGAGTGGTGAGAACCTGACCCTGCTGCTGACAATCTGGGGACCTGGGGAGTCCCAACCCCACCGCGAGGTGGAGACGCAACAGTGCTTCCGCTTCCTCACAGACGATTACAGGAAAGGCACCCAAAAGCCCACTCGGTAAATGTCCTCCTACTGGACTAGAAGAATGTTTCTACTCTTTTCACATAAAAAGCGTAGAGCCGGGCGTGGTGGCGCACGCTTGTAATCCCGGCGTTCGGGAGGCTGAGACCAGAGGATCTTAGTTCGCGGACAGCCTCTACTTAGTGAGGCCCTCTGCAACTCAGTGAGACCCTGTTTCCAAATAAAGAATAAAAAATAGGGGAGGGGGTTTAGCTCAGAGGTCTTATGCCCCTGGGTTCCATCCCCAGACCTGCAAAAAAAAAAAAAAAAGTAAATAAAATAAATTAATTAAAAAAATAAAAAGAGTAGAAAATGCCAGGCGTGGTGGCGCACGCTTGTAATTCCCACGCTTGGGAGGCTGAGACAGGAGGATCGCACAGGTTCGAAGCCAGCCTCAGCTACTTAGTGAGGCTCTCAGCAACTCAGTGAGACCCTGTTTCCAAATAAAAAATAAATTAGGTCTGGGAGTGTAGCCCAGAGGTAGAAAGTCTCTGGGTTCCATCCCCAGTGCCACACACACACACAAAAAGGCCTTAAGAACAGAATCATGTTTAACAGTTCTGTTTCAGTAATGGTATTTAAAAAGCAAAATCTAAATCTCTTAAATTTTGTATATATAAGGTCAACAGGATGGAACCCAGGGGCATTCTATAAAGAGCGATCCCCAAAGTCAAGAAACAAGGGGTTTATTTATTTATTTATTTTTTATTTTGTGGTACTGGGGATGGAATCCAGGGGCATTCTACCTCCGAGCAGCACTCCCAGCCCTATATTTTTGTTCTTTATTTTGAAACAGGGTCTGGGTTGCAACGGGCCTCACTGAGTGGCTGAGTCTGGCCAAGAACCTGCGATATTTCTGTCTCAGCCTCCCAAGTCCTGGGATTATAAGCATGAGCTGCTATGCCCAACTTCCGACCTTCTTTATTTATTTATATTTTTTAGGTCAAAGGGCACACAGTGTCTCACTAAGTTGGGTGGGCTGATTTTGAGCTTGCGATCTTCCTGCTGCAACCTCCCAGGAGCTGGGACTATGGGTGTGCGCCACTGTGCCCAACAACTTTTCCCAAGATCTTATGGCCATTTGCCCAATCTTGGCTCCGGTCTGGTAGCGGATACTGAGGGAATCGGGGCTCTAAGTGAACTTTTTATGACTTACTGCTTTCAGAAAAGGACCATGATTTTCTGATGAATTCTGAGTCATTTGTTTCTTGTGTTCTTTTGGTACTGGGTATTAAACTCAGGAGCATTGTACCTCCAAACTATGTCCCCAGCCCTTTTCATTTTAAAACAGGATCTCACAAAATGTCTGAGGCTGGCCTCAAACCTGCGATCCTCCTGTCTCCGCCTCCCAAAGAACTGGGATTACGGACCTGCATCACCATGCCCAGCATATTTTGCTTTTAAATGCAACTCTTTAACACAGCACTCTTTGACTTACAAGCTGGGCAAAAATGTTCACATACAATTTTAGAGTTAAATATCAAATACATCAAACAGGTAGGAACTCTTCCTCGGTTTCCCCCCTGATCTCTATCTCTGACTTCTGTATCTCCACAGCTTTCAGGGAAGAAAGCATTAACTTGGCTGGACAAAATCCTCCCACCGTGTCCAGAAGGGTGTGTGCTCGCCACGCCCTGGGGTGCGGGCCTTGGTTCCTGGGCAGAGCATCCGGTTTGCCCTGGCCTGCCCACAGTCAGCCAGTCTCATTCTGGGGAGAAGTCCCAACTGCACACGGGCAACTGGAAGACAGACGGCTGCTTCTAAGAGTCCTACCTCACCTCCAAGAGGTATCTGCCGCACATTAACATGCAAAGAGCCTCCTTCACGACCTTGGCATCTCCAGAAACATCCAGAAGCCTGAGGTCAAAGGGCGCACAGTAAGGGGGGAGGATGGGGAGGGAGCTGGAAAACCCGCCAAGAGCTGTGTGCATGTATGACATCATCGCTACAATTTACATTATGAGACGATAATGTACCAATAAAAGCATATAAAATAAAATAAGAGTAGGAAAAAAAGGGTACATGGTTATTCTCAGAGCACACTGACACACCCTTCAACTCTATCTCAACACTTTTTTTATAAGAAAGGAAAAAACACAGCAATTGTATAATTTAAATATATCAGAGTAGCAGTCAGGCCTTAACTCCTAAAACTCCGAGCCTGTCCACTTGGAAATCTGTTCTACAGCTACACAGCCCACCCCACTCCCACCCCAAACCCCGCTGCCAAGGATAAGTCCCAAATCCCCCGACAGGCTCCTGGAAACCTTGGACAGCACCATACCCTGGATATACTACATTCTTCCCTACAGAGGCTCCTTGACTTATGAGGGAATACATCCCAGGAAACCTGTGAGTGGAAATGCATTTAATACCCTGATAAACCCATTTATTTTTTTTATTTGGAGTAGTACTGGGGAAGAAACCCAGGGGCCTTCTACCTCTGGGCTACAACCCCATCCCTATTTTATTTCTTATTTGGAAGCAGGATCTTACTGAGTTCTCGAGAGCCTCACTAAGTGGCTGAGGCTGGCTTTGAACCTGCAATTCTCCTGTCTCAGACTCCCAAGTACTGGGATTACACTATGCCTGGTTCCTGAAAATCCATTATAAAGCCAAAAAATCTGAGTCAAATCATCCTTAAATCAGGAACTGGCTATCCACAGTACCTATGATGAGGCTTAATTTATAAACTAGACACAGTGAGAGATTAACAATACAATAGAACAATTATAACAGTGCATATGATTGGTCCCCGTCTCTGTCTCTTTCTGGCTTCTCTGGCATCACTGTTCTTCAACTCTGGGGTCAGTACAAGCATGGCGATGCCACAATAGTTGATCTGATCATCAAGACTGTTCCGAGGTGGCTGGGGAGGGGTAGCGTACACAGGGCGGATACGCTACACAAAGGATGACTCAATTCCCAGGAGAGCTGGAGCAGGACGGCACAATATTCCGACATGCTACTCAGAATGGCACACGATTTTTAATTTCCGAGTTATTTCTGGAACTTTTCACAAACACTTTTCTACTGCAGTGAGCCACAGGTGACCGACGGCACAGAAGGCTAAGCCCCAGACCAGCAGGAGACGGCTGTACTTACGTGAAGAAACTTCAAGATACATGAAATACTTAGTGCTGAGTGGCAAGGGTAGGTTTTAAGTTTTTGATTCTATTCTTTTCATGTTGCTTGGGTTTCAAGTTGTTTGGGTACCACGTAAATACAGCACTATCCCCTCAGTTTTTTTATTTTTTTTGGTCTGTTGCCTCAAAACAATTTAAGTTGAACTTATCGAGGTATAATTGTGTGTGTGTGTGTGTGTGTGTGTGTGTGTGTGTGTGTGTGTGTGTGTGTGTTACTGAGGATGGAACCCAGGGATGTTCTACCTTCAAGCTACACCTCCAACCCTATTTTATCCTTCCTTCCTTCCTTCCTTCCTTCCTTTCTATGTATTTATTTTTTGGTAGTACTGGGGTTCCTGGAAGCCCTTTTACCTCCGGGCTACACTCCCAGACCTATTTTTATATTTTTTTTATTTGGAAACAGGGTCTCTTAAGCCAGCGCGGCTGACTTCGAACCTGCCAATCCTCCTGTCTCCGCCTTCCAAGTGCGGAGATTACAAGCGCACGCCACCATGCCTGGCCTTTACTCTTTATTTTGAAACAGAGTCTAACTAAGTTGCAAAGGGCCTCCCTCACTGAGGCTGGTGCCAAACTGCGATCCTCCTGCCTCAGCCTCCCAAGTACTAGGATTACAAGTGTGCTCCGCCATGTACAGCTGGAGGTATAATTTACAAAATGTAAAATTCACCCTTTTGAAAAAAAAATCACCCTTTCTAATATCTCGCTCTGTGAGTTCCAACAAATACATACAACTGAGTAACTGACACGACAATTAAGCGCAGAATAGATGTTAAGAGACCCCCGGCTTGCCACATGCCCCCCCTTCTTTGCGAATCCAGGGGCATTCTGCCTCCAAGATACACTCTCAGCCCAATTTTTGTGTTTATTTCGTTTGTTTGTTTTGAACTGGGGTCTCAAGCTAGGTTACTGAGAGTCTTGCTAAGTTGCTGGGGCTGTCCTTGAACCTGTGATCCTCCTGTCTCAGCCTGATAAGTGCTGGAACTACAGGCACCTGCCACCACGCCTGTGTCCGCGTGCCCCTTCCAGTCAACGCCTGGCTCTTAGCAACCACAACGTGTTTTCTAGCCCTCTGGTTTAGCCTTTCTTAACTATCATGCACATGGCACCCCACAGCACAGCAGGGAGCTTTCTAGGTCTGTTTCCTTCCAGCCTAATAATAACTGGTAATTCAGTGACTTGTTCGTTTTCGTTGCAATGAAGCATCCTGAGATAAGGAGATAACCCACTCTGGCATTTCACCAGCTGACAGGCACCAAGGCTGTCTGCAGTTTTCGTAAATGAATGAAACCACTATAAGCATTGGTGCATGGTGTCTGAGTGAGCGTATGATTTTCTCTTGGATAAATACACAGCAGGGGATAACTGAGCCGTATGGTAAGTTAAGTGAGACCTGGGCAGGCTGAACTTGGCCTTCTGACAGCAGTGGTGACAGTCCAGGGCCTGACACCCTTTGCCATGCTGGGTGCTGCCTCCGAATACCAGCCATCCCAAAGGGCGCCTACTGCCATCGCCCTGTGGTTTTAATTCGCATTTCTCTTACGATATATGGTATTAAGGTTAAAAAAAAAAAAAAACCAACAGAGTTGGTGTACTCATTCCTTCAAAGAAAAACCTCGACCACTACAGATTTTTGCTTTTTTTTTTTCAAGGCATAGTTGGGATGTTTTTAGTCCTCTACAAGCTCCCTGAGAACAGAAGCTATGTGTGGATGTCTTATTTTTGTATTCCTGCTTGGGATATTACAGGAAATGCTCAGCAAATATTTACTATGAAGGAATGAATAAACAAGGAAACACAGAATACACACTTATCTATCCGAAAAATCTCAGTAGGGTCTGCAAAGTAATCACGGGGTAGCAGACTTAGGATGAAGCGTTAGAAATGGGGCAAGCATTGCTTATTTTTCACAGGGCAGGTAAGACATAAGCGCGCAAACACACTGTAAGGACAGGCAGGAGGTGAGTTGGCCGAGCAGGGAGGAGGGGAGGGACAGCAGCCTTCCCCATGTGGAGCACAGCCCACAGCCAGCAGGTGCAAAGCTCGTGAAGGTAAAGTGGGGGAAGGAAGGGACCAGGAAATTGAGGGAATTCCTGCCCACTGGCTTCATGAAGGACTTGGGAGCACATGTGCATAAGGTGGCATAATCTCAATCAATCTCTCTCTCTCTCCCTCCCTCCCTCCCTCCCTCTCCCTTTCCCTCTCCCTCTCCTTCTCCCTCTCCCTCTCCCTCTCTCTTTTGTACTGGGGTTGAATCCAGGGGCATGCTACCTTAGAGCTATACCCCTATTTTGGGGGGGAGTACTGGGGTTGAACCCTGGGGCATTCTACCTCTGAAGTATACTCTCAGTCCTATTTTTTTATTCTTTATTTTGAAACGGGTTTTCACTGAGTTACAGAGGGCCTCCCTATGTAGCTGAGACTGGCCGAGAACCTGTGATCCTCCTATCTCAGCTTCCCAAGTGTTGGGATTACAAGCATGACCCTGTTTCAAAATAAAAAAGGAATAAATAAAATAGGGCTGGGAGGGTAGTTAAAAGGTAGCTTGTAATCCCTGGACTTGGGAGGCTGAGACAGAAGGATCACAGGTTCACAGCCAGCCTCAGCTACTTAGCGAGGCCCTCTGGGACTTAGAGAGACTCTGTTTCGAAATAAGGAATAAAAAATACAGCTGGGGGTGTAACTTGGAGGTAGAATGCCCCTGGGTTCCATCCCTAGTATTGCCAAAAAAACAAAACAAAACAAAACAAAACAAAAGGCAGAGTACCCCCAGGTCCAATCCCTACCATCGCTCACACAAATAAATAAAATGAAATAGAATAAAATAAAATAAAATAAAATAGGACTAAGCATGTATCTCAGGGGTACAATATCCTGAGGTTCAATTCCCAGAACCACAAATGGAGAAACAAAAAATGAGTCTAAGTTATGGATTCCACTCATAAGTTCACACACCTACATATATTTGACCACGTGCACAGTCTTCCTGATGCAAGCAGAGTATCATGGGCTATAATTGATATAACCGTCTTCTATTGATGATTTAGGTTGTTTCAACTTCGTAATTACAAAGTATAAATTTCTATCATCATCTAATTATCCCTAAAAGTCTTCAATTTAGAAGCTGTGAAGAATGGCAAAGTTCTCTGACACACCTGCCGAACTGCCCTCAAAAAGGTTTTCTACTTCCTGATGTCCCACAAAATAGAAACATGTTTCACTTTGTTTTCAATACTAGTGATATTCCATACCATCTGTGCGCTCCTTGGCCATTTGTATTTCTCTAGTGACCTGCCCAACCATATCCTTTTCTTTTTTTCTTTTGGTACTGGAAGTGGAACCCGGGGCATTCGACTTCCGAGCTACACCCCCAGCCCTATTTTTTATTCTTTATTTTGAAACAGGGTCTCACTGAGTTTCAAAGGGCTTCATTAAGTAGTAGTTGAGGCTGTCCTTGAGCCGTGATCCTCCTGTCTCAGCCTCCCAAATACTGGGATTACAAGTGTACACCACCACGCCCGGCCATCTCAGCCTTTTTTATTTTGAAACAAGGTCACAATAAATTGCTGAGGGTTTTGCTAAGTTGGAGGCTGGCCTGGCACCTGCAAACCTCCAGTCTCAGCTCCCTAAGTCCTGGGACCATAGGTATGCATCACCACACCCAGCTGAGGAGGCTGTCTTGGAACAGTCCAAGGGAGAGATTGTGTGTCCTGGTCTTGGAACACGAAGAGGGCAAAGATGAATGGATGGATTTGGTACAGCTTTCAAAGGTAGAAAACTGGTGGAATTTGTGGCTAGGGGAATATGGTGGCAAAAGAGAGGGAAGAAAGGGGTCGGGATCATTGCCAATTCTTTGGCCTGGGTACCTGGTCAGAGAGTGCTAGTAGTTCCTAAGTAGAAAGACTCTGGGAGGAGAAGGGTTAGTGATGGAGAGGACTCAAGAGTTGTTTTGTATGTGCTGAATTCCAGAGGCCCATTGGAGATCTCCAAGGAATCCAAGTCTACAACTCAGGAGAGGGATCCAGGTCAGAAAAACAAACTCAGCTTGGGAGTCATTAGGACCCAAGCCAGGGACCTGGATGAGAGCCTTCTGAGAGTGCGTGGACACGTCAGTGTTCACAGGCCGGATCAAGGGAGATGGCCGAGCAGCTATTATCAATGAGGAACCAAGAGAAACAGTGTCCCCAAGCCTGGTGACAGCCCGTCAGGCAGGACCTCCCAGACAACGGCTGCAGAGAGGCTTGGGGACAGGAAAGTCACTGGAGACCTCTGTGAGATGGCCCTGGTGGAAAAGGAGGACCGGAGCCCAGAGGACAGAAAACCACTGCAGGGAGGTAGGTTGTAAAGTGAAGAAAGAAAATGTCAGGAGGGAAGCAGGTTCAGAGCCGGCTCTGTGTGGTTACGGGAAGCAATACTGTGACATGCTTTAGGATTTTGAGGATGGTCGGGAGAGGCCGGACCATCTCCGGAAGAGGCCATTTCTCATCCCGGAGAAAGGACGGGCGTGCCTGTGATACCCTTGAATGGTCAACAAGGAGATGGAGGGACAGAATCACCCTTGGGATGGAAGAGGACAGGGCATGTGAGTTCAGATGCAAGAGAGTTGTCAGCGCCATCCTCTTCATGGGTAACCCAAAAGCCAAAACTCCCGGCCTCCACGACTGCCCACAACCTAGACAAGGACACCATCACCCCCACTCCAAGACAGCCTTCCCTCTCCTTGAGGCCCATTCACCCCCCAGCCTTGGGTCGGCTCAGCTCAGCTCAATGGCAGCCTTCCTGAGCTCTCTGCCACCCGATCCCATCCCTCCTTTCATCTGTAAGCTGGACAACTATCAGAGAAAACCACTGGAGGGCCACTCTCTGCCTAACACCCACCTGGAGTTCTCTGTGGCTCTGGGGAAGCCCCTGGACGCGCGGCCTCCCCAGCACCAGAGTCCTCCTACATTCTTTCTGGCTCAAGGCCAGGTGTTGGCAGCCGCCGACCATGCCTTGTGCTGGTTTGGGCCACATCCACACTCTCCTAGCCGCACGCACACAGGTAAATCCTCCTGCGCATCCTTCAAATGCCCTTTGGACAACCCTTGTTTCCCGAAGCCCTCCCCAGCATCTCCCAACCTCTGCCGAGTACCATGAAATGGGTCCTCAAGTCTCTGCTTCTTTGAACCCTAGATGTACAAGGAAGATGTGATTCCTCTCTTCCATGTATCACACTGAATTTTAAGTTTTAACTCACTTCTCTCTTCCTCCAACCTCTTTAAAGGCTAGACTGTATCTTACCCTAATCACAGGACCTCACCAAGCTCCAAGCTGACACCTCAACTCACAGGGCTCTCCTTTAGGGGTATGCACCAGTGTGATTCCTCTAAGATGTAAGATGCCCAACTCTTTTTCTTGGCGGTACTGGGGATGGAACCCATCCCCACTGTACCTACATGCTATACCCCCCCCCCCAATCTTATTTCTTATTATTTTAAAACAGGGTCTCACTGAGTTGCAAAGGGCCTCACTAAGTAGCCGAGGCTATCTGCGAACCGTGATCCTCCTGTCTCAGTCTCCCAAATGCTGGGATTACAAGCCTGGTTCCCAGCTCTTAATCTAGTTTTAGTGTTCAAAACATTTATGTTTTCTCTTTCTTCCAAACTGTATCCATCTGTATGACATAATTTCGCTTAGACTATTCATATCAAATGTTATGTAATTTGGTAAATGTTTAATGAATTCAAGAAAGAGTTATATCTGGAAGAACAAACACATTTAAAAGTTAAACATCCCCAGGGTAGGAATGAATGGCCTGTGTCCACAGGTTTAGAACTGCTCGTTACAGTGTGCAAACGTCCAGACGAAAGTAGAGAAGAGAAAGAAAAAAGGAAGAGAAGCAGAAAGAAGCAGGTTAAGTATCTCTAATCTGAAAACCAACCAGTAGTCTATGAGAATATTCCCAAATCCCCCCAAAAATCCAAGAGCTGAAGTACATTTCTGGTCCCAAACACTTTGTATTAGAGATATTTAACCCATAGCACAGACTAATAAAACTGAACAGATTTTGTCTGTTTTGTTTTTGTTTGTTTTGTACTGGGAATTGAACCCATAGGCACTCTACCTCTGAGATGCAACCCCTACCCTTCTTAGGTTTTTATTTTGAAATAGGATCTCACTAAGTCGCTGAGGTTGGCATTGAGCCTGTGATCCTTTTTTTTTTGGTAGTACTGGGGATGGAACCCTTCTACCTCTACGTTACACTCCCAGACCTATTTTTTATATTTTATTTGGAAACAGGGTCTCTTAAGCCAGCGAGCCTGGTTTCGAACCTGTACAATCCTCCTGTGTCAGCCTCCCAAGCGCAAGGATTACAAGCGTGCGCCACCACACCTGGCTATCCTGTGATCCTTCTGTCTCAACCTCCCAAGTCCTGGGATTATAGGTGTGTGCTACCATGCCTGGCTTAAAAAAAAAAAAAAATATATATATTATATATGTATTTATATGTTTATGTAATATCTATTATTATATTTAATATGTAACATATAAATTTTTATATATTGTATATTTATATATAGCTTTTCTATAAAATAAAAATGTTCTAGATTATATATATAATTTATATTCTTTTTTTTTTTTTTTTTTTTTGGGTGGTACTAGGGGTAGAACCCAGAGGCTTTCTACCTCTACCTCCAGGCTATACTCCCAGACCTTTTTTATATTTTATTTGGAAACAGGGTCTCACTAAGTTGCTGAAAGCCTCACTAAGTAGCTGAGGCTGGCTTCGAACTTGTGCGATCCTCCTGTCTCAGCTTCCCAAGCGCGGGGATTACAAGCGTGCGCCACCACGCCTGGCTATATATAATTTATATTCTTATAAAGTTGATTTTGTTTGTTTGTTTCAGCTTCCCAATCACTGGGATTACAGGCATTATGGCTATATAAAGATTATATATAAGATGGTAAATTATATATAGATGGTAAATTACGGAAAATAAACCTGCTTAATTAAGTCACCCATTTGCGTTTAGCAAGTGTTCTTTTACAGAGACAAGAAGTAGCCCTCTCCTTAATTTTGGAACCCTGTAGGTTATATATTCTAAAGTCCTTCCCGAGAGAATTTAACACTGACAGCACCAGGAAGATTTTCAAGTCTCAGTTTCACTGTGTCTCGAGTATTTTGATGCACACAGTATGGAAATTCAAACTGCCTACACACGAAAGCTTAGAGAAATATAATCTGAGAGCACTAAATCACACCATTTGGGTTTCTACATGTGGAACTGAGTGGCTTTGGGGATAAATCCAGGCACAGAGAATGAATTTAGACCGAGGGCGAGAGAGTAAACCTAGTAGGCTTTGCAGGCTATAAAAGTTTCTGCTGCCGGGCGTGGTGGCGCACGCTTGTAATCCCCGCGCTTGGGAGGCTGAGACAGGAGGATCGCGCAGGTTCAGAAGCCAGCCTCAGCTACTTAGTGAGGCTCTCAGCAACTTACTGAGACCCTGTTTCCAAATAAAGTATAAAATAGGTCTGGGAGTATAGCCCGGAGGTAGAAAGCCCCTGGGTTCTATCCCCAGTACCACCAAAAGAAAAGAAAAAAAAAGTTTCTGCTTCAACTACTCAATTTTGTCTTTGTGGTTTAAAAAACAGGCACAGCCAATAATACATAAATAAATGAGCATGGCTATGGTTCAGTAAATTATTTACAAAATGGGATGGCAGACCCATGGAATGTAGTTTGCTGATCCTGACTTAGACCACCGTCTCACATTTGACAGAAAATAGAGACAAGCGGAAGCGGTGCCAGTGGGCATCCTTGTCTTGTTCCTGGTCTGAAGGGAAATTTATGGGACACGAAGCCATCAAAGGTGTAATAGTAAAAACAATGTTATAAATGCATACAAAACTACCAATTCCGGTATCAAAGACGTGTGGGGAGGGGGAGGACACCGTGGGGACGGCACCAAGAACTGTGTACACATGTCAGTCTGACACCCTACACCCCAATATGATATAAAATTTACAATGCACCAAATAAAAATAAGTATAAAGAATACAGAGACAAATCTCAGCGATGCAGAACCCATCAACCTCTCCCTCCCTCTCTCTCTCTCTCTCTCTCTCTCTCTCTCTCTCTCTCTCTCTCTAAACTGGGGGATTAAATCCAAAGGCACGATACCTCTGATATATACCCCCAGCCCTATTTTGTATTTTTTGAAACAGGGTCTCGCTAAGTTGCGGAGAGCTTTGCTAAGTTGCTATGGCTGATCTTGAACCTGAGATCCTCCTGTCTCAGCCTCCCGAGTACTGGGATTACAAGCGTGCGCCACCGCGCCTGGCAAACCAAATCTATTTAACAAAGCTGATAATTAGTCTAGGTAAATCAAGTCATAATTTACAAGGCCAGGGTAATGTCACTGTTTCTTATAATATACACTGCCCAAGTTCTGAGCGTTAGCAATGCTACTGCAATGCATCTAGGTGACTGAGGTGACCGCTTTGAAATGAACGGTGTTCCTAAGCACAGGTATGTGCCGGCTGCTATGCATATTTAAAACGAGGAAAGAGCCAGGCACGGTGGCACACGCCGTCATCCAGTACTTGGGAGGCTGAGACAAAAGGATGGAACGTTCGAAGCCGGCCTCAGCAATTTAGTAAGGCTATCAGCAACTAAGCGAGACTCTGATTCAAAATAAAGAATAAAGGCCGGGCGTGGTGGCGCACGCTTGTCATCCCCGCGCTTGGGAGGCAGAGACAGGAGGATCGCGCAGGTTCGAAGCCAGCCGCACGCGCTGGCTTAGCAGACCCTGTTTCCAAATAAAAATGTAAAAATAGGTCTGGGAGTGTAGCCCGGAGGTAGAAGGGCTTCCAGGAACTCCAGTACCACAAAAAAATAAAAAAGTAAAAAAAATAAAAAAAGAAAGAATAAAGGCCGGGCATGGTGGAGCACACGCTTGTAATCCAGCGCTTGGGAAGCTAAGACAGGAGGATCGTACAGGTTCGAAGCCAGCCTCAGCTACTGAGTGAGGCTCTCAGCAACTTAGTGAGATCCTATTTCCAAATAAAATAGAAAATAGGTCTGGGAGTATAGCCCGGAGGTAGAGGCCCCTGGGTTCCACCCTCAGTACAACAACAACAACAAAATAAAAATAAAAATAAAAAATAAGATAGGAATGGGGGTAGAATGCACCTGGGCTCAATCCCCAACACCACACACACACAAAATAAATTAATTTCAAAAATAAATAAATAAAAGCAAGTCTCCCAACTTACTTGTTATGACACAACATGGTTTGTTGGTGATGTTCTGCAGTTTTAAGATAACAAACAAAATAGTAATAAATATACAATAACGAGGGGCCAAATCTAAAGCCAACTGAAAGAAAGGTACTATTGTGCAGCGTCTGTGCTCAGAGAGAGCACAGACGCTCGGGGACTGGAAGGGCCTGACGGGGAGGTCCGCCTCCTGCAGAGGCCGGGAACCAGGGTGCAGGCTCGGCGGCGGGTTACGGGGGCACTGCCCGCCTGGGGCCCCCGCGTCTTCGCCCACCGAGCAGCGGCCACTGCAGCAGAGGTTCAGAGTTCCTGCTATAGGCCCTAAACTGAGCCCAAACTCTACCTGCCGGGGCTTCTGGGCCTCTGTTTGAGCCATCGGCTTGGGTCCACCTTCCCTCACTGATCCTTATTGGGGGACCCTGGCACAGTAAGCCCTCAGTATTCTTTTCCCTCCTTCATAAGCGAGGCTCACAAAGGAAGAGAGGTAGGGGCTGGGACTGCGGCTCAGTGGTGGAGTAACGGCTCAGCCAATGTGAGGCCTCGGGCTTAATGTCTAGCGGAGACAGACGGACAGGAAGAGACAGATACGACACACACAGAAGGCTCTGGGGTATACACTGCACACTTCCTGAACTCTCAGATATCGTCCAGAGCCCAACTATGTGTCTGTGAAGCCCATCTTGGCTGCCCAAGGTCAGGTCTATTCCCGTCTCCTACTTACGCATGTGGGTCCTATCTCCAAAAGCTCTAAATTTATTTTGGTCTCTAAAATATTTGTGACCTGGCAGTCCTATATTCCGCCCATTCCCAGAGAATCTAGTCTTTAAGGAGGCACCACTGGAAGGAATACAGAAGATGTTTTCTTTCTAATAGGACTTTTTCCCTTTTACATTAAAAAGCAATCTGAATAGAAAAAAAAATCAAAAGTCATTATCACAGTTTTTTTCCCTACAATTGCTAGTATTTCTATAAGAAAAGAATGAATATTGTCACAGAGGCATTCTACCTCTGATATACACCCCTAGCCCTATATTTTTATTTAGAAACAGGGTCTCAATAAGTGGCTAAAGCTGGCCTCGAACCTGGGATCCTCCTGCCTCAGCCTCCCAAGTACTGGGATTACAGGTGTGTATCTCCATGCCTGGCTTGGCATGGCTACTTTAAAGCCACACTCCTAGGCTTGGCACAAGATCTAAGCTCTAAAAAACCCCAAAGGCTTACAGTCCTCCTTTGTCTGAAATGATCCAATCTATAAACTAAACTGGGTGGGAGTCCGTGACTGCTCAGTTACCTCCAGCTGCCATCTCTTTTACCTCAAAGTCAACCCTGGCCCAGAAAAACCTTTTATATCTTTCAACATCCCTAATGCTAGCATATTAAATTATTTTCTGGCTTTTTTTTTGGGGGGGGGGTTTCAAGGCAATGTCAATTTGCAGACAGAATCATGGGTTAAATTCTTTTATGTTCTAATTTTCTTTGTGGTACTGAGGATTAAACCTAGTGGCATTCTACCTTTGAGCTACACCCCCTGCCTTTTGTGTGTGTGTGTGTGGTACTAGGGATGGAACCCAGGGGCATTCTACCTCCGAGCTATATCCCCAGCCCTATTTTTTATTCTTTATTTTGAAACAGGGTCTCACTGAGTTGCGAAGGGCCTGAGGGCATTGCTCGGAGGTAGAATGTCCCTGGTTTCCATCCCCAGTAGCGCCAAAAAGAAACCTCATCAACCTGGGGCAGATGTTGAGGCTCCCAGCACCGGCCCCCTTCCCCGGGACCTGCAGCCATTCCACCTGGCAGGGATGCCGGAGCAGGGATGTCCTGAGGCACAGGAAGGCACTCAAGCTTGAGAGACGGCAAGGGAGGCATCGATGTGGGTGTGAGCAGGTAAGGGGTAAGAAGCAAAGGCTTTGCCACATAGTTAGCAAATGGAATGGAAGAGGAACTGGGAGCCGGGCCCACTGCAGCCATGGGCAATGGAAACAGAGCAAAAGAGGAACTGATGACCAGAGACGGCGAGGGAACTCAGCCCATCTGCGGGCTGTGCTTTTAATAAGAAATGTTCTGTGCCAGCAAGTCCTGGTACATTCACCAAAGCAGACTGCTGCAGGACCAAGGCTCGTATGCTTCCCGTCTCGGCAACAGCCCAGCATCAAGGGAGCCCCCGCCTTCTGAGCATCCCAGGGATAAACAGGAAAGGCTGGGGGCCGGAAGCACGGTCCTTGGTCTTCAAAATAACAGCGGCACTGCAGGCAGCGCACCACCCGAGTCTGGATGTCTGTAAACATCTTAGTCACTGTTTTTGAGTACCCAGCCTTAACCAGCTGCTGCCCACGCCTCGCAGGGTAGATTCACAGAGACGGCCGCACGCGCTTGCCATGCCGAGATCCAGCTGGGGCTCTACAGCTCCAGTACTTCCGGTGATGGTCCCACCCCTGTTAAGGGATTCTGTCCTTCTGTCCAGACAGCAAGGTCAAACTAAAATGCAAATCTGTAGTCACGCGAAGGGTCCGAGCCAGCCTGACACGCCCCACACGCCACAGAAGACCACAGTGCGTGTTAACTCCCCCTTCCCACTGGCTTTTAGCTTTCCAGGGTCGGCCTGCTCCTCATCCATCACAGGAGGCAGATGATGTACAAAGACGACGCCAACGCCGGTGCGTTGAAAATGGCCCCCGGTACGCAAGGCAGAAGCACAGCGCGGAGGGAGTCGGCTGACACCACAAGCTCTCAGGGAACTCGGAGGCGAGGAAAGGGATCTCCTGGCAAAAGAAAAAGAAGGAGCAAGCAGGGCCCATGGCAAGAAGCCAGTGAGAGCAGGCCTGGCAGAGAGGCGGGAAGGCGGCAGGGCCGGGCAGGCTTCCGCACTCCAGCACTCAAGGGAGGGTGCTGGTGGCTATGAGGTCGGCCTGGCGGAGCCCTGTCACATGCAGATGGGTCTATTCTATGGCTGCCTCTCTGTACCTGTGGGATCTGCACCCACAGCTTCCACATCTTTCAATACCACGGAACAAAAATATTAGGAAACACCAGAGCCTCTAAACTGAACATGTACAGACCTTCTTCTCACCTTTATCCCTTAATATAGTATAAGAATATGTGTGTTGTATCAGGTAGAAGTAAATCTGGAGGTGCGCTGAAATCTATAGGAGGAGACGCACGACCAGGATACCATTTTGTGGGGGATCTGAGCAGCCTTCAGTTTAGGCTTGGGAGCGGGGGAAACAGCAGCCATCCTGAAACCACCCCTGCGGACACCAAGGGACACCTGTGTGGGGTTCTACTTGTAGAGGATTCAGTGTTTGGAGCCTCCTCCACTGGGATCCCCAGTTATGCCAGCTCTAAAAAAATTAAAAATAAAAAAATAAGGAGGTTATCAGCTCCTAACTGAGGCTAGCCTCCATCTTTGTCTTCCTGCTAGAGCAGCTTTTCCAATCTCTCAGCAGGAAGAGCCAGTACCCTAAATAGCTTCCCTCTCAGCTGTCAACTGATGAATTCTCTGAGGGCAGGAGTGGGAGGGCGCACAGTCATGCAGAATATAAAAAACAGACTGTGCTCCCACCAGGTCCTGGCCGTTCCCAACCCCAACCCCCATGAGCAGATCAGCAGAAAAGGGAGCCCTGAGCTGGGCGTGGTGGCGCACGCTGGTAACTCCAGGAGTCGATTGTAACCCCAGTGTTCGGGAGACTGAGACAGGAGGATCGTAGGTTCAAGGCCAGCCTTAGCTACTTACTGAGTCCCTCCACAACTTAGTGAGACCCTGTTTCAAAATAAGAATAAAAAAATAGGCCTGGGGGTGTAGCTCAGAAGTAGAATGCCCCTGGGTTCAATCCCCAGTACAACGAGAGAGAGAGAGAGAGAGAGAGAGAGAGAGAGAGAGAGAGAGAGAGAGAAAGAGAAAGCGAGAAAGCCCTGGCTTCTCAGCTCCTCTACCCGCCCTCAGGCCCCTGTCCATTTCTCCGTGTTCTCAAACTCCTTCTCCAAGACTACCCAAAACCTCTTCCAGGAAGCCCGGGCCTGTGTACATCCCACTGAGGGTCCAATAAACCCAGGTGATGGCTAAGAGAGGCCACCCTTAGCCAAGCATGGTGGTGCATGTTTGTAATCCCAGCATTTGGGAGGCTGAGACTGGAGATCACAGTTCACAGACAGCCTCAGCTCCTTAGTGAGGCCCTTTGCAACTCAGTGAGGCCCTGTTTCAAAATAAAAATACAAAGTAGGGCAGGGCAGAGGGTGTAGCTTGGAGGGTTCCATCCCGGCCACTCTAACACCTCAGGACTCTGCAGGATGATTTTGTCCGTTTAGTGAACGACCCCAAAGTACTATCACACCACAACCACAACGCACCCCAGGGAAGTGCTGGTGCCCACTGGGGACTCTAGGGTGACGACACAGAACCTTCTTCCTAAACTACAAACACAAATGCATGCCCAGATGGCAACCTCAGCTGAAACGTGTCAAAGGCAGAAGTAGCAATCAGATAAAAAGGCATATTTGCCAGCCGTTCCACATTGCAAGATTCAATGAGATGAAAATCAAGCTGTTTTTGAGATGGCAAGCGTCTAGGCTGTGCAAACCTGGCCCTGCCATGGACCGGGACCTGGCGCGCCCCAGCCTTGCCTGAGCCTCCCAGGCCTGGTCCACCCCAAGCAGCTAAAAGCATCAACCCCAGGGACCTGATGCAAGGCCCAATGAGATCGAATGGGTGCTCCTAAGGTCGTCTCCACCCACTTCCAATTCAGCCACAAGTTACCAGAATCATCAATTGTTCAATGTGTATTTTAAAGCTCTTTGAGATAAAATTTTTAATGTAATTTTTACCCTTACATTTAAAAAAAGGTTTTTCATGAAGTCACATACAGAACTTTCATAAAACTGTATGTAGTAAATGATGCCAATAAAATAAAAATAAACCCATACACAGAAATCACATTATGAATTATAAAATATACGATTACAACTTATAATTATGATTAAAAAAAGAAATATTTAAAATATAATAAAAATACCAATATCAATTTCTGTACCCTCACCCCTACCCCAGTTCTAGATTTAGAACACAGGGGGATTTTAGTACTGAACTATATCCTCATAAGTTTTTTCTTCTTTAATTTTTATTTCTTTGGAATGGAACCCAGGAGAATTCTGCCTCTGAGCTATACTCCCAGCCCTGTTTTATTCTTTATTTTGGAACAAGATCTCACTAAATTACTGAGGGTTTGCCTAAGTTGCTGGGGCTGGCCCTGAACCTGCGATCCTTCTGTCTCAGCCTCCCAAGTACTGAGACTTCAGATATGTGCTACCCTGCCCAGCTTATTTTTTTGTTTTCAGACAAAGTCCCAAAAAGTTGTCCAGGCTGCCCTCAAACTTGCAATCTTTCTACCTTAAGAGTCCCAAGTAGCTGGGATTACCGCTGCACCTACCTTCGCTGACCAATATTAACAAATTTCATAAAACCAACAGTGATTTGCATTGCTAGCACAAAGCAGTTAAGAGACAAAGTCTAATTTCTGTGGTTTTTTTCCTCTTAGATTTACATCTGACGCAAATGTAGAATGAAGTGTGAAGCCATCCTTCAACTGACCAGATACAAAACAGGGCGTGAAACTGGTGCTTTCTTTGTTTTCTGATGCTGGGGATGGAACCCAGGGCCTCACAGGACGAGCCGGCCAAGCACCCTCCCCCCAGAGGCACACTCTGCTCCAAAAAACGCAAAAGACCCAACCAAGTATGATTCTCCTAAAACCTTCAGTCATCACAAAAAAGAAGCTCTAAAGCAAACAGGGACAAAAGTGATCTTTTAGCTGTTGCTAGAGTAACATGAATTTTGCAGAAAGTAAGTAAGATGAGCTTGAGAAGGATGAACATTTCCTCTCCCTACACTTAGAATAATTGAACAGCTGGGCGTGTCGTTCACACCCGTGATCCCAGTACTTGGGAGGCCGAGACAAGAGGATCACAGGTTCAAGAACGTCCTCAGGAAGTCGGGAGACTTTCAGCAACCTAGGGAGACCCAGTTTCAAAACAGAACAAAGGGCTGGGGGTGTCGCGTGGAGGTGGGATTCCAGGAGTTCAATCCTCATACCGAAAAAATAAAGAATATTTCAATTACATTCAGTGTATTGAATTTAGTATCCCAACAGTGCGGGTTTCCGGGCAATAGTATGGACCACAATGGCGAGAGCAAGAAAGAGAAACTACTGGGCAGAAGAGCACAGAGACAACATTCCTTCATCCCAATCCCCCACCCCATCACCAGCTTAAAGGGCAAAATAGAAGCAGGGTGTGGCGATCCACCTGTAATCCCCGTACGGGACCGCTGAGATGGGAGGGTCGCAGATTCGAGGTCAGCCTTAGCAACTTAGTGATACCCTGGTTTGTTTGTTTGTTTGTTTGTTTGTTTGTGGTACTGAGGTTCCTGGAAGCCCTTCTACCTCCTGGCTACACTCCCAGACCTATTTTATACTTTTTTATTTTTGGAAACAGGGTCTCTTAAGCCAGCGCGGCTGGCTTCGAACCCCAATAGACTGCCCCTAGGTTCAACTCCCCCAGCACAGAGGAATGGAGGGAGGGAGGGAGGGGCGACAAAGGAAGATGTGGTATTCTATTTCACAAATTGCATAAAAATTAAGGGAGAAAATTATGCCCCTCCAGATTTTTCTTTTTTTTTGGTGGTACTGGGGTTCCTGGAAACCTTTCTACCTCCAGGCTACACTCCCAGACCTATTTTTATTTATTGTTTTTTTATTTGGAAACAGGGTCTCTTAAGCCAGCGTGGCTGGCTCTGAACCTGTGCAATCTTCCTGTCTCCGCCTCCCAAGCGTGGGGATTACAAACGTGCACCACCACGCCCACCAGATATTTTATAAATATGACTAGAATACAAGCTGAATGGGTAGATGTGTGAAAAAATTACATAAACACACACAGAGATACTGGGGATTGAACCCAGGGGCATTTTACCAACAAACTACATCCCCAGCCCTATTTTTTTCTTTCTTTCTTTCTTTCTTTCTTTCTTTCTTTATTTATTTATTTATTTATTTTTATTTTGGTGGTACTGGGGTTCCTGGAAACTCTCTACCTCTGGGTTACACTCCCAGACCCATTTTTATGTTTTTATTTGGAAACAGGTTCTCTTAAGCCAGCGCGGCTGACTTCGAACCTGCGAGAGCTTCCTGCCTCTGTCTCCCAAACGCAGGGATTACAAGTGTGCACCACCACGCCCGGCTTATTCTTTATTTTTTGAAACAGGGTCTCACTGAGTTGCAAAGGGCCTCCCTAAGTAGCTGAGGCTGTCTGCGAACCCACGAGCCTCTGGTTTCTACCTATTGAATGCTGGGATTACAAGTGTGTGTCACCATGCCAGGCTGATTCTTTATTTTGAAACAGGGTCTCACTGAGTTGCAAAGAGCCTCACTAAATAGCTGAGACTGTCCCTGGACCGCAAGCCTCCTGTCTCAGCCTCCCAAATGCTGGGATTACAAGTGTGCGCCACCATGTCCAGCCAGTGGCCTCACCTTTAAAGGGTTTGCAAAACCTTATGGAACAGAAACATTAGACACGCTAAGATCGCCCATAATCAGGCATCCAATTATGTCAAGCCATCCTTAAGTCCAGCTGCGTCTCTACTTATATTGAAATTTCCTCCTTCTGGGGAGTGGTGTCCCCACACTTGGGATCAACACAATCTGGCACAGGTACCCAGGTGCTGCGGGGCCCCAGGCACCCCGGTGATGCCCGGTGTCCTCAGGCCTGGCTGCACCTGGGAGTCCCCAGGGAGGCCAGCTGACTGAGAGCAGGTACACGGGGACCCTAGCTCTCCAGGTGAGTCTTGGGTGCAGCCCTACTGTTGACACGCTTCTTTCTAAAGTTCCGTTTCCCTCTATGAATCAGATGACCTATGAAAAGAATGCCTTGTGTACCGACTCGGGAACAGCTCAAGGGTGGTGGCTCTACAACAGCCCCTTCGTGGTTGTCTACTGCGCTCCTCTGCGTGCGCTATCCATGATGCGTAGACACCACACCCGCACGCCACTCCCACTGGCATGTAATTATTCTACACCAGGTCTCCAAGGACAGCTACCAACATCCCCTTCACCCCAACTCCTCCATTCCCCCTGCGCGGTCTCCAGTCTCGGCATCCTGCTCCTCCTCCCGCAGTGCTGGCTGGTAAGCATGCACTGGGGGAGCTCGCTGCACCGGCTCAGATTCAGGGTGGCCACTGGCTGGGGTAGTAAGCCCGACTCGCCATTCTTGCACTCTTGAGGCACACAGAATACACGTGTCAGTCGCCTCCACATGGGTTTCCTTCCTGCTCACGTGATTGGTTCCAGCCAATGCCATGTGTTGTGCACACCATTAGAATAAGGGAGTGTGAGTGCCAGGCTCAGCTCTCCAGTCCCCCACCCCAAATGACACCCTATGTGGAGATAAAGGGCTCAGCAAAACAGACGTGATCACTGAGCTCCCCGCAGAAGGGAAGCCTCCCACCTCCCCCAAGAAATGCCCAAACCCATAGAAAACCTGCCAGTGCAAGAAATAAAGCTTTCTGTATACATCACGGGGCTTTGGGGGATTTACTGCCACGCAGTCTAGGCCAGTTGTCTCACAGTGTTGTCCCCCAGTTGGGCATGGTGGTGCATACTTGTAATCCCAGTACTTAGGAGGCTGAAACAGGAGGGTCGCAGGTTCGAGGACAGTCTCATCACCTTGGTGAGACACTCAACAACTTAGCAAGACCCTGTCTCCAAACAAAAAATAAAAAGGATGGGGGAAGGGAGTGTAACTCAGAGGTAGAATGTTTGTAGGTTCAATTCCCAGTACCATACTATCCACCAAAAAAGTGTGGTCTCTCAAGAACAGCAGCATGTGGTAACCCATGGTCTGGGACTCACAAGCCCAGACCTGTTGAATCAGATACTCTGGGGGCAGTGCCAGCACGGAGGAGTTTAAGAAGCTCTGGGGGGGGGGGGGGAGCTGGGTGTGGCGGTGCACGCTTATAATTCCAGCATTCAGGAGGCTGAGACCAGAGGATCGTGTTTCATGGATAGCCTCAGCTACTTAGCAAGGCCATTTGCAACTAGGTGAGACCCTGTTTCAAAAATTTAAATAAGAGCCAGGCGTGGAGGCGTGGTGGCACACGCTTGTAATCCCAGCACTCAGGAGGCTGAGACTGGAGGATCGCAGTTCGCAGACAGACTCAGCTACTTAGTGAGGCCCTCTGCAACTTAGTGAGGCCCTGTTTCAAAATAAAGAATAGATAATAGGGCAGGGGGTGTAGCTCAGAGGTCAAATGCCCCTGGGTTCCATCCGCAAACCCACACACAGACACAAATAAATAAAAGACTAAAATATAGGGCTTGGGGTGTAACTCGGAGGTACAATGCCTCAAGGTTCCATCCCTCCATCCCAAGTACCGCGCAAAAAAAAAAAAAAAAAAAAAAAAAAAAGCAGCAGCTCTGGGGGATTCTGATGCACAGGAAAGTGCTGAGAACCAACAACTGGATTTAGAGTCCCAAATCAGGAAAAGGTACGGGCTTCCAGGGTCTGGTGCCCTCTGAGCCACGCAAAACAGGGTGGTTGGTGTTGAGACACAAAGACAAGGTGTTTGTTTTTTTTTTTACCCATAACTTAGCCAAGCCATATCTACCTCATGTAGCACCTGTGGCTGTTTTTAAGTGGAGAAACTCTGCATCTAGCTAAGATCTTCCTTGCAGAATCCCTTCGAGTTTTTTCCCTACCATCAAGTCACTGAAAGCAATTGTGACTCTCAATGGAAGCCTTCTTTCTAGCACAGCACTGAGTCACAAATCACCAACAAATCACTAAGTACTTCATCCAGGCCCCTTCGCACTAACCAATGCAGAATAACATGGAGAGAGAGAGAGAGAGAGAGAGAGAGAGAGGGAGGGGGAGGGAGGGAGGGAGAGAGAGAGACAGAGGGAGGGAGAGAGAAGAAGGGAGGGAGGGAGGGAGGCAGGCAGAGAGAGAGAGACAGAGACAGAGAGAGAGAGAGAGACAGAGAGAGAGAGAGAGAGAGAGAGAGAGAGAGAGAGAGAGAGAGAGAGAGAGAGAGACTGTCAAAAGTCTTGCTGAGCCGGGCGTGGTGGCACATGCATGTAATCCCAGCACCTGGGAGGCTGAGACAGGAGGATCGCACAGGTTCGACCAGCCTCAGCTACTTAGCGAGGCTCTCAGCAACTCAGTGAGAACCTGTTTCCAAATAAAATAGAAAATAGGTCTGAGAGTGTAGCCCGAAGGTAGAAAGCCTCTGGGTTCCATCCCCAGCACCACAAAAAAATAAATAAATAAAAATAAAAAGTCTTGCTGAAATCTACTTTCTCCCTGTCTGGGGGTTATTCTACCCACTACCTCTGCCTTTGTTTTTAAAAAAAAAAAAAGGTTTATTTGAAATCACACATTATTAGTCTTCATCAAGTTCCTTTCTCAGTGTTCAGGTAGGACCCAGCTACTTAACAATTTCTCTGAAGTGATTGGGATCCATAAAGTCTGATGGACTTTTTTTTTTTTTTTTTTTTTTTGGTGGTACTGGGGTTCCTGGAAGCCCTTCTACCTCCGGGCTACACTCCCAGACCTATTTTTACATTTTTATTTGGAAACAGGGTCTCCTAAGTCAGTGCGCGCAGCTGGCTTCGAACCTGCGCGATCCTCCTGTCTCTGCCTCCCAAGCGCGCACCACCACGCCCAGCCTGATGGACTTTTATATGTCTGAACTCTTGAGAATTTACCAAACATCCCCTTTCAGACAAGCAGGATATCCGGCCACACCTCAGACTCCATGACCTACGTTTGCAAGCTTCATTAGCCCTGTAGAGATCAAGTAAGCTGGGCACAGTGGTGCACGCCTGCAATCCCAGAACTTGGAAGGCTGGGACAGGAGGATCGCGGGTTCAAGAGGAGCCTCGATGACTGGCAAGATTCTCAGTATCCAAGCTGGACACTGATTCAAAACAAAAAATTCAAAGGGGGGATGTAGCTCAGAAGTAGAATGTCCCTGGGTTCAATAACCATTCACACACACACACACACACACACACACACACACACACACACACACACACGAAGAGGAGGAGAAAGAGGAGGAGGAGGAAGAGGAGAAAACCAAGCCAAGTGTGGTGGCACATGCTTGTAATCCTAGTACTTGGAAGACAGACAGGAGGATCTGGGTTGTGGCTAGCCTCAGCTACTTAGTGAGGCCCTCTGCAACTTAGTGAGACCCTGTTTCAAAAAAATAAAGAATAAAAAATAAGGCTGGAGGTGTAGCTTGGAGGTAGAATGCCCCCGGCTTCAATCCCCAGTAGGACCAAAACCAAACAAACAAACAAACAAACCCAGAGAGAGAAAAAGAGAATGTCTTTACATGAGCTAGGCCACTTCTTGGCCTTGGCACTCCTTCCGGGCTTCAATCTCCCTTAAAGACACTGGTTCCATCTACCCGGGAGAGGCAAGGCGGAGTTGAGCGGCTTTGCCTTCTCTAGGTCCACTGTGAACATTACATCACCCCTCAGAAAGGGCCTGTGCCTGCCCTGTCCCTTCTCAGTCCACAAAACACATCCATTACAGATCCCTTCCATTAACTGGACATATTTTACCAGCTCCGGCTCATTCTTCTTTTAACTGGAAGCATCTCATAAGAGCCCAATAATTGCCAACACATCATTACAGCACACTAAATAACTGGGAAGCCTCTTTGAGGCTTGTTACTTATTTCCACCCACACTGCTTTCCCAATTGGTTTCTTGTGCTCAGCGATATTCAAAATACAGTCTCTTAAAAATGTGTTTGCTTTCATTCCCAATAAAAGGACTCAGATTCCTACAAGAAATGACTCCTGCCAGACTACAGGGCTGACTCACGCTGGTACGCCAGAGAAGTGGTGCTGGGAAGAAACTTCTCAAGAAGACATGGGAAGATGGGTGTGAGGCCATGTGCCTATTATTCTAGTACTCGAGAGGCTGAGACAGGAGAACTGAAAGTTCGAGGTCAGCCTCAGCAATTTAGAAAAACCTTCAGCAATTTAGCAAGACCCTGATTCAAAATATGAAATAAAAATCAAAAAGGTGGAGCCAGGTGTGGTGGAGCACCCCTGTAATCCCAGTACTTGGGAGGCTGAGACAGGAGGATCGCGCAGGTTCGAAGCCAGCCTCAGATACTTAGTGAGGCTCTCAGCAACTTAGTGAGACCTTGTTTCCAAGTAAAATATAAAATAGGTCTGGGGGTATAGCCTGGAGGTAGAAATCCCCTGGGTTCCATCCCCAGTACCACTAAATAAATAAATACATACATACATACATACATACATACATACATACAATAGGATGTAGAATGCTCCTGGGTTCAACCCAAAAACCTCTCCCCCCAAAAAAAGAAGCTCATGAAGACGATGCTATCAACCCAGAAGCCACTGACAGGAGCTCTGGTCTACACCTTTAGCACAAGTGCAACTAACACATCAATAACAACAGCAACGGATTCTATGCCATTGGGGAAAATAATTCCTCGCAAGTCTGTGCAGCTCGTCCTTACAAGAGAGTTCCAATGAGCAAATGCAGAAGCAGCCGCGGAGCTGGACGTAGCCTTGCATCCAGGAAGAGGGGCGGAGTTCAAACGCACGGGTGAAAGGGCGCTGAGCGGCGGGGTATTTGCAGTCTCAAAGTATTTCCCCGTGAGATAATTATTAGTCACAACAGGAAAACAGCAATTCCTACGGGAGAAACCTGGCACCCCCCAGGAGTGAGCTGTTGGCCACCACTCGGTACCTCCAGGCAGGACGCACTAGGAAGGGCAGAGCCCCGTTCCTGCGATCCCCCACCGAAAGCAAATAACTGCAAAGAGCTGGAAACACATGAAAGAAGGGGTGGAAAACGTCACGGACTGGGGGGACCTGGGAGAGCAGGCAGCTGGGGGCAGAGTCGCATCCTGGACCGGATCCTGGATGAGAAGGAAACTCGTGGGATGACTAGTGAAACCAGAAGGGGGGCTTTGGGTCTGTTCATCGTATCAGCAAGTTTGCGTGCAAGGCTGACCACTGTGCAAGCCGGGTGCACTGGGGTCACGTAAGACGTAACAGCAGGAGCGCTGAGCGACCAGGGTGCGGAAGCTCTGCTCTGATTCCGCCACTCTTTCCTAAATCTAAAATCACTTCAAAGCCGGGAGCAATGGCGCACTCTTGTAACCCAGGTGCTTGGGAGGCTGACACAGGAGGTTCACAGGTTCACAGCCAGCCTCAGCCACTTTGTGAGGCTCTCCTCAACTTAGTGAGACCCTGTTACCCAAATAAAGAATAAAAAATAAAGCTGGGGGTGCGGCTCAGAGGTAGAATGCTCCTGGGTTCAATCCCCAGTTCCACAAATAAATAGATAAAATAAAACAAAATGGCTTCAAAAATGAAAACATTTTAAATATATTTATATGCTGTAAGTTTGTAAAATCTTAATGAGGAAATTTCTCTTGTAAAGCTTCTTTCATGTCAAATTTAATTTTTAAAATTCTGGCATTTGAAGAAGAAATACAGAGAGATAATGACTAGTATCAGTACCATGTAAGACGCAAGAGCTCATGCTATTTCATCCTCAAAAGACCCTTCTGAGCCGGGTGTGGTAGCACATGTCTGTACTACCAGTATTTGGGAGGCTGAGACAGGATGACTGCAGGTTCAAGGACTGCCTCAGCAAGTAGTGAGACTTCCATCAACTTAGCAAAACACCATCTCAATGTAAAAATAAAAAATAGGGTTGGAGTGTAGACTGGCAGTAGAATGCCCTTGGGATCAATCCTCAGTCCAATAACAACAACAACAAACTGTAATGAGCTTTACTTCTAGACATTTGGAAAATGAAACTAGACAAATAATCTCTTATGAAGCCACACTGCTGATAGGTGGTGGTGCTTGGATTCAAAACCCATCTCTCAGGCTCCAAAACCCAGGCTCCTTTCAAATTACAGACACAGAATGGAAGCACAGACATAGGAGGCCCTCACGCAGGTGTTAAGGTTCATGGGGATGATCTGAGCTCCTTAATTCAGACTTCCTATGAACAAGCTTAGGAACGGTTCCTTCTCATGCAAGGTTACCAGGCATCGAAGGAGATAATGATGGCAAATAGTAAAGGTCACAAGTACAGAAAATCTTTACTTACTACTTTAATACCAGCTCACAGAACTGCAGAATGTCCAATCTGTAGGAACGACATCAGATAAGTACTTGGTTCAAGGGATCTTAACTGGAGGTTCCTGGAAGGTCTCCTTGGAGCAACCACAGCAGAAGGAGCAGAAGTGAGGAGGTACATAACCACCACAAAATGTATATAAAAACATATCTGAGAGGCGGGCGTGGAGGCTCACGCTTATAATCTCAGCATTTGGGAGGCTGAGACAGGAGGATCACAGTTTGCGGACAGCCCCGGCTACTTACTGAGGCCCTTTGCACTTCAGTGAGACCTCGTTTCAAAATAAAAAATAAAAAATAGGGCTGGGGTGTAGTTTGGAGGTAGGTTCCATGCCCAGTACTGGGGAAAAAAAAAAATCTGAGAAACAGCTCTTAGCTTGGATGAGATCATCAGGTTAATGACACAGAAAAGCAGATTGTATGACTGAAGGAACAGAGACTTCAAAGGTGAAAGGATTTCTGTGGATAGGAAACTACCCAAGTGCCTGACCCTAGACTTTCTACCAGCATGTACTCAAAAAGATACGCAAGGCCCTTTTCCATGCCTGCTAGTGGTGAGTCAAAGAAAACAACTACAGAGATCTAAGAGGTCTAAGCCAGAGGCGGCATCATAATAGAACTGAGCCGGGGTGGTGGCACACTTGTAATTCTGGTTCTAGGAAGGCGGGACAGGAGAACTGTGGGTTTGTGGCCTACTGGAGCAATTTTTTTTTTTTTTTTTTTTTTTTTTTTTTGTGGTACTGAGGGTGAAACCCAGGGGCTTTCTATCTCTAGGCTATACTCCCAGACTTATTTCATATGGAAACAGGGTCTCACTGAGTTGTCGAAAGCCTCACTAAGTAGCTGAGGCTGGCTTCGAACCTGCGCGATCCTCCTGTCTCAGCCTCCCAAGTGCTAGGATTACAAGCGTGCACCACCACACCTGGCTCCACTGGAGGAGTTCTGTGAGACTCTCAACAACCTAGTGGGGCGCCATATCAAAATAAAAACTAAAAAGGAGCTGGATGCACCGCTTGGGAGGCTGAGACAGGAGGATCACACAGGTTCGAAGCCAGCCTCAGCTACTTAGTGAGGCTCTTAGCAACTTAGTGAGACCCTGTTTCCAAATAAAGTATAAAATAGGTCTGGAGTATAGCCCGGAGGTAGAAAGCCCCTGGGTTCCACCCCAGTACCACCAAAAATAAATAAAAAATAAAATAAAATAATAAAAAAATAAAGAATAAAAAAATAGGGCTGGAGGTAGAATGCCCGTGGGTTCCATCCCCAGTACCACAAATAATGATGATGATGATGATAATAATAATAAATAAAAAATAGAGCTGGGGTATAGCTCAGAGGTAGATGCCCCTGGGTTCAATCCCTAGTACCACAAAAGAAGGAGGAGGAGGAGGAGAAAGAGGAGGAGGAGGAGGAAGAGGAGGAGGAGGAGGAGAGGAGGAGGAGGAGAGGAGGAGGAGGGAGAGGAGGAGGAGGAGGAGAGGAGGAGGAGGAGAGGAGGGGGAGGAGAGGAGGAGAGGAGGAGGAGGAGGAGAAGGAGGAGGAGGAGAGGAGAGGAGGAGGAGGAGGAGGAGAAGAGGAGGAGGAGGAGAGGAGGAGGAGGAGGAGAGGAGGAGGAGGAGGAGAGGAGGAGGAGGAGAGGAGGAGGAGGAGGAGGAGAGGAGGAGGAGGAGGAAGAGGAGGGGAGGAGGAGGAGAGGAGGAGGAGGAGGAGGAGA
This sequence comes from Muscardinus avellanarius, assembly GCF_963383645.1. Lineage (NCBI taxonomy): Eukaryota > Metazoa > Chordata > Mammalia > Rodentia > Gliridae > Muscardinus > Muscardinus avellanarius. Next base: position 16,820,630 of record NC_137803.1, read on the forward strand.
GGAGGAGGAGGAGGAGAGGAGGAGGAGGAGGAGAGGAGGAGGAGGAGGAGGAGAGGAGGAGGAGGAGGAAGAGAGGAGGAGGAGGAGGAGAGGAGGAGGAGGAGAGGAGGAGGAGGAGGAGGAGAGGAGGAGGAGGAGAGGAGGAGGAGGAGGAGGAGAGGAGGAGGAGGAGGAGAGGAGGAAGAGAGGAGGAGGAGGAGAGGAGGAGGAGGAGAGGAGGAGGAGAGGAGGAGAGGAGGAGGAGAGGAGGAGAGGAGGAGGAGAGGAGAGGAGGAGGAGGAGGAGGCGGCGGTGGCCAATGCTCTGCCTACAGTGAGTAGACACGGGAGCAGGTGTGGGTGAAGTGATGCATTAACACTGGCTGAATTTCCCAGAGACAGTTAAAAAGTTTCTAGGACACAAATCTGATGGGCATTCCTCCCAAACATTAGAAAGCCCAGGAGAGAGAATGGTGCTCACCAAGAAAGGTAGAAAATGAAATTTTGAAAGCACTTTCCACCGTGTAAGATGCACAGTGGGGTCCACTGGAAATCTCCAGTGGTCTCAACAAGAGGACGATGTGAACGAGGGAAGCCTACAGGTGCCTCGGAGCGTGGGGGCTGCGCCAGCTGGCCGAAGGGGACAGAGACAAGACCGTGCAGGCGGGCGACTGGAGTGTGAGTTTAAGGGGAACAAGACAGTGTTCTGGCCAAAGGAACGGAGAAACGCAAGCACGCGGAGGTGACTGTTGGAAGCAAGGGTTCCGGTGTGATCCGCAGGACGGACCGCAGTGGCGGCTCCAGGCAGCCGCGGCTCTCTTCCTTCCTGTGACTAGGTATAAAGGCTTGCCTTTCCGCCCCTCCGCTGGCCTGCACTTCTTCAGAAGGCTGAGTGGACGGAATGGAAACTACAGTCCCACTGGATCGCAAAGGGCAGGGTCTCAACTCTCTCAAAGCTTATTCTAACACTACTCAGGCGACCGGCTCCGTCTAGCATGTGCACACATGCTGTGCACACACATGAACACGGGCACGCACAGGTCCAGCTCAGAGTGGCTCTGAGATACACGCAGTCCTCGAGCTAATGGTTTCCATCAGCGCCGGACTTCACCCCACCCACTCTCTCTCAGAGACACCTCCTTATCCTCTCCAAATCTGATCATCACCAGTGTGTGCAAGTTAAGGTTTTTTTGGTTTTTGTGTGGTTTTATTGGCGGGTCTGGGGATGGAACCCAGGGGCATTCAACCACCGAGCTACACCCCCTGCCCTATTTTTTATTCTATTTTGGAACCAGGTCTCACTGAGTTGCAGAGGGCCTCACTGAGTAGCTGAGGCTGTCCGCGAACCACGATCCTCCGGTCTCAGCCTCCCCAATGCTGGGATTACAAGCGTGCACCACCACGCCCGGCTTTTGGTTTTTGTTTTTTTTTTTTGATTTTTTTTTTAAAGGAAAAGATCGTTTTAGGAGAAAGGAAAGGACTGAACTACTAGGTACTTCAGGTCGCCGCCTGTTACAGCATCCACGTAACCCAGCCTGGACAAGTAAAGATGCCCCTTCCTGCATCACACACAGTAGGTTGATACGGCGCGCTCCCCGAGAACCACCCCACATTTACAGTGCGTAAGATGCTACTAGGGAAGCCAGACTCAGAGATGATGAAGCAATGTGCCAACAAAGTCAAATATATTCTGCAAACTACTACTTTTGATACAAAGAGCTCTTATAGTTGGGCCAAAGAGAATAAAAACATTTCATGCAATCTGTGAGCACCGTGGTTACCAGCCAAAAGTAGTTTAGACCATTCAGAAAGCAACAAGGTAACACGCTGGTTAGCTTTGGGAGTAGCTCAAATAAACAGTATATATAAATGACATTCACTGTTGGGCTTGGTGCAAGCTTGTAATACCAGTACTAGGGAGGCTGAGACAGGAAGATCGATGGTTTGCAGCCAGCCTCAGCAACTTAGCAAGGCCCTCAGCAACTTAGCAAGATCCTATTTTCAAATAAAAAAATAAAACGGGGCTGGAGGTGTAGCTCACAGATACATTTCCCCTGGGTTCAATCTCTAGCACCACAAAAAAAAAAAAAAGAGAGATTAATAAATGTAATGAACACAGTATGAGAATCTATTTAAGAATCTGTTATAAATCAAGTGCTACATACTCTTTTACACAGGTTTCCAAAAGACAACCATTTTGTTCTAATGGCTTAAGTTAAAGGAGTAAGACAATTTCTCCTAAGAAAATATGGTGAATCTAAACCCACTACTCAATCTTAGTAACACTATAAAAGAATACAGCACTTATAATGCATTCAGATCTTTCAAAAATTTCAACCTGAATCTAATTGAAATTCTAGGAATTATAGGCTGAAGAGGAATACATTAAACAATGTCACAAAAGAAACAATGCCCAAATCTAGCAAGGTGAGGGATAAGCTACAGGATGAACAATCCAATTTTTCCAACAAGTTAATAGCACATTCAAAAGTAAAACAGGAAGCAAACTTCTTGGAATAGAGACATTTAAATTATACAATAACTAAATGCAATATAGACTCTTTTTGGATCCTGCCATAATCAGAAAATGTGAACACGGCTAATACCATATCAAAATCCAGTATTAGATAATATTGAAAATAGAATTTGGCTGATTTTACTAGGTCTAATAAAAGGTATTTAGAAATTCCTAGCCCAGCATACTGGTACATGCTTGTAATGCCAGTACGTGGGAAGCTGAGATAAGAGGATCGTAGGTTCGCAGCCAGCCTCAGCTATTTAGCAAGACCTTGTTTCCAAATTAAAAAAAAAAAAAAAAAAAAAAAAACCAGGGGCTGGGTGTGGTATGCTTGTAATCCCAGTACTTGAGAGTTTGAGCCATGAGGATTCAGGTTTGTGGACAGCCTCAGCTACTTAGTGAGGCCCTGTTTCAAGATAAAGAATAAAAAATGGGGCTGGGCGTATAGCTCAGAAGTAGAATGCCCTTGGGTTTAATCGCCAGCACCACAAAAATAAAATAAAACAGGGCTGGAGATGTACTTTAGAGGTAGAAGGCCCCTGGGTTTCATCCCCAGTACTACATACAAAAAAATATAAACAAATAAAAAATCTTATCATTTGAAGATGTATACTTATTACTTTTAAAAAAAGAATAAGAAGCCGGGTGTGGTGGCACACACTTGTCATCCCAGCATTCAGGAGGCTGAGACTGGAGGATTGCGGTTCGCAGACAGCCTCAGCTACTTAGTGAGGCCCTCTGCAACTTAGTGAGACCCTGTTTCAAAATAAAGAATAAAAAATAGGACAGGGGATGTAGCTCGGAGGTCAAATGCCTCTGGGCTCCATCCCCAGACCCGCAAAAAACAAAATAAAATATAAAAAGTAAAAATAAATTAAAAAAGAATAAGACTCTAGTCACTCTGAATAGTGACTTCAGCTTGTCAGGATTTTACTTATAACTTCTCCTAGGTGTAAATGAATGAGGGCTTCTCTCCCCATTACAAACCCCAAGAAGAATCACGTTACATCATGCAAATGCGACCAGCAGTTCTCAGCACACCGACTCCCTGTCTCTCCTCTTTTCCTTCCTGTTGTTCACCAAGAGGTGAATTCAGGCATCTGTGACTCTGGTTTACCCCTGTTCACAATTTCCGCAGCTATAAACACGGGTGTGGTGGGTCCCACGCACTCCCAGTCTTGGTGTGTGCAAGTGAAGGCGGGTAGCAGAATCACAAAACAAGACTCGAGGAACTGGGCGTATCCGCTTTACAGACAAAGTGAGGCACGGAGATACGGCTGCTTTTCGAGCTCATGCTAGGAACCACCGACGGACTGAGCCAGGAATGGCGAGCTGGGGTCGGCCGGAGGCGCGCGCCGCCGGGCGCTCTGCGGTGGCTGCACGCGTACTGACCTTCCCGTGCTCCTTCCTCATGTGGGAGATGTACACGTCCCTCTGCGTGAAGAGGCGGTCGCACTCCCAGCACGTCCACCCGGGACTGGCCACCTTCTTGGATTCCAGAGACTTCTTCATGGGCGATGGAGATTTCTTGTCTGACTTCTCTTTCCCGTTCGTGGACTTGGAGTCCTCTTTGTTATGGTTTGCCAAGTTGTGAGTGGCCGGCTTAATGCTCAAAGGCAAGTTTATGCCCAAGTTGGGAGGCCCTTCGATACTTTTCAACGTTCCATGCATAGACTGCATCATAAAAAGAAAAGAAATAGCTATCACGAATCACACCACTAGAAGAAACCACACGCAGACTATCATCGGTGCTTTATCGACAACTTCTGTGGGATTTTATATTCATTCAGAAATACCTCCTAATATAGGGAGAGAAAAACCTAAACTGAAAATATGCATTTTTAAAAAGTTTGTAAGGAAGCATTAACTCTTATGGTTGCTATAAGGTTGCATTGCTAGTTCCAAATAATCTGTAAAAGTTTATGCATCTGTGCCTTTTCAAGACAGACCTCTGGAATGAATCGAATTCATCTTGGTACTATGACCTTCCTCCGTCCCAGTGAGTCCTCACTTCTACAGGCCATTTCTGGGAAATATTTTGCTTCCCTGCCTGCAGAAATGTTGAAATAGGCTAATATATCAGTAGGTACCGGAGAGCTCTAGCTCGCCAACTTGAACCAACATCTGAGACCCACAGCTGACAGAAGCCCTTCTTCTCTTTCCAGCCTTTCGCATTCTTGGGATACTTGTATGTGGTTGGGGTTGGGGAGTGATTTTCATCTACTTCCTATCCATTCATCTTTTCTCATTTAATAGCTCCCAGATCTGTGAACTGGACACAGTCAGGACTTAAAAAGTCTTTTGAAATTATTTAGCCATTGATTGTCATTAACGTGAGAGTCAAGACAAACAGCTTGAACTCGCAGGGTTTTGAGGGTGAGTGGGTTACATTAGTGCAAGTCGATCCTGAAGATTGGCTCATTTTAGGGTTTTTCTTGGGCTCTAATGGCAGAGTTCCCCCCCCAAAAAAAAAAAAAAAATTCAAAGGAAGCAAATCTGTGTCTCAGACACAGTTTGTCTTTAACTGAAGTGTTCTCTTCTGTTCGGGATGTGGGCTGGCAGTTCCCTCCCCACCCGAGTCTACAGGGAGGCCCCCAGGAAAGCCTTCCCTGGGGGCTCTGGTGCCCAGGTGCCTAGTCACACCTGGAGGACTCGGCCCCACATTCCTCAGCAAGTGCTCAAGAAGAAGCCTGTCCTCTGGCTACTCCGGTATACCGTCCATCAGACACCTTCTTCTGCACCGTCTTTCCCCAGGAGGCAAAAGGGGGCTCTAGCATGTATCATCAGCAGAGGTTCCAAGGTCTACCCAACAGATGACCACTGAGCTGGCCTCAAAAGGGCCAAAGGAAAGTCTAACCGACCACGCTCCTTTGCACAGAGAAAGGCTGGGCGCCATGGTTCCTGAAGGCCCCGACCACACACGGCTGCTCCCCCAAGTGAGCGACAGCGTCTGTGTAGGCCTGGCTGTCTTCAAAGCACGCGCCAAGCTATTGTCCTTCTAACCACTTTACACCCAAAGAAAAGAAATGAGGACCGAAACCTCCTACGAAGCTTCTAATAAGTCTCTGGGAATTACATTTTTACTATCTGTAAAACCAAAGAAAGGGTAAAGAACTAATTTACCCTGTAAAATGACTTTAAGTACTGTAGAAGCTGTGGTGGCGCCTGTCAGTAATCTCAGAAACTCAGCCTGAGACATAGGATCAAGGTTGAAGGCTAGCCTCGACCACTTCGTGAGACTCAGCAACTTCACAGGACCCTGTTTCAAAATGTGTGTGCGTGCGCGTGCGTGCGCGTGCGTGCGTTTGTGTGTGCGTGTGCATGTGTGTGTGTGTGTGTGTGTGTGTGTGTGCGTGTGTGTGTGTGTGTGTGAGACGGAGATGGAACCCAGGGGTATTATGAGCTACTCTCCCAGCCCCATTTCAGTCCTTTATTTTGAAACAGGGTCTCACTCAGTTGCTGAGGCTGGCCTCGAACGTGTGATCTACTTGTCTCAGTCTACCAAGTATTGGAATTACAAACATGAGCCGGGTCAAAATAAAAAACAAAATAGGGCTGGTGGGAGGAGGGTGGCTCAAAGGTAGAATGCCTCTGAATTAAACCTCCAATTCAAAAAAAAAAAGGATTAGTCCGTAGGTCCTATGGAGGCTATGAAAGAAGCAGCAAAAGCTTTGCCATTGGTAAGAGAAGGCAGGCGGTAAGATGTGTGTTAAAATAGGAATTTCCAATTTATTTGTTTTAGTTACACATTCTAAGTAAAAATAAGATTAAAACCAAATGCATGTTTTGGGGGGAGGGTGGTACTGGGATCAAACCCAGGGTGCTTTACCCCTGAGCTATACTCACAACCCTTTTTTTTATTCTGAGACAGTCTCACTGAGTTGCAGAGTGGCCTCAAAGTTGTGATCCTCCGCCCTCAGTCTCTTAATTACAAGTGTGCGTCACCGCGCCAAGCCCAAACGTCTTTTTTTTTGTTGTGCTGGGGTGGAACCTAGGGACTTTTCTACCTCCAGCGTATACTCCCAGATCTATTTTTTTAATACTTTTTGGAAGCAGGGTCTCACTAAGTTGCCGAGAGCCCCACTAAGTAGCTGAGGCTGGCTTCGAACCTGTGCGATCCTCCCAAGCGCTGGGATTACAAGTGTGCGTCACCACACGTGACAAAATGTCTTTTTTTAATTAAAAGAAATTCAACCTGGGCTAGTGATGTGGCTCAGTGGTAGAGAACTTGTGTGTACAAGCAAGCCCCTGGGTTTGATCCCCAATACCACATAGGAAAAAAAAAATACAAGGTATTCTTTTAAAATTGATTTTTACTTAGCTCTTATAATAAGTAACTTGGATAATTTTTTTTAATTTGCTTTTTTTGGGGGCAGCTTGGGGATGAAACCCGGGGGCATTTGACCTCCGAGCTACACCCCCTGCCCTCTTTTTTATTCTTTATTTTGAAACCGGGTCTCACTGAGTTGCAGAGGGCCTCACTAAGTGGCTGAGGCTGTCCGCAACCGCGATCCTCCGGTCTCAGCCTCCCCAGTGCTGGAACTGTAAGCGTGCGCCACCGCGGCCGGCTGATGTTTTGTAATTTAAAGGTTAACTTCAACTGTGAACATCAACATGCAGGACAGGGGGTCTACAAGGTACATAAATCTGTATGACAGAACAAAAAAATGATACGGACTGGGTTAAGATGGGGAAAGAAAGGGGGCTGCCCGTAAGTGTGTGTGTGTGTGTGTGTGTGTGTGTGTGTGTGTGTGTGTGTGTGTGTGTACGGGCACCATCCCCGCGTCTCCTCACTCTTTCCTCACAGGCACCAACGAAGGTCAAGACATAGCAAGCACTAGACGCATCATCTTACAAATAAAAGCAGAGGGCCGGGCACAGCGGCGTATGCCTGTGATCCCAGTACCTGCGAGTCTGCCACAAGAGGATCGCAGGTTCAAGGCCAGCCTGAGCAACTTAGCAAGACACTCATCAATATACGGTGAGCCCATTTCAAAATCAAAATAAACAGGACTGGAGCCAGGCGCGGCGGCGCATGCTTGTACTCCTAGTACTTGGGAGGCTGAGACAGGAGGGTCGCAAGTTCAAGGCCAGCCTCGGCAATGTAGCAAGACCCTGTTTCAAAATTAAAAAATAAAAATAGGGCTAGGGGTGTAACTTAAGAGGTGGAATGCCCCTGGGTTTAATCCCCAGTACCAAATAGAAGTAAAAGCAGGGTGCCCCTACAATTTTGTCTTCATTCCTACCTACCCCAAACACGTAAATGCTGGGTAATATTATACGATGCACAGAACATGACGGAAGCCAATTTTGTCTTCTGGAGGCCGTGAATGTTCAGATGAATACAAACAGCTCCGTCCTGTGGCCACAGGAGCTCGACACGGCCCTCGGTCCATTCCGTAGACTCCGGTTTCTCCAAACTCACCACCAAGCCCAGGGAGACCCTCACCACAAAGCCCACAGCCTACTTCCAGATGCCAAGGCGTGTTCCAGACCGCAAGACCCTGGGAAGTTCCCCGAGAGAGAACTTTCCTTTCCTTTCTTCCTTTTCTCTGGGGTGTGGGGTGGAGGAGCGTTGGAAAATATATCAGATGTTAAAATGTTTTGCTATAGCCGGGCGTGGTGGCACAGAGGTTGAACGTCCCTCCATCCCCAGACCCGAAAAAAAAAAAAAAAAAAGTCTTGCTCTAAATCCAATATCCCTATGTTTTTATTAGCATTTTTATTTTCCTATCCTGTTAGTTTATGTTGTCAAAATAATAATTTTATAGGCAGGCGTCGTGGTGCACGCTTGTAATCCTAGCATTCGGGAGGCTGAGACTGTAGGATCACGGTTCAGGGACAGCCTCAGGTACTTAGTGAGGGCCTTTGCAACTCAGTAAGACCCAGTTTCAAAATAAAGAATAAAAAATGGGGCTGAGGGTGTAGCTCAGAGGTGTAATGCCTCTGCGTTCCACCCCAGTACCACACACAAAAAAATAATAATAATTTTCTAATTCAGAGGGGGGGATGGTTCTGGGGGTTGAACCTAGGGCATTGTACTTGCAAGACAAGCACCTTACTGAGCTATATCCCAGCCTCCAGTTTTATAATTTTACCTAAAATGTTAAAAATATCTTAAGAGGGTTATACTGTGCTTCAAGTAAAGATGACAGAACACAGCTCCCACCCATCTTATTCACCCTGCTGAAGCCGCCGCCGCCACCTCCAGCTGGCCCACAGCAGCAGAGTCTCTGAGACGTTAGAGCATTCCTAGCGGGCACTTTCAGCCAGACTTGGTGACGCACTCCCGTAATCTCAGTACTCGGGAGGCTGAGACTGAGGACGGCAGGTTTAAGGACAGCCTCAGCAATTTAGCAAGACCCTTAGCAACCTAGCAAGACCCTAGTTTAAACAAAAAAACAGGGTTAGGGTAGCCAGGCCTCTGTGGAGGCGCACGCTTGTAATCCCCGCGCTTGGGAGGCTGAGACAGGAGGATCGCACAGGTTGGAAGCCAGCCTCAGCTACTTAGTGAGGCTCTCAGCAATTTAGTGAGATCCTGTTTCCAAATAAAATATAAAACAGGTCTAAACAGGTATGGGAGTATAGCCTGGAGGTAGAAAAGCCCCTGGGTTTCACCCCCAGTACCACAAAAAAAAAAAGAGGGGGTTTAGGGTATAGGGTATAGTTCAGATGTAAAATGTCCCCGGGCTGGATCCCCAGTACCACCAAAAAAAAAAAAAAGAGTTTTCAAGGATGATGAACTGAGATAAGACTACAGTAACTCAGTGGTTTAGTGGTTTGTTTGTTCTTTTAATGATCTGTAGAGATTTTTTAAAAACTAAGTTTGTGATGCTATTGGGCTTTTTGTTTCTCTGTTTAAAAAAGAAAGTCATTTTAATCTCTGAAAGTCAATGGAGATTGCCTCCTGATCACATTAAGGAATAAAACTGCTCACCTATTCCAGCGCACAGTTAAGAAGCCGAGACTAAGCGGCAGCCCCAGTAAGCTCGAGAGGCTGGGAATAGATCGCGGTGCCTTATTTGAGGGCTGGAGAGTGCTAAGTCCAAACATGACATTCATTCATTTCATTAACTGATGCTTACCCGGTGCCAGGAACCCGCTTATGCTGAATATTTAACAGTCGATTTTACATGCAGTACTTATAGGAAAAAGGCCCTGGGTTCCACTCCCAGGGGTGCAGGATAAAATACAAAGAGGGAGATAAAATTCTACTAGGCGCGGTGGCGCACACCTGTAACCCCAGTACTTGGGAGGCTGAGACAGGAGGATCATAGGTTCAAAGACAGCCTCGGTAACTTATTAGCAAGGCCCTCAGCAACTTAGTGAGACCTGCTTTCAAAATAGAATATAAAGTAAGGCTGAGGGCATATCTCAGAGGTAGAATGTCCCTGGATTTGATCACCAGTATCACAAAAATAAATAAATAAATAAATCCCAAAGAAATCAGATAAAATATAAACTTAAATGTCTAAGTCATTTCGAGCAGGGGGGGGGCAGCCTTCAACTATTTGAACAAATTAACACAAGTTGTCAGAGTTGCTGTCTATTTCTAACTTCCATACAGTACAGAGTTCTCAAAATAGTAAACTTGCTGGGAGTGGTGGCAACATGCCTGTAATCCTAGTACCTGGGTGGCTGACACAGGAGGATCGTATGTTCGAGTCCAGCCTCAGCAACTTAGGCCCTCAGCAACTTAGTGAGAACCTGTTTAAAAAAAAAAAAAAAAGGGGGGGCCAGGAGGGGTGTAGCTCAGAGGTAGAACGCCTCTGGGTTCAATCCCCAGCCACAAAAGAAGAAAAAAGTCAATTTCACGGTCATCATTTCATAACTTAAAAAAAAAATAGACAACCCTCCTGCGTTCATTAGTCTTATCATTCTTTCTAAATCAGACATGCAACTGCTTCTCAACCTTTGCGGAAGGCAGACGAGGGCACCGGGCGAGCAGACCCCACGTGGAGCGAGCGGGGAGGACGCTCAGCAGTGCTGACGGCCATCGCCAGCACCCGTCCTTCCTGGACCGATCGCGCACACACCTCTCCGCGACCGCGGCTGCCGCCCAGCGCACTATCTACAGTTCACTTAGAGGAGAGAGAGGGGCACACACACCTTGATATGGTCCATCATAAGTTGCTTCTGCGCATATAAAAGAGAACAGTCTGGACACTTGAAAACAGACACCTTCTGGTTTTCAATGTGCTGGTCAAAGTGGCGGTACAGCAAGGTTTGCAGGGTGAACACAGTGTCGCACATGGAACACTTATAGATTATTCTAAAACAGAAGAAGCGCAGCGGGAAAAAAAAACGTCAGTCAGCCTCATCTCCCAAGTCAAAGGAGCTGCTACTCGATATCTGGAGGGCGCGGGCTGCAGAAGCTCGTGGGGGGCACACATACACAACTGGAAGAACATTTCGGCTTTCAAACACACTCAAGACAGCGGCTTGGCTCGGTCACAGATCTGAGCATTCTGAGTAAAGGTGCGTTCGGCTACATTGGTTTTGAAGTCAAGATTGTAATGGCTTTTTTTTTTTTTTTTTTTTTTTTGGTATTGGGGATGGAACCCAGGGGCCTTTTGACTACTCACAAATCTACAGCTGGCAAAAGTAAACCAGCTCTTTTTTTTTTTTTTAAAGGTGATTTTCAGATTGGGCAATGCAGCTCCTGAGTGGTTGGTACCCTCACTTGGAAACAAGTTTGGTTAATGACGTAAGTAGGCCCGTTCCATTCCAATGCCTGAACACGCTGTTTCAGGTTTTCTTTTAAAGTTAGCAGCAGCAGCTGGGTGTGGAGGCACATGCTTGTAATCCCAGTTCTTGGGAGACTGAGGCAGGAGGGTCACAGATTCAAAGCCAGCCTCGGCAAATTAGCAAGGCTCTAAGCAACCTAGTAGGACCCTGTTTCCACATAAGAAAGAAAAAAATTGGGCTGGAGGTAGAGCTTGCGGGTAGAATGCTTTGAGGTTCAACCCCCAGAACCAAATAAATAAAATTAGCAACAATTTTATATTTGAATGTCAACATTTCTGTAATCAGTTCTTAACACAAGAAGCCCTTTGCCACTGAACAAATAGACACTGAAATAAAAGGAAAAAGAAACCAAAGCACAAGAAAATTCAGTGTCTCTTGTGCTTTAAATGAGTTAAGGTACTCACTTGTCTGTGACAAACTTTTCCCTGTCTAACGTGTTATGCTCTTTTTGTTTTTTGTTTTGGGTGGTACTGAGGGTGGAACCCAGGGGCTTTTCTACCTCCAGGCTATACTCGCAGACCTATTTTATATTTTATTTGAAAACAGGTCTCGCTAAGTTGCTGAGAGCCTCACTAAGTAGCTGAGGCTGGCTTCGAACCTGCGCGATCCTCCTGTCTCAGCCTCCCAAGCGCTGGGATTACAAGCATGCGCCACCATTCCTGGTTTAATGTGTTATATTCTGAGCAGCCTCCTTGAGTGAATTCAGGCAGACCTGAAGCTTCGTTTTTTCTTTTTTTTCTTTTTGTGGTACCAAGAAAGGAACCCAGGGGCATTGTACCTCCGAGCTACACCCCCAGTCCTATTTTTTGTCTATTTTTTATTTTTGAAACAGGGTCTCACTGAGTTGGAAAGGGCCTCGCTAAGTAGCTGAGGCTGTCCGTGAACTGCGATCCTCTGGTCTCCGCCTCCTAGATGCTGGGATTCCAAGCATGCGCCTCCACGCCCAGCCGAGCCCTCTGAACACAGTCCTCTCTACCTGTCTATATCTTCCACGAAGCTGGGGTGGAGGGTTCTGGAGGGGCGAATAAAGGCCCAGACTCCCTGCTACCATCGTTAACCTCCAGGGCTCCAGTCATTCTTCCTCAACACCTCAGCACAGCAGGCAGCCTTTCTTAGCGACTGCTCTGGGTCCTGCCGGTCCTGAGGGCAGGCCCTCTGCATCCTCTAAGTCCTTCCAAGAACTGTGCAAACAGGGACAAGGAATCGAGGGAGCAACTTAGGGAAGAGTCAGGAGAAACTGGCTGAAGGCAAAGGCCAGAGAGGATGAAGGGCCAGGGGCACTTGTGTGTGTGTGCGTGTGTGTGTGCGTGTGTGTGTGCGTGTGTGTGTGTGTGTGTGTGCGCGTGTGTGCGTGCGTGTGTGTGTGTGTGTGTGTGTGGTACTGGGGGTGGAACCCAGAGGCTTTCTACCTCCGGACTACACTCCCAGACCTATTTTATACTTTATTTGGAAACAGGGTCTCACTAAGTTGCTGAGAGCCTCACTCAGTAGCTGAGGCTGGCTTCGAACCTGCACGATCCTCCTGTTCTCAGCCTCCCAAGCGCGGGGATTACAAGCGTGCGCCACCACGCCCGGCTCGGCACTCGGTCTTGATACTCCTACGCAACGCTAGGGGAAGGAGCGCCTCACGGGGCCGCTCTCCTTTTCACTCAGGCCTTTTTAAGACAGCGCTCCTCCTGTAGCTTCAACTGTACTGTGCAATGCTCTGCCCAAAAAACTACAGATTAAAAGCCAGGTGTGGTGGCGCACACTTGTAACCCCAGCATTTGGGAGGCTGAGACAGAAGGATCAGGTTCATGGACAGCCTCAGCTACTTAGTGAGGCTTTCTGCAACTTACTGAGACCCTTTTTCCAAATAAAGAATAAAAAATTGGGGTGGGGTGTGTAGCTTGGAGGTAGAATGCCCCTGGGTTTCATCCCCAGTACCCCCTCAAAATATTTACAGATTAGATGGGCATGTTAGCACATGCTTGTAATCCTAGTACTTGGAAGGCTGACAGGAGGTTCCCATGTTCAAAGCCAGGCAGGCTCTCAGCAGCCTACTGAAACCATGTTTCCAAATAGGATATAAAATCGGGCTTTAGGGTGTAGCTTGTAGGCAGAATGCCTCTGGGTTGAATCCCTAGTATCAAAAAATTACAGATTTAACTTCTTTTTATCAGCACAAGATTTATAAATTCCACTGGAGTAGACAGGCATGGTAGTGTGTGCCTGTAGTGCCAATATTTGGGAGGCTGAGACAGGAGGATATCAGGTTTGAGGCCAGCCTCAGCCACTTAGTGAGACCAGCCTGAGCAACCTAGCAAGACCCTGCTTCAAAAATAAAAAGTAAACTGGGGGTTGGTGGTGCATGCTTGTAATCCCAGTACTTGGGAGGCTGAGACAGATTACGCAGGTTCGAAGCCAGCCTCAGCTACTTAGTGAGTCTCTCAGTAACTAATGATACCCTGTTTCCAAATAAAATATAAAATAGGTTTGGGAGTAGAGCCCAGAGGTACAAAGCCCCTGGGTTTCATTCCCAGTACCAAAAAAAAAGTAAAAATTAAAAATAAGTCGGGCACGGTGATGCACTCCTATAATCCCCGCGTTTGGGAGGCTGAGACAGGAGGATCACACAGGTTCGAAGCCAGCCTCAGCTACTTAGTGAGGCTCTCAGCGACTTAGTGAGACCCTGTTTCCAAATAAAATATAAAATAGGTCTGAGAGTATTGCCCAGAGGTAGAATGCCCCTGGATTCCATCCCCAGTACTACAATAACAACAACAACAACAACAACAACAATAATAATAATAAAATAAAACTGGGCTGAGAATGTAGGTCAGAGGTAGAACACCCCTGAGTCCAACCCGAGTCAGTACCACACCCCCCCCCAAAAAAAAAAAATCAACTGGAGTGATACAGCAAGGGCTGGACACGTTGGTTACTTGACTGGGGTGAGATTAAAGATCTGATGAGATTCTGCAGGACTTTACAATACAACCCAACGCTGGTACCCTACCGAGTGTCATCGACCGTAATGGGTACGAGAAGGATATTCATTTCCACACTGTTTCAAGTCATTAGAGTTGTGAACAGCCCTGACACCCATTAAAGTAAGTGGTTAAACAGAGCCACCCTATTTAGGATTTTTTTTTAATGTTGCAAGCATACACCAATAACAGGATAAGATTTTCACAAAAATCGTTGAAACAATAGATAACGAGACAGTATTATGAAAGCACATTTTTAGAGGGTGTAGAAAAGAAATAGAAGTCATCATCCCTGCTGGATGATGGTATATACATTCTTTTTATTGTTTTGCTTGTCTGTATTTCCTGTTTTTTTTTTTTTCCTTTCTATAATTAGAATGTGACCATTAAAAGAAGAAGAATAGCTTCAAGAAAAGAACCAAGATTTACTAGCTGGGAATTTCCTCAAAATTCTAGTCTTACGTTTTCAAAAATAACTATTCTATGAAAAATGGTACTATGACTCTCATTTTATTCGTGCTATATTCTTTTCGGAAGGGGTTTTATGTGTTCTCTTACACCCGATAGGAAAGTATAAAACCAGACATAATCTATTGCCTCGGCATCCTTCTGGAAAGCCTGAGGATCCAGCTATCAGTATGTTACTAGAGCATTTCTCTACAAAACACTCACATACATAAAGGAGGGGAGGGTGGCATTGCTGGGGAGAAGCCAGGAAGACAAAAGCCGGCTCTGTGATGAAGGGTGACGTCACCACTGACCAATGGCTCGGGTGCATGCTGCCTGTGCCCGCAGGGCGGCCTGCGAGGGCTGCAGCATCCTTCTGAGGCTCCTGAGCCCGGCTGTGGCCACTAGGACATCCTCCCCGTGCAAGGCCTATTCCTCCTTGGGATGGCCAAGATGTGATGGGGGTGAAGGGCTGGGGAGTCTGGGCAACTATTTCACACGGAGGCCTGGGAAGAGCCGGGACAACTAAATCCAAAGGGCAACAAATCAGGATCTTGGACAAAAAAGGACAAGAGCACTGAACACAGTCCATGAACCGGACGGCGCTGCCATCGGCATGGACTTCCTGGGCGGGGCCACGCACGGCGGTACATCCTCCTGTCCTTTTCAGGGCAGGAGTCAGACACAAAGCATGTAGGTCACGAGGCCCCATTTCTCCTGCATGTGAGGGCAGGATGTTAGGACGATGGGACGGAACAAGTACCGCAAATGCAAAACTCAGGAGCCTGGGCGACAGGCATGTCCAGATACCATTCCGGCACAGTCTTTCAACTATTTTGTAGGCCAGAAACTATTAAAAACTGCTACTAAGTCTGGCATGGTGGCGCATGCTTGTAATCCCAGGGCTTGGGAGGCTGACAGGAGGATCACACAGGTTCGAAGCCAGCCTCAGATATTTCTAGTGAGGCTCTCAGCAACTTAGTGAGACCCTGTTTCCAAATAAAATATAAAATAGGTCTTGGAGTAAAGCCCGGAGGTAGAAAAGCCCCTGGGTTCCACCCCCAGTACCACAAAAAATAAAAAAAATAAAAAGACTAAAAAATAGGGCTGGGGGTGTAGCTTGAGGTAGAATACCCCTGGGTTCTATCCCCAATACCTCCCCAAAAAACAAAAACAAAACAAAACAAAAAAAACACTGCTGCTAATGTTTAGAATGTAATAGGAAAAGGTACCATGAAGTTTGCAGACGTGGTGTTCAGATATAGACCGTGAAGACGGAGCAAGCTGACGGCAATGGAGAAGCCCAAAGGAGGGAGTGTGCTGGGCAGAGGAGGGGAGGCTTCCTGGGCCGGGAGGGCGCTGCGGTGCGCAGGGAGCTGGCCACAGCGCAGCCCGCGGAGGGGCGGCTGGCCCCCAGTGCTCAGCAAGCAACCCTTAAAGCTTACCCTACATAGAAAATGCCTGAGTGGCAGGTACCCATGCTAAGACAAAGGGAGAAAGGACAGGAGAGAGAAGAGAGGGAGGGAGAGAAAAAGAAAAGAACAGGAAGCTAAAACCAAACACTCAGTTATTCGGGTCAAATTTACAACTGCCCAAACTCCCCAGAACACTGTACTGCACTGGAACTAGGTATAAACACAAGTGCATACGGGATTCTAAGTCTCGAAACTGCTGCCAAGAACTTCTACGTTACCAATGACTAAGTCCCACCTGGTGGAAACCCTGCCCTCCACGTCACACACCCACCTAGTTCCTCCACCAGGCCAAGTGTGTACCACGTCAGTTCCCAGACGGCACACTAATACCAGGGTTAACACACCTGTTTGGTGTTAAGCAAACCATGTCTGTTATCCCAGTACTTGGAAGCTGAGATAAGAGGATCACGGGTTCGAGGCCAGCCTCAGCAACTTAGTGAGACCCTGTTTCAAAATAAAGAGCGGCCAGGATTGCGAGTTAGCTAACAGCCTCAGCTACTTGGTGAGACCCTCTGCAACTTAAGTCAGACTTTGTTTCAAAACAAAAGAATAAACCAGGCATGATGGCACACGTTTGTAATCCTAGATTTTGGGAGGTTGAGACAGGAGAATTGCACAAGTTCAAAGCCAGCCTCAGCTACTTAGTGAGGCCCTTTGCAATTCAGTGAGATCCTGTTTCAAAATAAAGAATAAAAAATAGAGCTGGGGATGTCACTCAGAGACAGAATGCCCCTGAGTTCCATCCCCAATACCAGGGGGGCAGCGGGGGGGGAGGGGGATAAAGGAATAAAAAAAAATAGGGCTAGGTTGTAACTTGGAGGTAGAATTCCCCTGGGTTTGATCTGCAATTCTGAAAGAAAGAAAGAAAGAAAGAAAGAAAGAAAGAAAGAAAGAAAGAAAGAAAAGAAAGGCACACCAAAAATGTCAAAGAAGAAAACAAAAACACACAACTTTATTCCTATGGAATACAGTAGTGGACATTCGAAATGATCTTGAATTATCCAGAAAAAATTAAGAAGTGTTCAGTCTCCTTTTAGACGGCAGAGAAATATGCACTGCCCATACACTGGAAAATAAAAACCAATGTCCCTACAACAGTACCGGCACACAGGAAACACTACTACATAACTGTATTAATCAAAAATCTTGCGCGGGACTTTTCAAATGGAGGTGTTTGGGTTGCAAGCCTGGATGGTGTATTTTCACACCTATTCACGAAAGAAAGTGGGGACTGAATTGCCACTGACTATTAAGAATTCATGCCGGGCGTGGTGGCTCACGCTTGTAATCCCCGCGCTTGGGAGGCGGAGACAGGAGGATCGTGCTGGTTCGAGGCTCAAGAGACCCTGTTTCCACATAAAAAAGTTAAAAAATAGGTCTGGGAGTGTAGCCCATGGAAGTATATCCCGGAGGTAGAAGGGCTTCCAGGAACCCCAGTACTACAAAAAAAAAAAAAAAAAAAAAAAGAATTCATGCAGCCGGGCGTGGTGGTGCATGCTTGTAATCCCCGCGCTTGGGAGGCAGAGACAGGAGGATCGCGCAGGTTCGAAGCCAGCCACGCGCGCTGGCTTAGGAGACCCTGTTTCCAAATTAAAAAAATGTAAAAATAGGTATGGGAGTGTAGCCCGGAGGTAGAAGGGTTTCCAGGAACCAAAGTACCACCAAAAAAAAAAAAAAAAATTCATGCAAACCATCTGCGTAGTTCTGGATCACCTGCACGACCACCTGGTAACCAAACATTGCCGGGAGATTCCGTTTGACTTTCAGCGTGCAGCAGGGATGACTTCATCGGTTTTAACTTAATGCCAAAATGAAGTTTTGGGGGTCAAAGGTAGGCCAAGCAGCTAGAGGATGAAAAGTTCCACAGAGGCTGGAACGGAGACGGGGGCCAGGGAACCTGTCCCAGGTCACACGGGCCGAACGAGCCACAGGGGCTCAACCAGCAGCACCTGTCGCTACAGCCCGGCTGCGCGCGGGACTCTGAACGCAGCACTCAATGTGACCCACCCAGCATTGGTCAGGCACCACTCTCGGCTTAAACCTCACTGGCTGAGGCTGGCTGCCACTTAATTTGTAAATCTGTTTTAGTCTGATGGTTTAAAACAGTAGTTTATACCTATGTTTAGGCTTGCAACTGTTAAGGAAATGAGGTAGTGAACACTTTTGGGTTTTTGTTGTGGTGGTTGTTACTGAAGACTGAATCCAGGGGCATTTTCTGCCTTTGGGTTACACCTCCAGCCCAACTTTTTTTTTTTTAAACAGGCTCTTGCTAAGTTGCTGAGGATGACTTCCAACTTACGATCATCCTGTCTCAGCTTCCAGGTACTGGGATCATAGGAATATGCCACCGTGCTCAGCCCAAAAAAAAAAAAAAAAGAAAAGAAAAAGAAACTTTTTTTGCAGTACTGAAGTAAGTTTTTCCTAGGCAATAAAGCAGTCTCCCCTTTACCCATGAGGGGTCGTTCCAAGATCTCCAGCGGATCTCCAGTGGATCTCCAGTAGATCCATTCCTGAAGCCTCGGGTAGTACTGAATGCTACAATTCGATGCCTTTCCCATCTAAAAGCAGTCATCACAAACTGTGGCTGTGACTTGCTATTTGAGGCACAATAGCAAAACTAGCACAAATTTGCTTTTCTTCCATTATAATTTCACGAATAGAAGATTCCTTCTTATTGTGACTCTTCCCAACCTCAAGCTATTTTTTTTCCCCCATTTCTTCTAAGGCCAAGAATTTTCACCTTTGCTTAAAGGAAGCCTTTCGAGCTTTTCTTGATCACAGGCCCTGCATCACCACTGCAGCCGAGCCGGTAACAGAGCTGGCCTCTAAGTTACTAACAGGCAGGCGGCATACGCAGTGTGGAGACACAGGACGACAGGACAACTCATGTCCTGACAGAGCAGGAGGGTCAGACAGTATCATACGGGGTGTGCGATTTAAAACTAGTAAACAGTCTATTTCTGAAATTTCCCATCTAATATTTTCAGGCCGTGGTTGATCACAGGTAACTAAAACCACAGAAAGCAAAACTGAATGAGGGGAAGAGGACTGACTGCTGTACTCAAAAAAATTTTTTTATTTTTACTTTTTTGTTGCTGGGGATGGAACCCAGGGACATCTACCTCTGAGCTACACCCCCGGCCCTATTTTTTTTTTTTTTTTTTTTTTTTTTTTTTTTTGGTGGTACTGGCGATGGAACCCTTCTACCTCCAGGCTACACTCCCAGACCTATTTTATATTTTATTTGGAAACAGGGTCTCTTAAAGCAAGGCTGGCTTCGAACCTGTGCGATCCTCCTATCTCTGCCTCCCAAGTGCAGGGATTACAAGCATGCACCACCACGCCTGGTCCCAGGCCCTATTTTTATGTTTTATTTTGAAATAGGGTGTCACTAAATTGCAGAGGCCCACAATGAATTGCCGAGGCTGGCCATGAGCCTGCGATCCTCCTGTCTCAGCCTCCCAAGTACAGGGATTACAAGTGTGTGCCACCACGCCCGGCTTTGCTATGCTCAAATTTGAGAAATATAATTTTAGCTTATTTATTTTGTACTTTTTTGTGTGGTGGTAGTGAGGATGGAACCCAGGGATATTCTATCTCTGAGCCACATCCCCAGTTCTATTTTACTCTTTTCTTTTGAAGCAGGGTCTCACTCAACTGCTGAGGCCGATCTGGAGCCTGAGATCCCCCTGTCTCTGCCTCTCAAATACTGGGAATACAAGAGTGTGCCACCACGCCTGGTTATTATTTTAGCTTATTTTAATCATCTGCTGTCCTGTATCCCCAGGTTACAGCTACAGTTCCAAATTTCATATGCATTTTAGACAATAAAGTTTCAGTTATTTAAATAAAGAATCACATATAACTATATTTATTGGAAGAAAAGGTGGTGTTGGTTCCCATAAGTCTTACTATCATGACCCCTGAAGACACTAACATTCATTAATCCCTATCTTCAGAGAGAATACATCAAGCTGCATTGGGGGGTGGGGGCCTTCGTTTTCGATTCGTTTCACTTTGAGGATTAATCTACAAAAAGTGAGAGTGAAGGTTCTATTAGAATAAAAGCAGATTGTAACATAATTCTTTAGGTAAATAGTCACATCTATAGCATACTACCACACTTCCACAAAACTACATGTTATACTAAAAGCCAGAAATATATATATGAAGAGATAGAGAGAGAGAGAGAGAGAGAGAGAGAGAGAGAGAGAGAGAGAGAAAGCTAACAGTTATATCACAAATCTGCATATCTTCCTTGATAATAGAATTGGAGCAAAATGTCTTAACAGATTTGGACAGAAAAGCTAGCCTCGTGTAATTATCAAACTTAACTTTATGCTGCATAATGAACCCAGGAATAAAACCAACACAACCAGGAGCATTTAAGCCAGTGCTGTGTATGCAATAATGGGAGAAGAAACGCAAGAAATGTCAATGTTTGCAGATCCCTCCGCACCCCACCTCTGGGACATGGGCCTCACCTTTTAAATATGTCATCTCATCTTAGCCTCTCATGAGCCCTTGGGATGCAAGCGCTACTCTCACTTTACAGGAGAGAAAGCAAGTTGGGACAGATAGCGCCGAGTCCCGGGGTCATGCAGCAGGCAGCTGCATCCTCCTCCGTAATCATCTTCCCCTACTGCAGGCAGCCCCTACCTGCTGAAGACTTGTTACCCAAAAAGCAAAAATCAGAAAACCGAAAAGCAAGACTACGGCAAAAATAAACCTTACTTCTAACTAATCTGGGACTTACGCTGCCTATGAAGTTAGAGTAATCAACGTCTTAAGTTGACTTCAACTTGTAAATAGTATGGAGAAAAGTGTATCCTTTATGCAAGAAACTATGAAAAAAAAATTAGAGGGCCACTTTTCTTTTTTTCTTCCTTACACTTTTCCTGGAACTTGTTAAAATCATCTCAAGATTAAGAAAGGTAAATATTCACCTATCTGGCAAAGACGGATGGCAAGAAGGTCAGTAACGGGTGACATTTTTGGACAAGGACTTTACCTGAAAAGAAGCGCAAGGTTTGGGCGAGCTCTGAGCTGTACTTCATAAGAGCATCAAAATGCACATCGTCGCTCCAGAAATACCCGTTTCTTAAACTTTATCCAACAGAATAACCTCCCCTAAATCACGGACACAGCACTGAAGTGAGACGTGGCCAGGACTTACTTTGGTTCTCCTATCTTGACGCCGGGATGCTGTGTGTAGGAGTGGGAATGTGTGCTCGGGGCGGACTTAAACGCCATTGGACAGATAGGACACTTGTAGAAGACTTCACAGTGAGAGCCTTGAATGTGAGACTTCAGTGCGGCCACGTCAGAATACACAACATTGCAATGTACACATCTGTTAGGAAAATAACACAGGTGTTAGCACAGACCACCAGACACGTGGGACTTCACTGCGGAAGAACCGGGTAAAATGAACACATCTTATAGCTCGTTTCGGTTTCCAGTCACTCTTGGGATGTGTTTCACTTTGTAACAGATCAAACTTATTCTTACGTGTTCAAGAGAAAAGATCATGAAGAAGAAAACTGCACTACTACTTGAGCGTTTTTCCAGTTTCTAGGAGTGATATCCTGGACTCCCGTGAGACTGATGAACTGTGGGGATAAGATGGGGACCAAGGAACATGGCTAGACCGCACGCCTCCTGGCTCTGGGAAAGACCTGTGTGTGGTGGATTCTGATGGCAGGAACTGAGGTTTCCGCTCATCCAATATCCAGATGGCACTGCCAAAGGAGAAACTCTCTGCAGCCTAAACCTGCGGGCCCTCCACAAAGGGGCAGACATGGGCCTCGCCTCCTGGTACACACTGCTCTGGTCCATGTCCAGGGATCCATAGGTAGAAAAGACTAGCCACCTAGGTAGGTTGCCTCTTAGAAAATAAATCTGTAGCCAGGCGTGGTGGCACATGCTTGTAATCCCAGCATTTGGGAGGCTGAGACAGGAGGTTCGTGGACAGCCTCAGCTACTCAGTGAGATAGTATTTCAAAAGAAGTAATAAAAAAAACAGGACTGGGGGTGTAGCTCGGTGGCAGAATGCCCCTGGGTCCCATCCCCAGTGCCACAAAAAGAAAAAGAAGAAAAAAAGAAAAAAAGAAAAGAAATCTGCAGCCAGGTGTGTTGGTGCATGCCTGTAATCCCCATAATTAGGAGGCTAAGACACGAGGATTGCAGTTTCTTGGCCAGCCTCAGCTACTCGGTGAGGCCCTCCACAACTTAGACCCTGTTTCAAAATAAAGAATAAAAACTAGGGCTGGGGATATAGCTCGGAAATAGTATGCCCCAGGGTTCAATCCCTAGTACTTGGGGGAAAAAATAGTTCTGGGGGTGTAACTCAGAGGTAGAATGCCCCTGGATTCAATCCCCAAAGACCACATACACACAAAAAAGAAACTTGGGTACACTGGTATTTGTTTTAAAATTGCATGATGATTCATAAGCTTTGGAGAAACGAAGCATCGAAGCCGGTTTGGGATCACAGATTTGCAGTCCAGGTACTTGGGAGGCCAAGACAGGAGACTGCAGGTTCTAAAAAGCCAGTCAGGGCAATGCAGTGAACCCCTGTTTCAAAATCAAAAGAACTGGGGTGTAGCTTTCAGGTAGACAGAATGCCTCTGGGTTCAATGCCCAGTACTATTAATTGATTAATTAAAAATTTAAAAAGATGGTCTCTGTGTAGGTTCTTGGTAATTTCCAGAGACAGGCCCCAAATGAAATAGAACCCGAGTGTTCCTAGCCGTGCGTGAGTCACCTGGGGAGGAAGGTTCAGATGGGGCTGCCTTTGAGGAGGCCGTGCCGAGACTTCCAAGATAACCTCATACACTACTATTTTTAGAGGCTCCCTTCTGAATCACGCACATGCCTCCAAAGTCACACTGGAGTGGCTGTGTTCTGGACTGTATGTGTTCTCTAAGGCATGCCAAGCTAGGCTTTGCACACATTTTGTTATTTTAATTAACGCATTAGCATTCTCATCATCATAAGGCATAATGTTCAGCGACACAGATACAAAAAGTACTAAAGAACAACAGAGGAATAAAGGGAAAGTTTGCTACATTATCTACTGGAATTGTTATTTTGGGCAAAGAGAACCTACACAAGTATGCTGAGATTATTTTAACTTGCTGTGTTGTCTTAAACAGATGAATGTTCCTCTTTGGGCCGGTTACTCATTTGTGAAATGACAAGTGTTGGGATAGATCATTTTTAGTTCTTCCGACTCTAGAGGTCTCTGACCCCAAGGGAAGGGGGAAACCATGCCAAACAGGAATAGATGGGTTGCTAATGAAACCCAAGGATTCAGCATGCCAGCAGCCACAAATAAAGAACTCTGAGCGAGGCAGGCAGGTGAGATTCACGGGCAAAAGATCAACAAGGGCGGACAAAGGAACACAGGAAAGAGGCGCTGACTCCGCGGAGTCGCAGGGAGTGAGAGGAAGGCTTACTCTACAAAAGGCACAAAGTTTTAAAATTAAAGGATCTAAACTATAGATGCCATGTTTGAGGCAGCAAGAATCGGCAACGACTCAGTCCAGAAAGCAGCACGAAGGCCAAGAGAAAGTTCTCAAGTTGGGGAAAGAAAGCAGAGTGTTTCTGAAGTCTTAAGAAAGGGCAGAGTCATGAAGCGCCTGCCCACAGGTGAGAGAAGAGGGTCAGGACAACAAAAGCCAAGAGTGAGCGAGCGGAGCAGCGCCCAAGGGCTCAACACGACGAGAAGCCAGGCTGCTGAGACGGGCCTCTGCTCTCTGGGTGCCAATCAAGTTTCTTTTTTGAAAAAAAAGCTGTACTATACTAACTCCCTTCCTAGATAAGGATGTATCAAAGGCAGAGATTTTCAGAAAAATGCTTGGCTTTTTAAGATTTGACTTTCACCAAGTTAACCAGGCGCAAGAGCAACTTCTCAGGATCTGGGAGATGTAATATGAGCGAGGAGAGAGGAGAGAGGAGAGAGGAGAGAGGAGAGGAGAGGAGAGGAGAGGAGAGGAGAGGAGAGAGAGAGAGAGAGAGAGAGAGAGAGAGAGAGAGAGAGAGAGAGAGAGAGAATGAGAGAGAATCATGTGAGACACTTCTGACTATAGAGGGGGGAAATGCTAATGATTAGCTTTGGAAACAAAAGGAAAGGGGAACAGGACAAAGACAACGGGCTGACAAGTCTGGTCAAACATCAGAATCTGCCACGATTTAAGTAGCAGGGAAGAAAATGTTAAGGCCAAAATTTCTTCTCTCTCAGGCAGAGTGGTGGCACAAACCTGTAATCCCATTACTTGGGAGGCTGAGACAGGGGGAGCACAGGTTCAAGGCCAGCCTCAACAACTCAGTGAGGCCCTGTTTCAAAATTTAAAAAAAGGCTGGGATATAGCTTGGAGGTAGAATCTGGGTTCTATTCCCAGCACCACCACCAAAAGAAACCTCTCTTCTATAGAATAAACATGAAATAAACTTCATTAACAGACAAACATAGTTTTATTTATTTTTACAGTTACTGGTCACAGCCTTCTGGAAGGCAAGGCCTGAGTCTTCCTTTCCCAGGTGTGTGTGCCTTTCTTTCTCCCTCCCTCCCTCTCTCTCTCTCTCTCTCTCTCTCTCTCTCTCTCCCTCTCTTTCTCTCTCTCTCTCTCTCTCTCTCACACACACACACACACACACACACACACGTCGAGGAACATCTGTGTTCAGGTACATTTGAGGCGCATGTTTAAAAACCCTAAGTGTTGCCGGGCGTGAAGGCACACACTTGTAATCCCAGCGCTTGGAAGGCTGATATAGGAGGATCGCACAGGTTCGAAGCCAGCCTCAGCTACTTAGTGAGGCTCTCAGCAACTTAGTGAGACCTTGTTTCCAAATAAAGTATAAAATAGGTCTGGGAGTATAGCCCAGACGTAGAAAAGCCCCTGGGTTCCACCCCCAGTACCACAAAAAAACAAAACAAAAAGAATAAAAAATAGGGCTGGGGGGTGTAGCTTGGAAGAAGAATGTCCCTGGGTTCCATCCCCAGTACTGGAAAAAAAAACAACCTAAGTGTCTACAGAGAGACCACGCTTTTCAAGTTCAGGGGACAGGGGAGACAATCTATACTTCAAAAAATTACAAGCTATAATTGAAAGACCAAATTAAAGCAACCATGTAGATGGGACTACAGGGGAAGCATCTGTCTTACTGAGGAGACACCGAGAGTGGTTAGAATTGCAGAAGTCTTCCTTCTTTTATTTATTCCAACCCACTTGTTTTCACTGTATCAGAAGAATAAACTAGCCAGGCATGGTGGCGCACACCTACCACGCCAGAACTTGGGTGGCTGAGACATTCCTGTCTCAGCAGGCTTGAGGCCAAACTCAGCAACTTAGCAAGACCCTTAGCTACATAGGGAACCCCTGTTTTTTGTTTTTGTTTTTGTGGTACTGGGGGTGGAACCCAGGGGCTTTCTAACTCTGGGCTACACTCCCAGACCTATTTCCTATTTTATTTGGAAACAGGGTCTCACTAAGTTGCTGAGAGCCTCACTCAGTCGCTGAGGCTGGCTTCGAACCTCTGCGATCTTCCAGTCTTGGCCTTTCAAGCTCTGGGATTACAAGTGTGCTTTTGATTCACCATGCCCGGCAGGAACCCCTGTTTTAAAATAAAAAAATTAAAAGGGCTGGGAAGGGGGTATGGCTCAGAGGTAGAATGCCCCCAGGTTTAATCTCCAGTATCAAAAATAAATAAACGAATAATACATAAACAGCTGGGGAGTAGCTAGGACACAGAATATAACTGAGCTCAACCCCTATCATTCCTCCACCATAGGAGAAGGAGGAAAAGGGGGAGGAGGAGGAGGAGGAGGAGGAGGAGGAGGAAGAGGAGATGATGAGGAGGAAAAATAAAATGTTTAAGGAAAGTCTGGCACTTGTGACAAAAATAGCAACAGCAAAATATTGCAAAGCAGCTTTCTATTATTATACATAAGATCCACTAGTCATAGTTCAAAGCATGTCCTGATAAGGACCAAAGTGTTACCCTGCATGGCCTTTTGTGGATCTAGGGCACCTAATGACCCCTTTACTCTGTAACAGTCTAGTGGAGCGAGAAATAGGCAGTCCATCAAATTTATTTTCCACTACATAGAGAGACTACATGAATCTCTACACAAAAAGTTATGGGCAAAACTCTACTTTCTTGTCGGGAGTAGTGGCACACACTTGTAATCCCAGCATTCGGGAGGCTGAGACTGGAGGATCATGGTTCTCAGCCAGCCTCAGCTACTTAGCGAGGCCCTCCACAACTTAGTGAGAGCCTGTTTCAAAATAAAGAATAAAAAAATGGGGCAGGGAGTGTAGCCCAGAGGTAGAAAGCCCTTGGGCTCCAACTCCAGTACCGCAACAAAAACAAAACAAAACAAAAAAACTCTAGTTTCTTGATTTCTAAACCAAAGGTTTCTTTTTCTTTCTTTCTTTCTTTCTTTCTTTCTTTCTTTCTTTTATTTTATTTTATTTTATTTTTGGTACTGAGGATGGAACCCAGGGGCATTCTACCTCCGAGCGACACCCCTAGCCCAATTTTTTATTCTTTATTTTGAAACAGGGTCTCACTATGTTGCAGAGGGCCTCACTAAGTAGCTGAGGCTGTCCTTGAACCCGGATCTTCCTGTCTCAGCCTCCCAAATGCTGAGATTTTAAGCATGCGCCACACACCCAGCTTTTCTAAACCAAAAGTTTCTTACCAGGATAGATCATAATCCAAAAAATACTTCTGTAGCCGGGCGTGGTGGCACACACTTGTCATCCCCGCGCTTGGGAGGCTGAGACAGGAGGATCGCACAGGTTCTGAGCCAGCCTCAGCGACTGAGTGAGGCTCTCAGCAACTTAGTGAGACCCTGTTTCCAAATAAAGTATAAAATAGGTCTGGGAATATAGCCTGGAGGTAGAAAAATCTCTGGATTCCACCCCCAGTACCACACACACACACACACAAAAAAAAAAATACAATAAAACAAAAAATAATTATGCAGTATAAGCTTGGAAGCATGAGATAAAAACAGAAGTCAGCCTCATATTTTAGCATTAGAACAATGAAGAGCGCCGCCCAGTGATCAATAATACCAGAGCCTAAAAGTACCAACTAGACTTCATTTTTATAAATATAGCTTGGTTACAACTAAAATAATTACTGTATATTAAAGTAACGGTCTAACATTCACGTTAACAAGTAGCTGGACAGTAGCACACACCTGTAGTCCCAGTATTTGGGAGGCTGAGACAAGAGGGTCGCAAGTTCAAGGGCAGCTTCAGCAAGTAGTGAGACTCTCATCAATTAAAAAAAAAAAAAAAAGATCCAGGCGTGGTGGCGCACGCTTGTAATCCCCAAGCTTGAGAGACTGAGACAGGAAGATCACGCAAGTTTGAAGCCGGCTTCAGCTGGCTTACGAGACCCTGTTTCCAAATAAAATATAAAATAGGTCTGGGAGTGTAGCCTGGAGGTAGAAGGCCCCTAGGTTCCATCCCCAGTGCCACCAAAAAAAAAAAAAAATTAAAAAAAAAAAAGGCTGGGGTGTGGCTTAGAGGTAGAATGCCCCTAGATTCAATCCCTACTAACAAACACACACACACACCCATACACATACACACACACACACACACACACACACACACACACACACACAAAATGTGAGAATACATATACAATACAGTAATAGCTCTCCTAACACAGATACTGAGATACTGTGTTATTACTGGCATGCTCCCTTGGGGAATTTTAATCAAGTCAAAACATAAATGGCACAGGATGTATGTCAGAGGTCATAAAGTAGAGAATAATCAAGTTCCTCATCAAGCAACACCAGCTAAACTAACATTAAATTTGCCAGATGTTGTAAAAAACAAAACAAAACCGTATCTAGGAATCTTTGGGCAGTAAAAGGGGCCACCATTAAGAGAGAGGAGACAAGGGAGAAAGTGGATGTCGATGAAGGAGGAGAAGGGAAGAGAGGTCACTTAAAGTGGAAGCCTCTTCCAAAAGGAGCAGAGTCATGAAGGAAGGTACAGCCTATCCTCCAGTGTGGCTGGAGTAAAACCATCACGGCGTTTCGGTTTCATTAGCAGGGCAGAAGTATCAAGAGGCACAGGAATACATGGTATTCTTGCAAGGGTTAAAATTCAGGGAGCAAGACAATAAAAATGTGCTCAAAAGGGTGCAAAAGAAAGGCTCTGCCAGGCATGGTCCTGCACACCTGTAGTCCCAGCATTTGGGAGGCGGAGACCAGAGGATCACAGGTTCTAAGGTTGGCAACTTAGTGAGAGCCTGCTTCAAAATAAACAATATGATGGCGCTGGGGATATAGTTAAGAGGCAGAATGCCCCTGGGTTCAATCTGAAGGAAGGAAGGAAGGAAGGAAGGAAGGAAGGAAGGAAGGGGAAGGGAATGGAAGAAGGAAGGGGAAGGGGAAGGGGAAGGGAAGGAAAGAAGGCAGGAGGGAAAGAGAAAGGAAGGAAGGCAGGCAGGCAGGAAGGAAAGAAGGGGAAAGAAGGAAGGGAGGAAGGAAAGGGAAGGAAGGCAGGAAGGCAGGAAGGAAAGGAAAGAAGGGGGAGGGGGAAGGGAAGGAAGGAAAGCGGAAGGGAGGGAAGGAAGGAAAGCGGAAGGGAGGGAAGGAAGGAAGGAAGGAAAGCAAAGGCTCCAACAGTCAATCAAATCCAAACTTTTTGCCCAGAAAGATGAGCCCACTTACTCAGCGTGGTGTGGTTGGGACAGCAAGGACAAAGTTACATTCAAAGGACTCAAACAGATCTCTGCCACTACAAATGAGCTCGGCTCCAGGAGGACCTGTTGATGGAGGCTTCACCGTCTGGCCTGAGAACTACGAGGGATTAGCGAATGAGCTGTACTTGCGTGTAAGTGAACGATATACTAACCGAAAACCAACTCTCCGCGTGTAGTGCAGACAGTTCTTGGTGACGTGGGTCTGGAAGTGCACCGACCTGCAGAGGGCCCCACACTCGGGGCAGGTGTAGGGAGATTTGTGCTGATGGATTCTCTGGTGTGATGCATAACTGCACTGGTTAGGAAGCAGCATCTGGCAGATTGTGCAAGTCTTCTAAACAAACCAAAGGGGGAAACAGGGTTGGTCCTGCTAAGTTGTTTCTAATATGCAAAGAACCTTGGTTAAACCTCACAGTATCTACACATCTCTCATTTCAAACACCGCTATTGATTCTAAGCCCAAGGGAAAGGCAAACCTGAAAATTACACGTTCAGGGGAAGGTTCTTTACCCTGTAAAATAAAAATGATCCCTACTGTGTACTCAAGGCCCATCCCAAAATAGGAGTTAAAGAGAATGCCAGCTTTAAACAGCTTCAATTTTGTTACTTTTGAAAACTGTTTAGCCTAAAGAAGAGATATTAGAGGAGATATTCTTGCAAATCACGTTGGCAATTCAAGTTTAATGTGTATTCACGTGTTTATGGGCATATATGTATATTGAAGGTAGTCACAGTTCCCACAACTCATAAACATTCCTCAAAATAGTGAAAATTAGCCAGAGGCCAATCCAGCTTTTTTTCTCCCCTAGTCACTTTGGTTATTTAAAATCTGAAATAGAAGAATGCAAAAGGACGGCCATGGTTATTTAGTTTTCTTTTTTACTTAAGCTGGCCTTTAAAATAAATGAACTAAGATAATATGATTTGTAATTAAAACCAATGAACTCAAGTTCACATACATAAATTTGGACATTAAAATGAAATTGTATAGAGCTTAAGATCTGATCACATATAAAATAAAATGAAGTCTGAAATCCTCTTTGTAAAAGCTCTCTGTCATTAACCACCCATAAAAAGCCAAAATATACTATTTTTCATCCCTTTACATATAAGCACCAAATATAGTATATCTGTAAAGCACAAAAGTAAAAATAAAGTAAATTTAAATTGAAAACTTACTACTTCCATCCTAAAAAAAAAAAACAGACCATCTGAGATAAAATGTGCTTGAATACTTCTTAAAAATTCATGCAAAAATAAATACTTCCTATTAAAACATACAACTTGTATTAAAGTCAAACAAAGCCTCAAAATAGAGACTTTTGATAAGATTTACAACATTTTTTATATTAACAACAGAGTTACAAATTTCTCAAAAAAGACTTTTTGAGGCCCTGGGCTTAATCCCCAGTATCAGCCACCTTCCCCTCCCCAAGCTCTCCTCTAGCTTTTGAGTCACACCCAAAATAAAGTTTAAACTTCAGAGTGACTTAGACCAAGAAAAATAGAAAACTCACTTGGAAATTCTTTCTTGGTTTTCTCCTGAAAGGACTAAAATAACAAATTTTATCCCATAAAATGTTTATTATAATCATAAAATAAAAACATTACAGGCAGCGCTAACTGTAATGAATTTTACATGAATTTTAAATGAAGTTAGCATCATTTAAAAGTAGTATTCCTTTTCTAATAACAAGTATTTCAAAGGTTACACAAGCCACAGCAAGGAAAAAACCAATCGACAGATTCATTAATTACAACATTTTGTTAACCTCTACATTTTCACCAGTGAGCATTTGTTTCTTTGAACTAAAGTCTTTCTATCGACCTCTGGACAATCATTAATAAATACCAGGCAGCAAATTAGATGTCTGGATTTCCACAGGCATCTTACAACATCTTGCACTTACTCAGGAATAAAGCTCATATTTTCAATACTAGAAGTCAAAAGACATTGTGCATCTGCCCATACATTGGAACACATGTATGTCTTCTATACGTACACACACAGTATGTGTGTATATACGTAAATATAAATATAAATAGGGGTTGCCCGTTTCACCATGAGCCAAGTGGTGAGTTAGGTACTTAAATACATAAATAAATCTCAATGCATCATGTATTTCTCATAATAATTTGTGAAGTAGATGACATCTCCATTTTACAGGTAAGAAAAATGAGGCTTAGCCAAATTAAGAAACTTTCCCAAGGCCCCACAGCTTTAAGCGCAAGAACCAGGATTTGAACCGGGCTCGAGGAATCCCAAGACCTCTGATGGAGCAGGGCCGTGGGAGGCGTGGGGGTTACAAGCAATGAACAACAAAAAATACATAGGGTTGAAAACTCTTAGCGAATACACCTGAATGCCCAGGGTGACCAGGCTGTTAGGATCAGAAATCAGTCTCCCCGTGCCCGACAGCATCTCTGTTAGGAAAGTGATGTGATGACACTACTTCTATAGGAGGAAAAAGTAAAACCTAAAGGGGATGAAGTAAGATGCAACGACCAGCAGTTGCCCTTCACCAACACTAGTAAAGTGCACAACGGATGTCTTAAGTGCACCATCGCCAGCGCCGTCACGCGTCTCCCCTCCCCGAGCCCAGGAATCTGCGCTCTGCTCTCAGCAGAGGCTCTTCACCCACAGGAGGAAGAGGAGGGAGAGGGGGAGAGTGAAGTGTACCCACAGTCGGAACGCCCTCACATCCTGCAATTACTGAACCAGGAGAAAGGGGTCATTGGGCATCACGCCGGATGCACAGGGGCCTTACCTTCGGCTTATACAGACGCACAGATATTCTTGGCAAGCACTGCATCTACTCCCACGTCTGTGCGCCTGCTTCCAAGCCTTGCCTCCATTCCATTTTGAGAAAAAAGGTGCCCTTCTGGTGGAAGACATTCTCCTCCTTGACATTTGCACAGTACCAGTACTTTCAAGTTCCTGTGACACTGTTTACTTAACTCTACTCCCACCAGTTACATAACTGTACCTGTTACAGAAAACATGTCATCCCGCTCCCTCCCGGAAATCGTGGTGATGTGTTTTCAAGCACAGAGCTGTATATATCACCAGCTTTTTGGAGAGCTTTGAAGTCATGACAAAATGCATTCTCTGAGCTTAACAGGATACATTTGAGCATGAGAGGGCAAGAAAGGATTTCTCTGCGGTCTAAAAGAATCTGACATTCACTCGCTTTTAAGTTTTTAAAATCAAAGATATTAGCCAAGCGTGGTGGCGCACGTTTGTCATCCCAGAATTCAGGAGGCTGAGACTGGAGGATCGCGGTTTGCAGACAGCCTCAGCTACTTAGTGAGGCCCTCTGCAACTCAGTGAGACCCTCTTTCAAAATAAAGAAGAAAAATAGGGCAAGGGGTGTAGTTTGGAGGTCGAATCCCCTGGGTTCTACCCCCAGACCCACAAAAAATAAATAAATAAAAATGAATTAAATAAAATCAAAGATATTAAAATATCTCTGAAAACCCTGACTCCGCTGCACAAATCGAGGCTAACTAGAGGAGAGAGGTCGGCCTGACGCACCTGCCTCTGGAACAGGAGCCAGTGTGACAGTGCGCTCAAAGGCTTTGTGTCTCCTGGCATTTATATACGCCGTCGGAAAATGGCAAGTGTTTTCAATACATGGGTAATAAACAGCTAATTTCTACTCTGGGGCACCTTCATTTGCTCAGGGAACTGTTGCTTTTTAAAGCAGACACTACTTTTTAAATACAAGTCAGGTAGCACTAGAAAGCTGGGGGAAAGCGGAAAAGTAATCACGTTACATGCTTGATTCTTTTTTAGCTTTTTTGGCCCAATGCCGGCACTGAAACTGATCACTCGCTTATAAATACAGGCTGTGGGAAAGCGGTCAGGGGCCCACCCTGGCTCTGTTAAAGAGTCAGAGAAGTGGGTGTGGCAGCACATGCCTGTAATCCTAGTACCTGGGAGGCTGACACAGGAGCGCAGGTCCAAGGCCAGCCCCCTGCAATTTAGCAAGACCCTCAGCAAGTTAGCTAAACTGTTTCAAAGTAAAAAATAAAAAGGGCTGGAGGTATAGTTCAGAAACAGAATGGCCCTAGATTCAACTCTGTACCAGTAAAAATAAATAAAGGAATTAAAGAATGTGGAGCTTAGCATCCTCTTTCCCTCAATTAATGAATTATCTGAGTAACAAGGAAAATAATTCTACGTGTTTCAATTCATTTTACTGGGAGAGAAACCACTTGAGAAAGGTACAAGGGCAAGTGTGAGAAATGTTGGAGAAATGTGAGCCAATATATCTAATATCTATCTAATGCTCAAATTCAAACAGACCAAAAGCCAGCAACCGCTAGAAACACTGGACCCAAAGGTCAAAATACTGGCGGCTTCGGAGGCAGCCAGATGCTACGTAAATGACGGTTACCTCATTCTCATTGACAGCACTAACAGCGCTCTCACAATCTCGGTGTATGGTATAATTACTACTAATGATGAGACACATGAGTTTGTCTTAAATGTTTGCTTTCATCCACTTCCACAGTAAGAACACAAAGAAAACCCGGCACTTGTGACCTCACTGGGAATAACAGAGCAAGACTGCGGGACTGGCTGTGAGTGACCCCTTCTGATCCCAAAGCCAGTTGGCGAGAATTTTTGTTCTCCATTCATCTGCCACAATCAAAATCCCCAACAAAGCCGAGTGTGGTGGCGCACGCTTGGAATCCCAGCATTTGGGAGGCTGAGACGGGAGGATCGCAGTTTCACAGACAGCCTCAGCTACTTAGTGAGGATCTCCCCGACTTAGTGAGACCCTGTTTCAAAATAAAGAATAAAAAATAGGGCTGGGAGTGTAGCTCAGAGGCAGAAAAGTACCGGGGAGGGGGGGGGGAACTAACTAACAAGAGCTGATAGCCAAATAAGCAAACTTACAGAAAGCTGGACGGTCCACATATATCATCAACTTAGATAAATAGATATCCCTGGAAAATATAGGTATGTTGATATAGGTATATGGAGGGCTGGTAACCCTAAAATATGAACTGGGACAGGACTAGTTTCAAACAAAATGAAAATTTAGCACTTCAGACATCAGGACCGAAAATCAAGTTAAGAGTCTTCAGCTAATGATGTCTGGGAAGCAGTGAGGAGTTTTCCAGAGGAAACTGCTACTGCAGAACACATCTAGAAACAAGGACTGGCTGAGACTGCTTGAAAGAATTTAATAAACGTGGTATTTATGTTGATGATGCCCGAAACCAAAATGAATCAGCAGTCTCTAAAGATGAGGGCCACTGTGGAATATCACTTTTATCTGCATTTTTAAAGCCAGTATAAGTATCACCCAAGGGTCCATTCTTATATGATTCCTCTTCCCACCTCTGCCTCCCCCCAAAAATGTTCTGCTCCCATACGGAGACCCAGCAGGTGCTGTGGGAAGATTAAGCAGCAGGAGCGATGCAACTGCCTGGAGTCCTGGCTCTGCCGCCAACTGGCTATTTGTCTTTCCGATTATAAAAATAAAGAGTAAACTGAAGGCCCTATTAATATTCCGATTCTGTGGTTGATGTAGACTCTATAGAAAGAAAACAGATTCCAAAAGTTACCATATCACCCATCATATTATCCACCTCCAGTCTGTCCTGGGCTAAACTCCATCATGATTTTAAGGTGAAGCAATGACATTCCCATACATTTAAAGATCAATTATTAAAACTATTGTCATCTGCCTTTAAACACTTCACGGCAAGGCGGCGGCGGCTGCTTGGCCTCTCAGCCCTGTCTTTGGCGAGGCACCCCACAGCAGGGATTGAGAACAGGCAGGCTCAGAACAGGAAGCCCACACTGCGCAGGCCTGCTGGTGTGAAAAGCCCACCGCCCACCTTCTTTTACCCCGTGCCAGCAGGTTCGTGCTGCCTGGAAGAGCCCCTCCTGGGTGAAGCAGCTTTCCCAGGCCCTGTAGTCTAACCTCAGCTAGCCACGCTGTAGGCTC
Source organism: Muscardinus avellanarius (assembly GCF_963383645.1). Lineage (NCBI taxonomy): Eukaryota > Metazoa > Chordata > Mammalia > Rodentia > Gliridae > Muscardinus > Muscardinus avellanarius. The sequence goes on from NC_137803.1 coordinate 16,855,475, forward strand.
CTACACGAATGTGGGCTCGGGAATGCTTGGGAATGCTGGACGGGAGAGCTCTGCTTCAACCCAGCTCTCCCCAGAGACCCGCACCAGGATGTGGCTGAGCAGAGTGGCGCCGCTTAAGGCGGCTGTGTGAAGCTCTCTGCCACTGTCCCTTCTGAATGATCGGCCATGGAGCAGCCAGACGGGAACAAGAACGGGCAAGGCCAGGCTCAGCAAAGGCCGCCAGAGCCTCCCGGTGGGCAGCAGCCCTCTAAAATGGCAGAGCCATCATCCACGTTCACAGGGAGGGTGCCCTCGCCGGGAAGGAAACTCAGGCAATCACTGTTGGACCCCAGTCAAGCCCTCAGCAAAGCCAGGCCACCAACCCCTGCCAGACCCCACACAAAGCCCCTGCCCAGATGGCAGAGAAGAGGACTTGATAATGCGCCCCACACACACCGGCCAGCCCAGGGCGCGTAAGAAATGCCCCCAAGGAAATCTCTGGGTCCAGAGGATTTCACTGGAGAATTCTACCAAACATTTAAAGAAACACTAACACCAATTACACACACTCTCACTTAGAAAATAGAGGAGCCGGGCATGGTGACGCATGCTTGTAATCCCAAAACTTGGAAGGCCGCAACAGGAGAATCACAGGTTCATGGCCAGCCTCAACAACTTAGTGAGACCCTGTTTCAAAATAAAAGAATAAAAAGGGCTGGGGGTGCAGCTCAGAGGTAGAATGCCACTGGGTTCAATCCCCAGTACCACATACACACATATTTAAAAAAAACAAAACTAAACAATCTAACTAAATAATGGCAAAGATATGAGGAGATATTCTACCTAAAGTGGTTATATACAGACGGCCAATAAACCTGACGAAAATGTATTCAATATTGTTAACCAATGGAAAACACAAAATAAAAGCACAGTGAAAAGATACCACATACCTACCAGAATGGCTAAAATAGAAACTGGTGGGATCATCAGATGCTGGCCAGGATGAGAGCTGGGTGGTGCCACCAGCCACTCCAGGAGGGGCTTCTCCCACCCAAGTACGAGCCAGGCCCGACCTGCTTTGCTTCCAAGATCAGACGAGCTGGGGCAAATTCAAGGCAGTACGGCCATAGGCGAGAAAATGGTTTCTTAAGACTCTAAACACACAGCCAGGCATGGTGGCACTTGCCTCTCATCCCAGCACTTGGGAGGTTGATATAGAAGGTTTGCAGGTTCAAGGCCAGCCTCCCCCACCCCCAAAAAAGAGCCTAAACATGCAGTGATTGTACATGTCAGCAGCTATACTCCTGGACATTTACCCCAGAGAAATAAAAACCTATGTTCAGCCAGGCTTGGTGGCGCACGCTTGTAATCCTAGCATTCAGGAGGCTGAGACAAGAGGATGGCGGTTCACGGACAGCCTCGGCTACTACTTAGGCCCTTTGCAACTCAGTGAGACCCTGTTTCAAAATAAAGAACAAAAATAGGGCTGGGAGTGTAGCTCGGAGGTAGAATGACCCTGGGTTCCATCCCAGTACGGCACACACACCAAAAAAAAAAAAAAAAACCAAGAACCTATGTTCACACAAAAACCTTACACAAGTGTTCACAACAGATGTGTGCAATAGAGCCCCAAATCAACAGGGGTTGAGTTAAACAAACTGGAATCATCTCAGCATGGACTACCACTCAGCAATAAAAAGAAATGAACCACGGGCCTCCGGTGTGCGATGGTTTGACGGGTGATTTCTTGATGTGCTAAAGGGACACCCACTGAGCTGAACCACACCAAGTTGTAATCTTGACCTCCTCCCCGGCTGGCGGTACTCAGACTGACAGAGTCACGGAGCAGCGCAGGCCACTCAGAAGCTAGCAGGTGGGTGGGTTGGGGATATTTTGGTGTGTTTTCAACTCAGGAGACTTTCAGCTTTATGATGGGTGTATCAGAACCATGACCCCTCCTACATCGAGGAACACCTGCATTGCTCTAGGCCTGGGGGATTCTCAGGGAATCACGCTGCGTGAGAACAGCCAACCCGGGGGTTATCCACAGGACAATTCCATTGATGGGAGGCCCGGAATGATCAGCCATAGACATGACAGCGGAGCCATGGGAGCGATTCTCGTGGTGATGACCTGCTCCATTTCTTGACCACAGGGACATCAGCATCCTAGTTGCGCTACCATTCCTTAGTTGTTGTGGTTTTCTCTTTTTGTTTTTTTGTGGTTCTAGGGATGGAGCCCAGGGGCATACTACCTCTGAGCTACACCCCCTTCCTCCCCCGCAGCCCTATTTTTTATTCTTTATTTTGAAACAGGGTCTCACTAGGTTGTGGAGGGCTTTACTAGGTAGCCAAGGCTGGCTGCGAACCCACGATTCTCCTGTCTCAGCCTCCCAACTACTGGGATACAGGCGTGCGCCAACGCACCCGGCTTGCTCCCTTGTTTTGAGGGATGTTACCGCTGAGGAAAATGGATGATGAACGGGGACGCACGACCTCTCAGACTTCTCCACATTCCTTCCCTGCATCTATAATTATCTCAAAATAAAAAAAGAAAGAAAGAAAGAAAAAGAAAGATCCCTGCTGCCAGAGAACTAATATCCCTTCCTCTGGGCCCAGTTAACTCAAACTGAAAGAACAGGTTAAAGGCTGTAATTGTGGTAGGGGACGAGGCTGAGTCCCGAGCCAAAAGCTGTAGGCCCAAGGCTTCATTGTGCACTGGGTCCCTCTCAGAAGGGCATGGTGAGGCCCTGGAAGTCCTTACAAATGCGGGGTACCCAACACAAGTACAGGGCAGTCCTGTTTCTCAGACCACCAATACATTGCCAAGAAGGAAGAGGCCAATGGGAAAATGGAAAGTCAACACTGTAAGTCCACAACACAGGAGGTCACAGAGGAAGGGGCTCAGCAGAGTCTCTGGCGCTGCAGGTACCACTGGTCCAACAACTAAACTCTGTAAGACAGAGTGCTTTCCGTGCAATCTCAGAGAGGAGGAGGCGTTGCTCTCCCATTTGAGTTTAAGCTCACCAACTATCAACCGGCCCAGGGCCGTGTGACTGGCAAGCAGGAACGACGGAGTGAGGCCATGATGCCCTTTCTTCTGGTTGGTCTCAATGCCGCCCCGCCTGCCCCCACCCCCATTCCCTGACGCCACACCGGGCCCCCAGGTGAGGACCGCCCCGGCTCCCACTGCACTATGAGGCTAGGACGGCGACGGCCACGTGGTCCTGCTGACCTCCCGGAGCTGTGGAGGACTCGCGGCGGTCACACTGGGAATGCTGCAGGAGCAGCGGCCGTTCCACAGAGAGCTGGAGCAGGTAGGGCTGCCAAACAAGAATTCAGACTTCCTGCCTGGTCCAAATGAGAGGAGCCATCAGGCCGAGTCTGAGGAGACCAGGAAATTACGGAAGAGGCGTTCTGGCCTGTGATTGGGATGGATGGGGAAATGAGCACCAGGAGAAGAGTGCACCAAGGTGCATTACTACGGCTCCAGCCCTGTAGGGCCTGGCTACAAGTCGGCCGAAGCTCACGGAGTCATAAATCCTCTTCTTGGGGGAGCTGAGCAGACGGCTTCAGTAGATGTAACTGGAGAAAGGAATAGAACAGGGGCACTTGATTGGTTTTACAGTTAACACGTGCCTGCCGTGACTCCCTCTTTAGGATGCCAGGGGATGAAGGTGACCTGCACGTTTTTTTACTTGTCCCAGCAAAATAAAAAAAGTAACAGCAAAACAACCACATACCCAAGAGCTATTTATCTGCTTCCTTCTGGGAAAGCAGTCTACCCTTGTTTAATCCTAGCTTGTCTACTGATCCCAAAAGATTAACTGACAACAAAACTCGGGGGGGGGGGGGGGGGGGGCTAGGTGTGGTGGCACAACTGTAATCCCAGTGCTTGGGAGGCTTTGACAGGGCGATTGCTGCTTCAAGGCCAGCCTGGGCAACTTAGCAAAGCCCTCAGGAACTTAGGGAAACCCTGTTTAAGAAATTTTTAAAAAACTGGAGGAGTCGCTCAGAGTAGAAGGCACCTGGGTTCAATCCCCAGTACCAAAAGAGTAAATAAATTAAGAAATAAAAACAATAAAACTGGGGGAATACAAGGAGAAAAGGAAATTGCTACCCCTATTTTTAGTGTTCCTGGAGAAGGAGGGGTCTCAAAGAAGACAGACACACCTGAGAGCAGCTCCAAATCGAGGACCTACGACTAGGCTGTGTGTGAGCCCTCCTCCACCAGGACATACCCACCGATCTACTCTACCTACCAGGGACAAAGAAACAGGGCCCAGGATTAAGAACAGAAGAGCGGCTGGAGGTTTTCCTTTTATTCTTTTTAATGCATTTTTCAAGATGAAAAGAAGTACTACTCTTTTGGATGAAGTGGCAACAAGATAAGGGGGAATCCAAGCAAAGAGAACCCAAGCCTTATCACTGGGCTCTGCTCCAAGAGGCGCCGCCGCCCTGCAGCTGCCACTTAGCTGCCCCCCCCTCCGGTGAAGCAGTCCCCTGTCCCAGCTAGTGGCACATTCAACATGAACCTGCAAAATGCTGTCAAATCTCTCATCGACTCCACTGGCACCAAAATACAACCCATGGGAAAAAACACAAGAGATTCTGGTCCTGTGTCCCCAAACTTAAGCTACAAGTTTTCACATCCATCGTTGCCCTTGAAGAACTAATCACCAAGACTGTACCAGATTTGTCAACCACAGCATACACATCCTAATTCACAAAATCCTGGAGGGAAGATCGCTTTACCTATAGATCTTCATAAAGAGAAGTCTGAGAGGCAGGGTATATGGGCTTAAACTCGTGCCCCAAAGGGGAAGCCTTTGAATCCCACGAGTTTGCTGGCTCCAATAATTCATCAAACCTTTCTAGCTGGAAATTATTTCTTTCGGCATGTCTAATTACCTCCAAATTATAAGTGTATTTGTTGAACATGTTTTCTATTAAGCAAAAGTTGTCTCAGGGAGAAAAGCAAATGACAGAGATAAATGGACAGCGATCACTGGAAAATGTACTTCACCAACATCAACCTGCACTCCACGACACAACACAAAAGCTGCAGACACACAGATGTCTTGTGTTTACGTGGAGACAGGTTTGCCACGTGGAGCTCTGATTCACTGCCATGAAAACTACCACTGAATATACTTCTGAACCATCTTCAATAGACATACTGTCAAAGTGGGTACCCATTCAGGTGTGTTTATAAAAGCCATTTCAGCCTGGCATGGTGGCACACCCTTGGAATCCCAGTACTTGGGAGGCTGAAACAGGAGGATCGCAGGTTCGCAGCCAGCATCAACTACTTAGTGAGGCCCACTGCAACTGAGTGAGACTCTGTTTCAAAATAAAGAATAAAAAATAGGACTGTGGAGTATAGTAGAATGCCCCTGGGTTCAATCCCCAGTGTCGCAAAGCAAAAAAGTAAAAATAAAAAATAAAGCCAATTCAGTATTATAAATAACCGCAGTCAGTAGTAATCTTTAAAATTCTAAAATTGTCACCAATAACTCAGGAACTCTGACGCCATAACCCGACTTGACCACTTAAGACAATGGATGACGCTGGAATTTTATAGCTAAACCTCAGACTTCCAACACACACTCCAGTGACCAATTCCCTAAATCTAAACTACCACGATCCAACCGGTGCATATACTTCTTATCTGGCTAAAAGAATCACCCTCGTCTTTCAGCCTTGCTTCTACTCTGAGAACACCATCCTCTCTCCCGGTGCTTCTTCACATACACACGAACGAACCCCGCCTCCTAACTGCGCCGCCACGCCTAAAATCAAGACATCTGTTCAAGCGCTGACAGCTACAGACTCATCACCGAGACACCGAAACGTAAATGATACTCTACTTGTCCACTGGTATCTGCGGCCTGCTGGAAATGCGTAGCCAGCGACGTCTCGTCCTGGAAGACTTCGTTACACTCCAAACACTTGAGACTGTGTCTACAGAGTTTGGAGGGGTCTTCGTCTAGGGGCAGAGCTGGGGTGATGGGTGTGCTTGAGGGAGCCGAGATCACCGTCCCAGTTATGCCAGACTGGATTTTTGTGAGAGTGTGTGCGGCGGCTCCCAGAGAGCTCTGCAGAGCGGAAGATGCAGCGGAAGTATTGCTGGACGGAGAGACTATCATCTGGTCTGCGGGGACCGGCTTTAAGATCAGGTGGGAGCACTGCATGACCACCCCTTTCTCCTTGTGCCCGCGAGCATGGGAGAGGAGGCTGCATTTGTTGTAAAAAACGAGGTTCTTGGTACAGTGGTTGCACGTCACTTCGATGCGCACGCTGCGCCTGTCGTAGTGCTGGGTCAGGCTCTTCTCCAGCGCGAAGGAGTCCCCGCACTCCAAGCACTTGTACCCCCGCGTCGGTAACGTGATCCCTGTGTTGGCGGGAGGACTGAGGTTGGGGATGTAAACTGGGACTGGATTGACACTGCTCAGCACCTTGTTGAAAGCTTCCACCACAGAACTCTGCAGGGACGACACCACCTGGACCCGAGACACCTTCTTGGGTGGTTGCGAGGCCGCTGCGTTGATTATTGCCTGCTTTATTTGCTGCTGAGGTTTGGTGAGCACTTGGCGGAGTTCGGAGGTGGCCTGGGCACCCTGAGGCAGAAGGTTAAGGTTGGCAAGGTGCACAGTCTTTGGCACAAGTTTGGCGTTGGCCAGGCTGGACGCCGGCACGACGACAGTCTGCTGCTGGATGGCGTTGGCGGCCTTGATGATGGCGCTGCTGGCGCTCTGCACGGAGGCCGCGGAGATGACCGTGGCTTTCACCGTGGTGTTGTTGGCGAGCTTCAGATTGATGACCTGGGACCCCGCCGTCTTGACAGCAGACACGGGGAGGAAAGCCGTGGCCACGGGCTTGATGGTGACCTGCTTGGGAGTCAGCTCCGCGGGGGACACCGCGTTGGTGACAACGGCCGACTGCAGAGGCGCCCTGGGGGGAGAGGCGAGGACTGCGGCCGACGCCGGAGAGGACAGGAGGGATGTCACGGAGGCCATCACGGTGGCCGTCTGCTCAGAAGGCTTCTTCACAGAGTCCAGGTCCACCTCGGGCAGCACCCTGGTCACAGTCCTCTTGATCTCGCCCGAGGACGTCTTGATGGTCTTGATGCGGACCTTGGGGATGGCCGGCGTGGGCCCCGCGGGCGAGGACGGGGAGCCTTTGCTGCTGTTCTCACTGGACACGCTCCTGGGGCTATCGGATGGCTTGAGGGAGGCTTTCTTGGTGCCATCGATGAGGCTCTGGGAGGATTCGGGGGACTTGTCGGCGGGCCTCGGGCCGTCGTTGGCCTCCTTCGGTAAAGGGGAGGACTCCCTCGAGTTGGCCACGGGCTCTTTGCAGGAGTCCGAGGCCGCCTTTTTGGCGCTCAGGGCCGCGATGGCGGCAATGCAGGAGGAGAGCTTGGAGGACGACTTCACCTTGGACGGGGCCACGCCGCTCACTTCGTTCTTCTCTGAGCTCAGCTTCCCTTCTGCGGCCCTGTTCTCCAGCGCCTTCTCGGCGGGGTTTTCCTTCGACTTTTCCTCCACTTTCCTGACTTTAAAAGGTTCGTAAACACTCAGATTTATGGAGTTGGTCTCCGTCTCTCTCTTCACTTTGTTTTTCTCCATGCAGCCCGGCGCAGGCCCGCCAGCTTTGCCCGCGTTTTCCCCTCCCAGAGCCTTCAGTTTATCATAGTCCTGCTGGGAGACAGAGCCCGTCAACACGTTGGACCTGAAACCCGAGCGCGTGTCCTCCTTGTCCGGGGGGTCGTCCACCTCTATTTTCTCGTCATCGTCAAACTCTTCGGCGCTCGAGATGGGGCTGAACTGACTGAACGTCGAGTCCTTGAGAGTCACCTCAGAGGCGGGCGCGTCTCCTTTCAAGGGCTTAGCCCCGTCTTTGCCGTAAGTGTCCAGTGAGGGGGAGGTGAGGAAGCCGTTGTGCAAGCCATTGCCCGTGGGGTTGTGGCCCTCTTTCTCAGCGCCCTCAGAGGAATCAATGTTGCGGACATTCTTCACGATCACGCTGACGCCGACATCGGAGGAGGGCGGGGTGTGGGAGTCGTCGTCCCCGTGAGAGTTCTGCTTGATGTGGTTTTCGTGGTCATCGTGTCCAGACTCAATCGCTGCTTTGGGATCGACCATATCTGGGATGTCGAAGGCTGCCAGGAGGTCATCAAAGTCTGGGGTCTTCATATCCCCCATGGTCATGAATTTGATCAGATGTTCTGTTGAGGGAACAGAAGAGAGTGCCGTCAGTCACTCACATGTGTACTAACAAGGTAAATCTCACTGTAATTTACAGGAACATGGTGCCGATTACCAAGAAAGGGCAAGCTGGTAAATGCACTTAGCATAACCACAGACACCTGGGTCAGAGTGACAGCCCAGAGAATATGCATGAAACCCACGTGATCCTGGTGCTGAAATGTAGTCCAGTGACGCCCAACGTGGCTCCTATCCACCTAGAATGAAGTCGATCATTGTTACAGCTCAGGAAAGCAGGTTTTGGTGTTACAGATAAAAAATTTTCATTTATTGTTGGATTCCTCACACTGTTTATACAGCCATGTGTGGTGGCGCATGCTTATAATCCCAGTACTTGGGAGGCTGGGACAGGAGGATTGAAGGTTTGTGGCCAGCCTCAGATACTTAGGGAGACTCTTGGGAACTTAGTGAGACTATGTTTCCAAATAAAATAGATCTGAGGGCATAGCTCGGAGGAAGAATGCCCCTGGGTTCCATCCTCAGTACCACCACCAAAAAAAGAAAAGAAGAGAAGAAATATATAAAAATCTACTTCCAAACATACTTTGTATGTATGTGTATGTATGATCCTGGGGATTAAACCGAGGGGCATTCTACTCCTAAGCTACAACTCCTAACCCTATTTTATTTTATATTTGAAACAGGGTCTCCCTAGGTTACTGAGAGTCTTACTAAGTTGCTGAGGTTTTTGGTAAACCTATGATCATCCTGCTCAGCCGTGTGAGTGTGTGTGTGTGTGTGTGTGTGTGTGTGTGTGTGTGTGTGTGTATGTTACTAGACATTAAAACAGGGGCTTCTACTTCCAAGCTACACTCCCAGCTTTATTTTTTATTCTTTATTTTGAAACAGGGTCTCATTAAGTTGCAAAGGTTGGCCACAAACTTGCAATCCTCCTGTCTCAGCCTTCCAAGTACTGGGATTACAAGCATGTGCCACCATGCCTGGCTCCCGTATTTTGATCTTGAAAGCATTTGATTTTATAGCAGCATGCTCACTATTATAGTCACCCATCAGACTTAGGGCACCACACTGAAAGAAATAGATTACAATAACAAAAAGCAATTACAGACGTCAATATTCACTCACAGAAGAATGGGCATCCACCAGAGGATGTCCACTACGCAATTATGTAAAGCAGGAATTAAGCAACAAAGCCAGATTCAGGCGACTTGCAACGGAAGGAGCCTGCTCACTTGCAGATACATAGTCCACTCTTAAGTTACACACAGGGTGTGTTTAAAAATCCCTAAGAGCCGGGCGTGGTGGCGCACACTTGTCATCCCAGCATTTGGGAGGCTGAGACCGGAGGATCGCGGTTCGTGGACAGCCTCAGCTGCTTAGTGAGGCCCTCTGCAACTCAGTGAGACCCTGTTTCAAAATAAAGAATAAAAAAATTGGGCAGGGGGTGTAGCTCAGAGGTCGAATGCCCCTGGATTCCATCCCCAGACCCACGCCCCCAAAAAAATCCCTAAGAAGCTAATTCCATCCATTTTTACTTAAACCTAACTTTTCCTGTTATATTAAAAAGAAAACACTCTCAGATGGAAGAACAGAAGAAAGCCTGAGGAAAATGAGCTACCATGCTTGCACATACCTGTAATCCCAATACTAGGGAGGCTGAGACAGGAGGGTCACAGGTTCAAGTACAGCCTCAGCAACTCAAGGAGAAACACTGCCCCCACCCCAGAAGTTGAAAGATCTTGTTTCAATATAAAAATAAGCCAGGTGTGGTGGTACGCACTTGTGATCCCAGTACTTGGGGTGGGGGGGCTGAAACAGAAGGATTGCCAGCTCATGACCAGCCTCGGCAATTTAGGAAGGCCCTCTGCAACTTAGGCCCTGTTTCAAATAAAAAATAGGCGTAGGGGTATAGCTCCAGAATGGAGGCCCTGGGTTCCATCTCCAGGACTACAAAAAATAAAAATAAAAAGAGCTAGGGATATAGTTTGGAAATAGAATGTTCCAGGGTTTAATCCCCAGTACCCAAAAAAACAAAACAAAAAGCCAGGCACGGCGGCACACACTTGTAATTCCAGTACTTGGGGAAGCTTTGGCTACTTAGTGAGCCCTCCGTAACTTTAAAGAATAAATAATAGAGCTGGGAGTGTAGCTCAGGAGTGGAAGGCCCCTGGGTCTCATCCCGGGTACCATAAAAAAAAAAAAAGGTGAGGCAGTCACATACGTCACTACAGATAAAAGACATGGAAACACATGCAGAGCTTGGGCTCTTTAAAAGAGGCTCTTCTGCTAGGCACGTGGTACAGCCTGGAATCTCAGTACTTGGGAGGCTGAGACAGGAGGATCACAGGTTCGAGGACAGCCTCAGCCAATAGTAAGATGCTCATCAACCTAGCAAGACCATGTTTCAAAATAAAAATAAAACAGGCCTAGGGGTATAACTCAATAGGTAAAACGCCCCTGCACTCAATCCCCAGTACCAGAGAAAAAGAAGGGACCTTCTCCCCACCTACTGAGAACAAGGGCTGGGGATCAGGTAAAACCTCGGCCTCAGGGGAGGCCTTACCCTCTCTGAACCCCAGGGCTCACCTTAGGGCTCTATTATTTCCGGTGTCCATGTCATCCAAAGCCTGTGGGTCCCTCTCTTCTCTCCTAAGGACAATGTGCCGCTCATCTTTATACCATGAAAGCCAAATCATTAACAGGCCACCAGCCAGGGACCCGAAGGCTGGATTTACCACAGGAGGACAGGCCTGGGCCGGCCGGCACTCACTAGTGCTGAGACCTGGGGAAACAGCAGAATCCCCCTGGGTCCGGGCGGGAAGAGAAGGGAGCCGGGAGAGGAGGGCAAAGAGCAGGAAAGGGAGGGACAGAGAGGGAGAGAGGGAAGGAAAGAAAGAAAAAGGAATGAAGTAAGCAACAAAGTCAGAAGGAAAGAGCGAATTCAGGCAACTTGCAACTCAGGAATGAGCCTGCTAACTTGCAGATACATACTCTAATATTTACCACACTGTTCCTCTAACTTTGTGGTGTCTGGGAGGCTGTCTTCCTGAGGTATTTAATAATTTTTTTTTTAACCCAAGAGCAGTCTACCTCCAAGCCCCACCTCCAACCCTATTTTTTATTCTTTTTTTTTTTTTTTTTTTGTATTGGGGATGGAACCCTGGGGCTTTCTACCTCTGGGCTATACTCCCAGACCTATTTTATATTTTATTTGGAAACAGAGTGTCACTAAGTTGCTGAGAGCCTCACTAAGTAGCTGAGGCTGGCCTTGAACCTGTACGATCCTCCTGTCTTAGCCTCCCAAGCACGGGGATTACAAGCGTGCCACCACGTCCGGCTCTTTATTCATTACTTTGAAAGGGTTTCACTAAATTGTGAAGAACCTCACTAAGTAGCTGAGGCTAGCTGCAAATCTACGATCCTCCTGTCTCAGCCTCCCAAGTACTGGGATTATAAGTGTGTGCCATCATGCCGGGCTCTAATCTTTTGTGCTTTTAAAATCTATAGAGATCCTGCATTCTTAGCCGGGCATGGTGGCACACATTTGTAATCCCAGCATTTAAGAGGCTGAGACAGGAGGATCTCGGTTTGCCGACAGCCTCAGCTACTTAGTAAGGTCCTTTGCAACTCAGTGAGACCCTGTTTCAAAATAAAGAATAAAAAACAGAGTAGGAAGTGTAGCTCAGAGGTTGAATGCTCGTAGATATTTTTATGTCAGCGTTACATTTGTTTGTTTGTTTGCTTGCTTGCTTGCTTGCTTTTTGGTGGCACTGTTGATTGAACCCAGGGCCATTTTACCTCTGCACCCCATCGCCCCCTTTTTTTTTTGCAGGTCTGGAGGTAGAATCCAGGGGCATTCGACCTCTGAGCTACACTTCCTACCCTGATTTTTATTCTTTATTTTGAAACAGGGTCTCACTGAGTTGCGGAGGGCCTAAGTAGCTGAGGCTGTCTGCGAATCGCGATCCTCCGGGTCTCAGCCTCACAAATACTGGGATGTCAAACGTGGGCCACCACGCCCAGCTTAGGCCTTTCTTCTTAAAATGAAATCCAACATTTCAAGTGTAAAATGTGGGAAATGGAAGGATCCACCTGTCAGATGCTACTTCCATTAAGAACCCACCCACTATGACAGCCCCTCGACGCCCCCACTTTGACTTGGAAGCATCACGTTGCTGCTGTAAACTGAATCCCCGCAGGACGGCAGCGTTAGTGAAGAAGCCCTGTGATCCCGTCTGTCTTTTCCAACCATGGAGCTCCGGGTTGGAGGTCATCATTTTGGGAAACTGAAAACAGAATCAGGACCCATTCCCTCGCGGCACCAGGGCTGGGAGGTGGATCTTTAATGCCACCAGGTATCCAAAGCTGGGACCCAAGCTCCACATGTCCCCGGCCTACGTCCCCTCGCCTTCTCTTGATGGTTTAGTAAGCAAGAAATAGTTTCACACTGTTCTCCCACGGTGCATTCAACTCTGGTACAAAGCATACTGAGAGGTCATTCACACACTAGGCAGTGTCCAAGGACACACATCCACGAGAAATGACAAAAGGTTGCCCCATGACAAAAGGTTGCCCCGTGAAATTAAACTTGAGCAGCCAGCAGTTCCCATCAGCAGTGCAGTCCGCGGGTATTCCTCCCAACATTTGCAAGATTAAAGCATGACCTTCTTACCATCTATGCCTCTACTACCTACAGGGAGCTGCCTGATTCCTGCACACGCCCACAGCAGCAGCAGATCACCTGCTCAGAACCAGCTTGGTGCCCCCACACCTCCAGCACCCTTTCCTACCTGTCCAGCTCAAGCAGAGTCAGGGACTGGGAAGCCGGCGCAAACCCCAAATCTCCCGGGTGGAGAAGGTGATTTGCGGTTTCTCCAGGGGACCCAGGTGGCCCTGCCCCCAGCCCAGCTCTACTCCACCTCATTGACTTTCTCCTCTTCGTGGGGGCAGGTGAGCCCAGGGTAATACAGTGGGATATTCTGAAGATGTTAAGACCTCAAAAAATAGGAGCCAGCGGCCTAGTTCACCTGAAGGAAGCCTGACTATCAGCCAAATCGCAAAGTGGACATTTTTAAACACCAGAGAGCGAGGCACAGCACATTGTCAGAAACCTGAGACAGCTGCGGCTGGGGGACCCATCTCTCTGGGTTGTGTAATTGATGCGATAAATACCGCTCTCTGTAACTTCACACTTGGGTTTTGGCTTTATAGAAATGTTTTTCATACCCACAATCACACTGTCCTATTATTACCCTTCCCCTTCCCACGTTCTACAAGGCAAAAGCAAATGTTCCACTTGATGGGGGAAAATGTTCCCTTCCCACTTCATTGCTGTTATAATGAATATACTGAGAATGTTTTTATCTGAACATTTCCTTCATTTTCCACCCCAGTTCCCAAGCACTACCATCTTAAAAATAGATTATTTTTCTTAAACATTATAAAAATAAATCTGTCTTCACTTCTACAAGATAATATAGAGCGATCTTATTTTAGCTTTCCTTTCCTTCAATGCCTTGATTTTCAAACAGAATTAGCTGTACTTATTCTAACAATGTCTTTCACTTCATTTATAACCTATAAAATATATCTTCTTTCAAGGTACCAATGGTCTTTTATTTAAACTAAACTCTATATAAACAACTATAATCCACTAATACCATTTGCGCTTAATGTATGAAGTCCTTTCATCGAAAGACAGAAAATATCTGCTGGAAAAAAATGCTAGGCCTGTTTACAAAGAAGGAAATCAAAAGAGCTGAAGCCTGTCACATGATTACTTTATTTCCTTCTATGACACAGAAGACAAAACATTTCCTTCCCTACCAAAGCCTCTTAAAATTATAGAAAGATAACTCATTCTTGCTGGCAGACGTCTAAAGTAAGCAAGTGATAGAATTCAGAAAAAAAACTATTCACTCCTTAATCATACTTATCCTTTGTAATAAAAAAAACTGTTCAGTAAAAAAACTGTTTCTTCTTTGTAATAAAAGAAGTTGGCTTGCCAATTTCCAACCACAGAAAATCAGTGTTAAAAGGCTCAGAAAGCCAGGCGTGGTGGCGCACGCTTGTAATCCCCACACTTGGGAGGCTGAGACAGGAGGATTACACAGGTTCGAAGCAGCCTCAGCTACTTAGTGAGGCTCTCAGCAACTCAGTGAGACCCTGTTTCCAAATAAAATAGAAAAAGGTCTGGGAGTATAGCCCAGAGGTAGATAGCCTCTGGGTTCCACGCCCAGTACCACCAAAAAAAAAAAAAAAAAAAGGCTCAGAAAAATTGCCAGGTGTGCCTGTAATCCACACTTGGGAGGCTGGGACAGGAGGATCGTACATTCCCAGCTAGCCTCAGCAACTTAGCTAGGCCCTCAGCAACTTAGTGAGACCCTGTTTAAAAATAAAAAATAAAATAGGGCTGAGGTGTACCTCAGAGGTAGAAAGCCTCTGGATTTAATACCCAGTTCTTTAAAAAAAAAAAAAAAAAAGTATCACAGCTGCAGCTGTGAGGATCCTTGTTTCACTGTTTCACTCTAAGAAGAGGTGGAAACGGATTGCCAGTCCCTTGCTTCTGGGAAACTGGCAGATTCCCCACATTTCAAAAAAACTATACATAAAAAAACCCTTAAACATGCATACATTTGTGAATATCTACAAGTGTGTAGTTTTGAGGAAAAAGAGATATAGAATCTCTAAAAACTCAGACCCAGAATAATTTGACAGGCCAGAGCGCCTCATGGGTGGAAAGGTCACTCTCCAGCCACGGGAAGATGCGGCCACAGGGACCCCGGGGTCTCTCCCCTCACCGGACCAAGGCACTGCCCGCTCCCGCCCCCTCGTCTACAAGCCTCACCAGACAAAGGCAGTGTGCAGCAAACAGCTCACAGGCAGGGGAGAGAAGAGAAGACAAGTGTGCCCTTACCAGGACACTAGCAAACACAACACAACTGCCATTATCCAGAACAGGCATTTACAGGTTTCATTAATCCTGATGGTATCCATTACAGATATACAAATTAGTGCTTGGCCAAGGCGGTCAGTTTTCATCCTCAGTTAACAATACTCCTGATGTGAAAGGTCTAACTGCTTCTGAAAACATGAACGTAGAGCCCTTTCTCAGAGAGCAACCTGGAGAAATCAGAAACAACCCCAACTGCCCTTCCTTCCCTGCACTTTACCCCCCAAAGGGTTGCCTCGGTGAACAGCTCAGCCCTCCCTGCCCAGAGACAAAGGCCTTAGCATCCTCAGCCCTCCAAGAGCTCGGCCTGCACAAGTCTACCTGCCCTCAAGCCTCTCCAGGAAGCTCACTGCCTCCCGCATGGGCCCTGGTCAAAGGCTCAGCAAGAACCAGCCCTTCTGCTCTGCTCTTCAAGCTGCCAGCTGAAGCTCGCTCAGAGAGGGCAGGCCCTCAGAGACGGCAGGCCCAAGAGGCCAGACCACACCAACCCCACACCCACCCTCCAGCAAGGTCACTAGCTGCAATACCCAGGCCTCGCCCTGTTAACTCCCACCCTGCTGGAACGGGTATTTCTAATCTTCCTATTCTTTTATTC
Organism: Muscardinus avellanarius; assembly: GCF_963383645.1. Taxonomy (NCBI): domain Eukaryota; kingdom Metazoa; phylum Chordata; class Mammalia; order Rodentia; family Gliridae; genus Muscardinus; species Muscardinus avellanarius. Next base: position 16,871,231 of record NC_137803.1, read on the forward strand.
CTGCAGTTAACTTAAAAGTAGATAATAGTCACCAGGCCAGACCTCCACCCAGTCATATCTTTTTTTTTTTTTTTTGTAATACTGCCTCCAAGCTACACCACAGCCCTATTTTTCTTTATCCCCCCCCCCCCCCCCCCCCCCGTACTGGGGGTGGAACCCAGGAGCATTCTAGCTCCAAGCTACACCTCCAGCCTTATTTTTTATTTTTTATATTGAAACAGGATTTCACAGAGTTGCCAAAGGCCTCACTAAGTAGCTGAGGCTGTCCATAAACCGCAATCCTCCTGTCTCAGCCTCCAAAATGCTGGGATTTCATGCCTGCGCCACCACACCTGGCTTTTTTTATTCTTTATTTTGAAACAAGGTCTTACTAAATTGCAGAGGGCTTGAAGAGCTGAGGCAGGTCCTGAGCCACTCTCCTCCTATCTCAGCCTCCCAAGTACTGGCATAACAAGCCTGTGCCACCACGCCCAGCTTCACGCCTTTTTTTCAAGTCTTGTCTGTCCCTCCACTGCAAGCTCCATGCAGCTGGTCCTCCACAATGAGCCTGGCTCCTCTCTTCCATTTGGGGTGGCACCCATCACATCCTCCAGCTGACACAGAGATGACCCTGAGCCTCACCCAAAGGACCTAAGTACTCTGTCCTCTAGTCATGAGGCTTCCAGCTTCCACCTCTCAAGCCTCCCAGCACCTTGCCCTGGGCAACCTAGGCTCCAGAAACTACTGCTAAATCCAGACTGCGGGGGAGAAGTTGGGCAAGGATGGGGAGTGTGATGCTAGGATATGCTTCCATGCAGCTGTCAAAACCCAGGGACTCTTTTTTGGTACTGGGGATGGAGCCCAGGGGAGTCTCCGCCTCCCAAGTGCAGGGATTACAAGCATGTGCCACTTCACCTGGCTCCCAGGGCCTTTAAAAAAAAAAATTTATTGATGTATTGTCAAACATCTTGATGAGACCCAGAGACTTTTATGCTATATAAATTTAACATTTAGCCAGGCATGGTGGCGCACACTTGTAATCCCCGCACTTGGGAGGCGAAGACAGAAGGATCGCGCTGGTTCGGAGCCAGCCTCGCTGGCTTAAGAGACCCTGTTTCCACATAAAAAAAAAAAGTTAAAAAATAGGTCTGGGAGTGTAGCCCATGGGAGTGTATCCCAGAGGTAGAAGGGCTTCCAGGAACCCCAGTACCACCAAAAAACAAAACAAAACAAAACAAACAAACAAAAATGAACAAATTTAACATTTAAAATAAAAAAAAAAAAAAAGATGAGCATGGTGGCGCACACTTGTAATCCCAGCATTTGGGAGGCTGAAATAGGATTGCGGCTCGAGGACAGCCTCAGCAACTTAGTGAGACCCTTTGCAACTCAATGAAACCCTATTTCAAAATAAAGAAAAATAAATAGGGCTGAGGGTATAGCTCAGAGGTAGAATGCCCCTGGGTTCCATCCCCAGGACCACACACACACACACACACACACACAAAGCCCGGCATGGTGACACACACTTGTAATCCCAGGATTTGGGAGGCTGAGATAGGAGGATTGCAGATCAGCTACTTACTGAGGCCCTTTGCAACTCAGTGAGACCCTATTTCAAAATAAAGAATAAAAAATAGGGCTGGGGGTGTAGCTCAGAGGTAGAATGCACCTGCGTTCAATTCCCAGTACTGAAAAACAAAACAAAACAAAGAAGCCAGAAGCCAGGTGTGGTGGCACAAGCTTGTAATCCCAGTACTTGGGAGGCTGAAACAGAAGATGGCAGGTTTGCAGGCAGCCTCAGCAACATAGGCCCTCCAAGACTTAGTGAGACCCTGTTTCAAAATAAGAGAATAAACTCAGGCTGGGAGAGAGGTCAGAGATAGAATGCCTCCAAGTTCAACCCCCAGTACCAAAAAACAAAAACAGAATACCAGCCAGGTGTGGCTGGTGGCTCATGCCTGTAATTCTAGTATGTGGGAGGTTGAGACAGGAGGATCACAAGTTCAAGGCTAGCCTCAGCAACTTAGCAAAATAAAATAAAAAATTTAAAATAAAAAAAGAGCTGAGGGTGTAGCTCAAAGGTAGAATGCCCCTGGGTTCAATTCCTGGTACAAAAAAAAATTTTTTTTAACAAAAAGTAAAGAGATATGGGTAGGTAGTCTAATGGTAAAACACCAGTGAGTTCAATTCATTGTACCACTACCAAAAAAAAAAAAAAAAAGGAGAATTTCAGAGAAGGAATATTCTACCTATAGCATAAAGCTACTAAAGGAAATAAAGCGGTTTTCTCATAGCCAGGAAGCACTCCACAAAAGCTGGGGGTCTGGCTGGGGGGGTCAAGTGCTTACCTAACACACACACGGCGCCCTGGGTTCAATCCCCAGCACCCTTCACTACCACAAATAAAAACACTCCAAAGGCAGTCCATCCCCACCCTGTGTCCCCCTGCCCCTGTCCTTGCTGCCTGTGACCTCCCTGAAGGACTCCACTTTCCAGGCAGCCTCTCCTCTGCAGGGAGCCCGTGGGCTTTGCCGGCTCGCTGGGAGCTTCCTCTTCCCTCCCTCGGGGTCCCTTCCTACTTCTGGGCACCTGCCTTTGTTCAACACAACCTCAGCAGCTCCTGTGGTCATAGTGACACCGGGCACTCCCAGAACTCATAGGGTCCTGCAGTCGCCCTCGTTTGGCCTTGAGAACAGCGCTGTCAGCTGTCTGCGTAACACTCCACCTGGCTCCCCCCCAGGACGCCACACCGAAATGAAAGCCCTGGTGTTCCCTACAACCTGTTCCTCCTGCAAGCCCTGTCTGTGCTCTGCAATGACATTTACCTTCCCTAGAAAAACATTAAGAAAATCCTCAGGCGGCCTTTCACGAACTAGGAGGTGACGCGCTACTTCTGCGGGATGTTACTAGGCTTTTCACAGAAAGGAGACACGGAGACAACAAATGGTGGAGCTGTCTGAGTTAAACAGATTTCTATCATGGCCTCTAATACACAATGAATATTATATGTCTCCCCAAAAAAGCGATGCCAATAGTTTCTCAATTTTGATCTAACCGCAGGTCATCTTTCCTGTCTGTGAACACGAATGCCAAAATGATTTCCCAAAAGACTACAATGTGTTTATTGCTGCCAGTTCTGCATTACAGTTACTGTTAGTGCATCTGGTCCCCCGGCTTTATACATATTTATTAGCTAATGTCAAAGGCAAAAGGATGCCTTATGTCAATTTCCATATTACAATCAGAAAGTTTGAGCGCTTCCCCTATGGGCTGCTTACGAGTTCTAAGAGAACGACTTGCACTGTGAGCACTGAATGGCTGGAGGAACGGGATGTACTTTCCATTTTCTTCTTGTCAGTGACGGGCACTTCTGGTGGCAAGCCGGGGTATACAGAGCGTGCCCATACCGTTCTGAGTGGCTGAGTGCCTGCGGACAAACCCTGGTGAAGGGACGGACATTAAGGTCCCAGCTACCAACAAACAGCTGCGGGTAGAGGACACAGCCCCTCCCACCGCGGCGCCACCCAGAGCCGCTGTCCCCTTTGCATGCACCCTGGCTTCTCTGTGTCCTCAAATATTCCACTTTAAAAATGAGAATAAAAGAAGCCGGGCTTGGTGGCGCACGCTTGTAATCCCCATGCTTGGGAGGCTGAGACAGGAGGATCGCACGAGTTCGAAGCCAGCCTCAGCTACTTAGTGAGGCTCTCAGTGACTTAGTGAGACCCTGTAAATAAAATATAAAATAGATCTGGGAGTGTAGCCTGGAGGTAGAAAGCCTGTGGGTTCCATCCCTAGTACCACAAAAAAAAGAGGATAACAGCACACCCATGATATGGAAAGGGAATACTGCTATTCAAGGGGGAACCTTGTGATAATCAAATGCACAGCACAGAACTCAAGCCAGGAAGGCCCAGCGGTCAGAAAACTGCCAGAAGCGCCCCTGCCCTTCATCCCATGACCAGAGACGGACGTGCCAGGCTGATGGTGGGGACCGCATTCTGGGGCAGTTTTCACTACTCATCACTAGCCTGCCGGGACACAGAGCACTGGCTTTGGGGGAGGGAGCGAAGAAGCTAAAGAGGATCCCGCTCAGCTGAGAAGGACAGAACTGAGGGTCAGAGAAGGTCAGGGGCTTCTCAGCCACAGAGACCACGCCCAGCTCTGTGTGTTATAAGAAGAGGAGGAAAGAGGAGTATGTTCCTTTCAGTTAACATTGATCAGCAAAAAAGTGTTTCTAAAATATGGTTTCCTTCAAAGGACAAATACAGAGAGCAGACAAACATACTAAAGGAATTTAGCTCAGCGTGGTGGCGCACGCTTGTAATCCCCGCACTTGGGA
>NC_137803.1:17493051-17849535 GCF_963383645.1 Muscardinus avellanarius
GCACCAATATTAAATTTAATATTTTATAACAACTGAAAAAGTCTGTATTATCAAACTATGGAAGCAAATAAACTACCATATTATAAACATATCAAGGTAGGTGTGGCAGCACACACCTATAATCCCAGTACTTGGAAAGCTGAGACAGGAGGATCACTGGTTTGAGGCCAACCTCAACAACTCAGCAAGACCTTATTTCAAATAAAATATAAAATAGGGTCGGGGGTGTAGCTCAGAGGTGGAATGCCCCTGGGTTCAATCCCCTGCACCATAAAACAAACAAACAAATAAATAAATAAATAAACCAGCCAGCCAGCCAGCCACAGGCAGGGATGTCGCTCAGTGGGGGTGGAGCAGTTTCCCAGCATGCATGGGGCCCTGGTTTCCACCCCTAGCACTGCAACAAGGAAAGAGAGATAAAACAAAAAAGAAAAAATACATATACTAAACTATATGACAGCATATTACCGAGAGAGTGAGGTCATGATTTTTTTTTCTTCCTTTTGTCTCTATATTTCACAAGTGGTACTGATGCGTCACTGTCCGTGCTGCTGAGACTGAAAGGTGATGGAGCCAGTCTCCTGGTGGTCCCAAACAAGTGGTGGCAACTAAAAATCTTAAAGTTAAAGGCATCCTATGAGTGCCAATAAAGTAGAAAGGGAGAAAGGCTTACAACATGAACACGAATCACCAGTTAACAACTTCCTTAAGTAACACGGAAAAGACATCCCAAAAAGTCTTTAAAGAAAGGTATGCTAATGTACTAAGTGGAGTAAAAAGAAATATTTTAATTTTCTTAAATTAATATCTATGTTAAATACCCTGTTGGTGCAGTAGGTTTCATTATTAAGTAACAGCAAGCGTCTCTCCGTGGGTCTGACACCAAGAAGCAATGTTTAATCACCAAGTCAACACAGCATCTTCACTGTTATCCTTTAGAAGGTTCCAAACACCTAGTTTGTCAAAGGCCTCAAAAGTGCTACCTGATGATAGGCATTTTGAGGTATTTAGTAAGAAGCGTTCTGATGTATGCAATTGACTTTGAAACCATTCAATAATGAAGTCAAAAGAGGGACCGATATGTGGTACGGCAAGTGCAGTAAAGATGCTAACAGTATGAGAGCTGACCATAAAATTATTTCAATTTTGATGTATGTTTTATAATTTTCATAATAAAATACTGAGGGAAAATCAAAGACAGGATGTTAATGGATAAAATGTATGCTTTTTTAACTAAAAAAAGTGCTCTTCCTCATGCACATTCAAGGATGGGAACAATGAACACCTGTTTCCTTGTGAGAGCGGTTACCACACTTCCAAGCCGATGAGACGAGACTGTGCATGAAGGAGTATCTCCTAAGAATATACTTGAGGAACGTGTGAAGGGAGGAGCAAACTCGTATACCACATGTACACAAGCAGAGAGTATTCAACAACCTGACAGTGTTTAGACAGTTCAAAGGAAGCCTACTACCTAACGGAAGTGGAGACTCAAAACTGCTGTTTACAAATTTTAAGATTGGATTTCTCAGATGTGCAAATGTTTCAACAAACTTAGAAGTATGGCAGTCAAATTTCAAGTATACAGTGTGGAACTGTTTCCTTCCTCCTTGGCACTCTACCACTAAGCTACATCCCCAATTCTTTTCTTTTCTTTTTTTATTTCAAGATAGGATTTTGCTAACTTGCCCAGGCTAGCCTCAAACCTGGGATTCCCCCTGCCTCAGCCTTCTGAGTTGCTGGGATTAAAGGTATGTACCACCATGCCCAGCTGTAATTATTATTATTTTTTTTTGTGTGTGGTACTGGGGGGTGAAACCAAAGGGCTTTCTACCTCCGGGCTATACTCCCAGACCTATTTTCTATTTTATTTGGAAAAAGGGTCTCACTAAGTTGCTGAGAGCCTCACTAAGTAGCTGAGGCTGGCTTTGAACCTGTGCAATCCTCCTGTCTCAGCCTCCCAAGCACGGAGATTACAAGCGTGCGCCACCACACCGGGCTGTAATTATTTCTTAACTTATATGATCAAACAAAATATTTGTTTTATTTTAGAAAATAAACAAGATTGATAAACATTTAGCTGATCTAACCAAAAGAAAGAGAGAAATGATCCAATTTAATGAAATTAGAAATGAAAAAGGAGGTATCATCACAAACAATGCAGAGACCCAGAGGATCATTAGAAGCCATTTTGAAAACTTGTATTCCGATAAATCAGAAAATATAGAAGAAATGAACCAGTTTTTAGACACATACAACCTACCTAATTTGAACCAAGAGGATATAGAACTAAGCAAACTAACAACAAAAAATGAGATTAAAGAGCTAATGAAAAACTTTTGGACAAAGAAAAGCCTAAGAACAGACAGATTCCCAGGTGAATTCTATAAGACCTTTAAAGAGGAACCAAGTCCAATGCTCCTCGAATTATTTCAGGAAGTAGAGAGCAATGGGACACTCCCAAACAAATCTTCACACTTTTAGCCAGCTGATTTTTTACAAATACGCCAAAAACATAAGCTGAAGAAAAGAGACTGCCTTTTCAACATATGGTGCTGGGAAAACTGGATGGCTATAGATTAGAAGAATGAAAATAGACCCCTACCTCTCAGCCTGCACAAAAGTAAACTTAAGATGGATCAACGACCTAAAAAATATACCAGGAACTTTGCAATGAATAGAAGAAAGCATAGGACCAACTCTCAGAAAGACACTGGTAAAGACTTCCTCAAGAAGATTCCTAAAGCTTAGGAGACAAATTGAAAATCAACAACTGGCACACCATCAAAGTAAAAAGCTTCTGTATAACAAAGGATACAGTCAAGAGTCTGAGAGAGAGCCTAGAGACCAGGAAAATTTTTGCCAGACATTTCTTTGAGAAAGGACTACTATCTAGAATATATAAAGAACTTAAAAATTACATAATTCTGTTCTTCTTTGTGGCTGAGTAGAGATCCATTGTATGTACCACATTTTTGTTATCCATTCATCTCTTGATGGACACCTAGGTTTGTTCCATATTTGGTTCATAAGTTGATCATAACATCAAAAAATGATCCAATAAAAAATGGGCTATTGAGCTGTGCGTGGTGGCACAGACCTGTAATCCCATCAACTCAGGAAGCTGAGATAGAAGCAGCCCAGGTTTGAGGCCAGCCTGGGGAACTTGGCAAGACCCTATCTCAAAAGAAAATATAAAAAAGGCTGGACATTTAGCACAGTGGTAGAGTGTCCTTCTGTTTAATCCCCAGTGTCACAAAAAAAGGACTATTGAAATAGATATTTCTCAAAAGAAGAAATATAAATGGCCAATAAATATATGAAAAAAATGTTCAACATCAGTAGAAGTCAGGGAAATGCAAATCAAAACTACTCAGATTTCATCTAAGTCAAATTAGAATGTCAATCAATTGTGTGTATCAAGAACAAACAATAAATGCTGACAAGGATGGAGAAACAGAAACTCTTATACACTGTTGGTAGGACTGCAAATTAGTACAACCACTATGGAGGTAAGTACGAAGGTTCCACAGAAGACTGTGAACAGAACCACTAGATGACCCAGCCATATCACTCTTCCGTTTCTTTCCAAAAGAACTGAAATTAGAAAACTATAGCGACACAAGCAATCCAGGTCAATAGCAGCAATAAATAGCCAAATTGTGGAACCCACCTAGGTGTCATCAACAGATGAATGAATAACAAAAATGTGGCGCATACACTGGAACTCTACTCAGCCATAAAGAACAAAATTATGTCGTTTTGCAGGAAAATGGAGGGAACTAGAGAACATTCTGCTAAGTGAGATTTTGGCCAGTCTCAGAAAGTCAAGAGTCATGTGTTTTCTCTCATATGTGGAAGCTAGAACAAAAATAGGAAACCAAAGGGAATTTAGTTGAATGAGGACAAAACAAGTAGAAGAGAAGCAGGGGATTAGGGGAGGGAGGGAGGGAGCTTTGAGGAAGAGAACAATTCAAATAAAGTTGTGTCTGTCCATGAGGGTATCGCTACCGATCATTTTAACATGTATGGGGAAGAAAGATAGGGAAAGAGTTTAGAATATGAGGGGAAATATATCAAGTAGCGCGTACATGCATGTTTCTATCACTTTGACTCTCACTATAATAATGTACCAATAAAAGTACCTAATATATATAAAGTACATATTACATTAAATATAAAGTATATGTTATATACTTTTATATTATATATTAAACATAAAAATTTGTAAGGTATAAGCACATAAAACGTAATATGTAGTATACTACTGATGCATAATATAGCAGTATGTACACACACACACACACACACACACACACAGCATTATAGAAATCTTCAGTTGAGCAAGAATACTTTATCAACCATTATCTCCCATGAGAGAAGAGGCAGGTCCTCTCTCAGTACTTTCCTTCATGTCCTGCTCACGGGAGGCTAGTTGACATGGGCAGAGTCTTAACAACTCCAACTTATTGTGATCCCTGAACGCTAAACCATCCCCAAAGAAGATCTTTGAAAACCACTCCAATCTATTTGAGCAATAGTTTATACTGTAGCAGAAATAGGAAATTTGCTAAGTGCATTAATTTTTAGGCCAGAGAAGGCAACCTATGCTAGATACAAGGAGCCATCCTATAAAGAAGTCTTGTGTTAAAAAAATATTAATCATACAAAAAATTAGGAACTCAATGAGATTTATCATGGGAGAACTTTGACGTTCCCAGCAGTCCCAGTTCTTCTCAAACTGATTCATGATGGGTCTTCCTCCAAATTGTCTACAGAGGGCTCCTTTCCTCCTCTCCCTTGGCAGTACCTACTCTCGGATGGTTTTTGCTCATGAGAAGATCACTTGCAAGTTTTGGATACACACACTGCCCCTGGCTGCATGCATTCATCCAGAGGCTGCGAAGGCAGATACACCGGTTCCACAACAGCACTACGGAACTGAGGTGACTATGGAAGGTTGGGGGATGAGGAACTTCTGAAGCAGAGGGGTCTGCACTGGGCAGGCATCAGAATCACCTAGAGAGCTGATTAATTAAGAGACTGCTGGGGCCTCAGTCCCCAAATTCCCAGTTCAGAACCCCATAGCTTGCATTCCTAACAATATGCTTGCCTGAGCACCCCCACTTTGGGAACAACGGTGACTTCCTCTTTTCATCTTTCTTCTTCTAGGATCCATCAAAATGGGTTCTTTCAAATCAGTATCGAGGACAGGAGGGGGACAGCAACAAATTTATTTTTGGTGGATACCAAAGACTTGGCCTCTCTTGGGGCTTTCCCGGACCACAGGATGCCGCGCCCATCACTAAGGTCACGGGAAGGGCAAACCGCGAGGCCTATCTGGAATTATAACTTGTCAGCCAGCACTGCTTGAGGTTCACGTCAGTGGGGGTGGAGGTGGAAGGGGAGAGGGCAGACAGTTAAGGCAAGCCTTGCCCCTGTAAAAAACATTATTGCTCTAATACAAGAACAGTTTATAGTATCTGCTAGCAATAAGGGCCTGTTAGGAATTCAGAACTACAATAAGACAAATAAAAATGTCAAGAAACGATCATGCCAGTCAGACTACTTGTCCCTCCAAGAGTCCAGAGGGAAACTGAGTCACCAGCATTCCTCTGCTTCCCTCGTGATTAGAAAAAGTCAGGCTGACCAGACATTCGTAAAACAAAAGCCCAAAGAAAGATACCTTCTTGATTGCTAAATTATATTACATAATTATTTTACAAAGTGGCTCCATCCATCCCCACTATTAGTAGCCTAAAGCTTTACACACTCAGAGGCAAAGAATGATAGAAAACTCAAGTAAAGAACAGTAAAGAACAAATGAATTATTCTCCTGTAATCCTGAGAGTCGGTTCCTTGGCTAACCTCACCTGTGTTCTCGTGATCTGGGAGGACGTAGGCTGGGCAGGTGGAAGAATGCTGAACGCTGTGCCAAAGCGAGTTCACACTGAGCTGCGTCAAAGCAGAGAGAGGGCAACTTCTACAGTACAGGACTCCTCGGGACTGCTCAGCCCTCGTCAACCAAACAGGGAGAAACGACCGTTTTAAAATTCATTCTGGAACAGCTATCCTTCCTGGGGCACAGCCTGCTTTCACTTGTGACCCATGTGACTTTTTCCTTATGAAAAGAGGACATCTGGACACAGGCGGGACATGCACAGAAGGAAGATGACGTGCGGGCACAGAGGAAAGGCGGCCCTGGGACTGGATGGCTGTATCTAACCCGCCATGTGAGTCATCACCAGAGATCAGAACAGCCTGGAAGGGGTCTCCCCAAAGTCTTGAGAGACGGTGAGAAGGGATCTTAGCTGCTGGCTTCCTGGACTTCCACCATTAGCCACCTGGCTGGCTGCTTTGGAACTGCAACCCTAGCAAAGGAATACCTGCTAAAGTGAGCCTTTACGGAAAACCCTTGGGGCCAAATGTGTTACAAACTCTGATTTTTTTTTTCTCACATTAAAAAGATGGTTCTGCCGGGCATGGTGGCGCACGCTTGTAATCCCCGTGCTTGGGAGGCTGAGACAGGAGGATCGCACAGGTTTGAAGCCGGCCTCAGCTACTTAGACTCTCAGCAACTTCGTGAGACCCTCTTTCCAAAAAAAATAGAAAATAGGTCTGGTAGTATAGCCCAGAGGTAGAAAAGCCCCTGGGTTCCACCCCCAGTACCACAAAAAAAAAAAAAAAAAAAAAAAAAAAAAAAAAGATGGTCCTGTGACTATTCCAGTTATTACATGCTATTCCCAGCAGGGCCCAGAGCAGGACCCACAACCCAATGTTACTATCTGTGCAGCCACATGCATGAGGAGCTAAATCAAGCCCTCTACCTGGAGCCCAGAAATGCTTTCAAGTCCATTCATGTCAGGTTTGGCTCCCAGATGCCTTCTGCACAAGCCCACAAAGACATTTTCAGTTTCCAGGGCTTCTAATGCCACCCGGCCCATCATGCCCAGCCTGCTATCAAAACCACAAGACCGCCTTTGAAATTCTAGAATTCCTCAGAGAGACGAAAGGACAAAGGTACTCCCTGGACTTGCAGAAAAATCATTTGCAAAATTACCTTTGAGAAGTTTTATCTTCAAGTCTGTTAGATGTGCAAACAAACCACTGGACTTAAAGTTTCCATTACTGCTGAGTGTTTTACCATGTGGCCACAGGACTTCTTACAGTGGAATTTTAAAAGAGAGGGAAATAAGCTTATTTCACAGAACAAGAATGAACAAAAAAAAGGTCAGATTATGATAATGTCCCACACCCCAGAGCCAAGAGATGGCCATCACAAGGTACATGTGTTTTCCAGTTAGGCAGATAAATATATGGTAGGTACATTTAGAACCCTTCAGTTCATATACTCCCAAGAAGGACATTTATAAAAGAAATGAGGCCCCTATTAGCACTAAAAATACCCAGAATCCCTCGCCACATTCCCCCCCCCACCAGTACTGTAGATGGAACCCAAGGGCATTCTACCTCCAAGCTACACCCCCAGCCCTATTTTTTACTCTTTGTTTTGAAACAGGGTCTCACTGAGTTGCAAAGGGCCTCGCTAAGTAGCTGAGGCTGTCCTCGAACCGTGATCCTCCTCCTGTCTGGGCCTCCCAAATGCTGGGATTACAAGTGTACACAACCATGCCCAGATGTCATGTTTCCAAAGCCGGACACACACTGGAGATTTTTCTCTGTGTCTCATTCATCAAAAAAGATGGACATCTGGATCTGAGTGGTTTCAGCCTAGTTAAGCATGACAAAAATTTGAGGGCATTCAAATTTCTTAAGTTCTTAAACTACAGTGTCAGGTAAGATTGGATATTAAAGCACTTCTCCAGAACCTAGCTGGCACAGGCTCTAATTATCATCAGTTAGTTACATTCCCACACATGTGCACCCTTGTAAGGATGTATGTTTGAGCACTGCATTTATGCTACTAGATGATCTTGTTTTATGAATGTATCTGTTCTCCCTGCCCCTAAGACGCTAAGGGAAAGTAAAATAATTATGACATGAAAGCACAAAGGTAGATCAATAGCATTTGTAGAGAACAAATCTACCTCTCTCCTAGCTATGGAGGTCAGATCTCTATTATTTATACTTAAAAAACAAAACCTTGGTTCTTTCTTTTACTTTCGCTATATCGTTAGAAGTTCTATTAGGCAGTAAGAGGAATGTCTGATTTAAACCACTTCCCAGTAACAACCAAGTTCTTAGCACACTCGGCGCGGGTGCATCCTTCATCACTGGTTCACTGGTGTCCTTTGGTTTTCTCCCCTGGTCCCTATGGAAATCCTTTATTCCTCTCTGCCCCTGGCAGCCAGTACCGCCTCCTCATCATTTTCCCAGGAAAGACCACAGAGGAACAACCAGCTTCTCCATTCTCTGAATTCCTACAGTCTTGGCTGCTAGGCGGCTCCCGTGCACAGAATCAGGTGCCTCTCAGGATTGTTTGTTCTTTTTCCAAGTGTGTAAATCTTAACTCTCTCAAATGAGCTGCGAGCCACTTTAGGTAGCTGTTTATGTCTTAGGCTGGCTTGTCTGGATTTTCCAGTGGAACCCTGCACACTATGGGTCCTCGATAAATAGTTCTTGGTTGCCTGACCTCTGGCCGAGCATTATGAGAGGTTAACTTCACGCTAGGGTTACCCACTTGGAAGCATTGTCTTTCCTGAGTTGTCAAAATGTGGGGTTCTTGGGCAATTTTATCTCACGTTTGATATTGAATAGCCAGATCTATGATGGAGAACCTATCCTCCACATTAACCTCATTTTCTTGAACTTGTTTTGTTTCTTTCACATACCCCAAATCAAAAGGCCATTCCCCGGGTGCCCTGAGTTATAAAATCAAAGAAACAACCAGGGCGGGGGGGGCACAAGTTTCACACTAAACCTCATTTGGCAATATTAGCTGATACCAAAAACTAAAATCATGGGCTACTTTTTCTTAACTAAAATCATGAATATTTTAACTGACTTATGGTGTTGGTTTGTTTGTGGGGGAGAGAGGATTACATATTCAAATCTAAAGGACACAAGAGATACTACTGTTTTCTCAGGGAGAAAATAACAAAATAGTTATTTGCTGCACCTAAAAACTGGAAAGGGAGTTCACAATAAATTAGATAGATAGATAGATAGATGATATCCCTAGCTCATACTGCACAATTATACATTTTTGTTCCAGTGGCTTTAGTTTTCAGTATCATTTTTCATGCCAATGTAGACTATGGCTGATTTTTTCCAACCCCAAAATGATTTTCTTTTACAATAAAGATGTGCAGCCCTCAGTCCAGATGGGAATGTGCGCTCGCTGAATTCTTACGTGGCTCTTAATAAAGGCAAGCAATGGAGAAAACATTCGTTGTAATTAACCTCAAGTTTCTGTACAGCTGACACAGAATGAGACCCTTATAAACAGTGACTACAATTACACCGCAAGCATTTGTCACTCGTGGATGCGGCCCACATCGCCAGAGAGACAAACACTCTCTTCCCACTGTGTCATTCAGGGGGAAAAAGGATGTCAGAATACTGCAGGGAATGTGCCATGTGAGGGACCTTCCCATCCCGCAGGGTGACACGTGGTCAGCTTGAGACCTGAGTAATCAATGTGTTGGGCAGCACCTTCCTATGAATGAGCAAAACACCCTAACAAGACGCATGCCACTTACATGTACGAAATGGTATTTGTATGGGTGGCTATGCATTCTAGCCAAATACTACTTAGTAACTGCTAAGGAGAGAGAGAGAGAGAGAGAGAGAGAGAGAGAGAGAGAGAGAGAGAGAGAATGAGAATGTATTTATATATTTATGCATGTGTATGTATTTATAATATTGCATACATCCTACAGTCAACATTTTGAAGAAATTCTAAAAGGTAAATAGATTCTATAAAAGCCACAATAGGAGGGGAAACCCCTTTCCTGCTTTGGGTAAAGCTGTTCTGGGGAAGCAGAACAGGGCTCCCCCAGCACTTTTAAATGCATAGCAGTCAGTTGGGAACCTGGCTAAACTGCACACCGACTTCCCAAGATGTGAGGGTGGTGATGTTCCTGCTGGGAGTGGTGAGGCTCCACGGAGAGCCCATACTGCTGGCCGGGGAAGGAGCTGCAGGTGTTCAGCAAGAGCACACAAGCTCTCAGGAAAACTGAGACGTAAGAACTGCGGTTCTCAGGCTTCATCTTCAGCCCCTTTTCGGCCTGCAGCTCCCTCCCTGGCTGGACTCACAGGACTCCCGTTCTCCACCCTCCGGCACACCCCCTTCCTCCACAACTAATAGCCACTAAGTGGTGGCCCTGTCTTGTCTCCAGCTGGGACCTTGGTTTGAGCATCAGGCAGGCACATGGCGGGGTGGGGTGGGGGTTCCTCCTGGCCACCCCTGCCTTACTCACTAAGCACCTTCAGGAGAGAATGCACCACAAGCCCCAACCTCTTCTCCTCCACGTCTTGTTAATGCAGCTTATTAACCCAAATCTCCTAAGCCAGATGCACGGGGCTCACCCTCTGCACTAGTTCTTTGTGCCTTACCACATAAAGTCCAAAGTCTTGGAGCTTAGGTATCTGCCCAGCTCTGGTACCGTCTACCCTCCAATGCCATCCTCCCGGTGCCTTATCCGTTTAGCCAAATGGAGCAACTTTGATTTTCAGTTCTCTGAGCACACCATGCTGTTCCCTCTGCTAGGAATGTCTTGGCCCCACATGATCTATGCATGACGTAAAGATGAGCTCAGCTACCTCTGAGAAGACTTTGATCCTCAAGCCCCAATCTTGGGGGCGGAAGTCTAGCTGTACAGCAACCTTTATGTGTCTGTTTCTGCTCTTGGTCTAGAAGCTTCTTGCAAACAGGCCCATGTCTTGGGCACTTGTGGGTATCAGATTCTGGTCACACAGTGGGTCTTTCTGAAGACTTGTAAGATGTGGTAATGGCGCTATGATGGGTTGGGCATATGGTGCCCAGGAGTGAGGTGCGTGGTGCAAATCTCAAGCTTAGCAGATGCTGGAAAATAACACTCTTGGTCTCGTCAAGCATAGATTTCATATTCTGGCCCACAACCATCTAAAGAATTGTAAAGTGTAATACTCTAACATGGGCGTGAATCAGATAGACATAACCCAAATGTCCCTTGCAATTTCTTGGTTATTTTTCTGACGTCATGACTGAAACAAAGAAACCCAATAGCCACAGAGCAGAAGTCGAAAGTGAAGGATAATCTGCTCCTGGGAAGTCTGAATGAGAGGCAATTAATAGAGGATTAAGGCTAAACAAAACCACAGCGGAACATGTAACTGCGGCATGTTGAACATGCCAGCCAGAATGACAATTAGGTAAGAAAAACCACAGTGGCTAAAAACACTGTCAGCAGCAATGAGAGGCCAGGAGGAGGCCACAAAGCTGGTCCCCGCAGACCAACCATATATAATCCAGGCAAGAGGCCAAAGTCCAGGCCATAGGAAAAGCCTTTAGGAAGGTCATGCAATTATACTTTGGCCTCCAAGTAAAAGCCACCCAATCAATTCCACTACACTAGTGAGTGAAGGCAGGGCGAGGTCACCTCCCTCCAGCTCACCTCCAGTGCAGGGCTGACAGCTCAGAAGTAACCGCAGACAGCCTCGGCTACTTAGTGAGGCCCTCTGCAACTCAGTGAGGCCCTGTTGCAAAAAATAAAAAATAAAAAAATAGGGCTGGGGGTATAGCTCAGAGGTAGAATGTCCCTGGGTTCCATCCTTAGTACAGAAGAAGAAGAAGAAGAAGGAGGAGGAGGTGGTGGTGGTGGTGGTGGTGGTGGTGGTGGTGGTGGTGGAGGAGGAGGAGGAGGAGGAGGAGGAGGAGGAGGAGGAGGAGGAGACCACATCTTCCCAAGGGGCCCAAATCAGGATCTTCAAGCCCTTACAGACACCACAGCAGGCCACGCCGAGTCCCTTCTGGACGCTCCTGGGCTTAGAGCCCTCCTGTCTCTTTTCACTCTTCACTTCCCATTCACTGGGCACCTACTACCAGCCAGACACAGTTCTAGGCACCCACAACACACCAGGGGAAAAGACAGAAAACTCCCTACGCTTGTGGAGTTTACATGGTAGCAAGAGGAGCCCGGCAGTAAACATACTGAATAAAGTAGTAAAGCTGCACAGGTTACAGGGTGATGGACACCAATGGGCAAGAAGGACGGGCGCGGGCAGCTGCAGGACAAGGCTGGCGACAAGGGCCTCTCAGACCCTGCGGAGTTTGTTCTTTTGCGCAGCACCTTGAAGGAAGAAAGACAACTCTCACTGGCGCAGAAGAAGCTAAGGAACAAATAGCAGTTGTCCTAGCGATGGCGACAGAAATTCCCGCCTCCAACGGCTGGTTTGGTTTCCTTGATCTAGGGAAGACAGCAACATGACTGAAGGGAGATGCTCTGCAATGAGAGACGCCCAGGTCTGATCCCCAGCTCTACCACTTGCAACGTACAATACCCAGAGGGCCTGGTCTCCACCAGCTATTCTCACCAATCAGTATCGAGGCACGCACGAGCTAAGAGGCAGGTTCTCCCTCTCCTCCGGGCCAGCGCCAGCCCGCGGAGCTGCTGCTGCTCCCACTGCCCAGACTCAGCTCATGTTCCCTGTCCTCCCGGGTAGCACCTGAGCTCCCGCCCTTGGTCACCTGAAAAACTGAGAATAGATTGCTCAGTGGCGCTCAATGGCGGACGTGCGGGAGGAACCCAGGATGTGTTTCATCCGTGTGTAGTTTGGCATATGGGCTTTAATTCACCCCTCCTCCTCTCCAGCGTCTTTCCTGTGGTTGGATACGTTGTGATAATAAATCTTAACTTGGAAAATAAAAACTGAGGACTCTGATACTAAAGGTCACTAAATCCAACAACCCCATTTGCAAATGGCAAATCAAGGAGATAAAGCTTGTCAATGATATGGAAGTAAGTTCAGCCCCTTACCTCTTTATACTGCACACATCTAAGGGGGCAACAGAATGCTCTAACTCTGGGGCTGTCCCACAGAGGTGGACGGTCCTAGTTCCCAATGCTGATTAGCTGTACTTGAGCATCCCTGATAAGCAAGAACTTTCTTTTCCAGGAAGTATCTATCATTCTGCTCTAAGATCAGTGACCATTTACCCTTCTAGGCACAACAGTTTAGAGCTCTCTATGGGAATGGTGGTTTAAAATTTTTCTTAAAGCCAACTTTCTTACCACTAACCTAGCGTCAGTCACAATTTATGTTTACAAATCCCAATAAAACCAGGTGTGGTGGTGCATACCTGTAATCCTAGTACCTGGGAGGTTGAGAGAGGAGGATTACAGTTTCAAGAAAAGCCTCAGCAAGTAGTGAAATCCTGTCTCAAAATACTGAAAAGAAACAAGAAATAAAAAGGGCTGCGGTATAACTCAACAGTAGAATGTTCCTGGGTTCAATATCTGGTATCACAAAAAATAAACAAACCACACAATGATCGATCAATACTAAACAAGGGTCAAAGCTACCATGCAGAAGAATCCAAAAATGTGCTGTTCCTATGAAAGCTCGCCTACCCATGTAATTGTTATTTCCTTCCCTGGCTTCTTCTCTTTATGGCTGCTAACACTATGTCTAAGTATATTACCTGCGGACTTGGTTATTGTGGTTATTCTGAGGCTATCTCTAAGTATATGTATTACCTGTGGAACTTGGCTACTCTGATTATTCAGAGACCACATGTAAGTACATCACCTGTGGGCTTGGTTATTACAGTTATTCAGCTCTAAGTACATAACCCATGAACTAGGCCATTAGGATTATTCAGAGACTCTCTGCAAGTACATTACCTGTGGACTTGGCTATTACGGTTATTTAGACCGCCCAGGCTGATGCTTCCCGCAGGCAGAGGCAGGTGGCTGCAGATAGTGGTGCAGGCCCCTGGCTCCAGCCCTAATGAGCACTTGGCCTCTCCTGGCTACTCCGGTCTCTCTAGCAGCCACGCTGGGAGTGGCACTGCTGGGTCTCTGTCCCCATTTACTACATAAATTGACAAATTTCACCTTAAGGTCGGGAGGCCATGGAGACTTTAACTGGTGTGGTCCCAATGCGGAGCTTGCAAATTGCTTTTCATTTTGTTCTCCGTCCATACTTCTTTCCTCCCCTAAATAAAGAAGCAAAGCTACATACATATAAGTAGAAGAGGGCGACTTAATTGTGAATTGACTGAGACTGAGGATTGGCCTCTTGCTCCTGCAGATGAAGAGGCCGAGGGATCCCTGCCCAGGGAGGGCCGGGGGCTGCACCATGCACTCTGCTCTCCTGAATCTCACCGTGCAGTTTGTAGGTTTTCCCCTTGATGGGTTATTGCTACATAAAGGTTCTGGCTTTGTCATCAATCAGCGCTTTCAGTTCTGTGTCATGCCCAAAATCGATTTTCTTTTTTTTTTTTTTTTGGTGGCAATACTGGGGATGGAACCCAGGGGCATTCTACTCCGAGCTCCACCCCCAGCCCTACTTTTTATTCTTTATTTTGAAACAGGGTCTCACTGAGTTGCAAAGGGCCTAATAAGTAGCTGGGGCTGTCCTCGAACCACGATCCTCCTGTCTCAGCCTCCCAAATGCTGGGAAAGTATGTGCCACCACATCCGGTTCTAAAACCAAATTTTAATAACACTGTCCCTGCAAATACAAAGATGCACCATTCCACAGACTCACAGTGCCACACAGGTGACAGGTCTGGCTCCTGTCTTCTGGTTCTCCTTGCTCTCTGACACTCATGCCCCTCGGCTTTCAGAATCTCTCAAATGTTAAGCACCATGTCTTCCCCAGATACGGAGAGTTCCCCTGGCACAGCAGGAGGAAAATCGCTCTGCCTCGGGTGGGGACTTGCCATCCATAAACAAAGAGTCTAACACCTGGCACGGCGCTGCTTGCCTATAATCCTGGCTAGTGGGGATGAGGAGGCAGAAAGATTGCCAAGTTTCAGGCAGGCCTGGGTAAATTAGTGAGACTGTTTCAAAAGAAAATTTTGAAAAAAACTGGGTGTAGCTCAGTGTTCTAGCATTTGCTTAGCATGTGGGAGAGAGACAGAGAAGAAGGAGGAAGAGAGAGAGAGAGAGAGAGAGAGAGAGAGAGAGAGAGAGAGAGAGGCAGAGACAGGCAGACAGAGACAGGCAGACAGGCAGGTGGGCAGACAGACAAAGGAAGAGGGGGTTGACTTTCTTAAACCAGGTAACTAAATCAAGTCAGCCTGATTAATCTCACAAATTAGGTTTTAATAGTCTCTGATAAAGATAATGACTTAGCCCAATGCTACAACAGCATTAATGTATACTCTAAAAAATAACCAAATCAAAACAAGAAGAAAAGAACAACCAACCTTAAAAAACAAAAAAGTTATCTCAGCCAGGCGTGGTGGCACACGCTTGTAATCCCAGCGTTCGGGAGACTGAGACCAGAGGATCGTGGTTTGCAGACAGCCTCGGGTACTTAGTGAGGTCCTTTGCAACTCAGTAAGACCCTATTTCAAAATAAAAATAAAAAATAGGGCAGGGGGTGGAGCTCAAAGGTAGAATGTCACTGGGTTCCATCCCTAGTACCACACACAAAAAAGTTATCTCAACACAAACCAACAAGTGAAAGGGAAAAAAGTATTCTTTAGTGCCTAGCCCAAGAGAGAATTCCCAAGGATTGTTAATGAGAAGACAAATTATTCTCAAGCAAAGATGGCAAGTGATTAAACCACCTAATCAATGAGTTAAAAAGTCACACAAATGTAAGACCAGATAGGACCCTTTCCAATGAAAACAAATCTCTTTCAGATAAATTGCTCACTGATTAATCTCAGGTCTAATTACACCCTGAAAACCTCATCAAAACAGGGTCAGAGAGAAAAAGTGGGCTGTAATAAAATACCTTAAAGCCTGCCATGCCCTCTCTTTTAACAAAGTTAGACTTCCTTTAAGTCTCAAGCTTGTTTGCTTAACGTGGCAGGTCTTGGTCTAAAAAACCCCCTTGGATCCTGTTAACTGAGCTGAAAGGTTCACATCCCTGCAATGGTCGGGGCTCCCAACACCACCACCGCACACCACACTGGATACACAACTGCCTCTGCCCAGGAATCTGACCACGTGCTCTGACAGCATGACCAGGTCTCCAGTCACCGGGCCGGCCAGGGGAGGCTGCTCATAGCTGCACAGGACCATCTAGCCTGCAGCAGGTTGCATGAGCAAGCGCACGCTGAGCCAGACAGCTCACACCACCGACGGCTGGGCTCTGCTACCTACTTCTATTAAACCCCATTGACGCCGCCGGTCTATCCGGTCTGCGTTTCTTCTATTTAGTCTAAAGTCCCACTGTTCACTGCCTCTGCAGGGTGATGATATGTCTCGGGTGCCGTGTGCTTTTCTGGAAAATTTCCACGTAGTCTTCCATTCTCTAGAAGAAAATCGATCCTTTGTTTGGGGGGATGACGTCACTTCAAAGTTGGACTTTTAACCTCCTTCTGGTAAGGACGACCAGGATGAATCAACAGCGCGCACGTGTCTCAGCTGAGAGCACAGCTCAGGATGACCTGACTAGAACCCAGGAGGGCGTGGGCTGACTCAGTGTCGGTGACCACAACAAGGCAAGCGGGAAGATCCTGGCCGAGAAGTGTGAGACCAAGCGGCCTGTGGCTTCAGGTCGTCCTCAGGCCTGACCCAGAGCTGCCTGTCCACCGCCCACTGCCCACCTGCGCTCCAGGGTGGAGACAAAGCCAGGCTAAGCACAAGCCGGGAGCACAAATATTGACTGTGGCCCAGAGCGCACCAAGTGACTGGGAACAGAGTTCACAGAGATTCTGCAAGCTGAGAACGCGTGTTCCTCCCACCAGCCTCTAGGTGGATGCCCTGCAGAGCTTTGGGGCGCAGGAAAGAGCCCCGCAGGCTGGCTTCCACTGGAGAAAGGAAGCCCTCCACACAAGGCGACATTATGTTATAGTTAGCCGGACACACACACACAGGATTAAGGTTTGCACAGAAGTTTAGGAAAGTACTGAAATGTGACTTAATTTGGACACTGATTTGGAAGAGCCTGGAAGGAGACGAGCCCAACACAGTTCTCACAACCACAGAGCCTTGGGTTCCACCCACCAAGGCCCCTGAGAAGCCTGGTAAACGCACAGGCCCTCCCACCTCGCCACAGCCGCCAGCAAGTGGAAAACGACAGAATTCCTATAATCCTGCCCCTGCCTCCACCTCTTGTCTCTTTGCTGTACCCTACTTCCCAATATTCAAAGAACATCCTGAACAGATTGTTTTTAAAATGCATGCTTAGGAGCTGGGTATGTAATCCCAGTATGTGCGGGGCTGAGACAGGAGTATCACAGGTTCGAGGACAGTCTCAGCAACATAGCCAGACTCTTAGCAACCTAGTGAGATCCTGTTTCAAACAAAAATAGAAGAAAAAAAAAAAGGGGGGCTGGGAATATAGCTCGGAGGTAGAAGGTCCCTGGGTTCAATCCCTAATACCACAAAAATAAATAAGTAAATGAATAAATGGTATGTCCAGGTATAATACATAATTTTTAAAAAAAACTTTTAAAATTAAAAAAGACAAATTTTCAGGAAAACAATAAAAGTGAAAAAGCCTAAGAAAGCCACAGCATCTATAACTGATACTCACTATTATTTCTTTTTTCCTGTCTACTTAAATAAAAAGCATCCCTCTTCCTTAGTTCAGCATCTCCCTTGGAATCTCACGGGAAATCAAATTCGCCTTGTCCTTGTCCGGGCATTTGCCTCTGCATTCCCTCTTCCTCTACAGTTAGTCATTGGCTACTTTTGTTCATTTGACTGGCAGCAGAATTTAATTCAAACATGTGTAGATGATGTACTTTTCAATGTAAGGTGAAGTACTGTGCTAAGAGGAACTTGGATTTGACTGTAGGCTTTGGTATTTCTCATTGTTGAAAATTTATAAATTTATAAAATTTATAAAATTGTTGAAAAATTATATATATATATATATAATTTTTTAAATTCCAGCTATGTTAACTCAACATTTTACAACAGCAGGAATACTTTGTGGAAAGTAACCTGGCTTGGGTGTGGCCCACACTCATATTTATTGCAGGCTTTGGCAACACACCCGTACACACCAACCAGTGAGCTAACAGTTTATGAATCACGGTCAAATGAGACAGTAAAGAAACAAAAGTCACGTGATAATCATAAAGTGTATTTGTCTGCATGAGTAATGACACTCATACACGGGAAATTATAGCAAAGCCCAAAGGAAACATTCAGTTGTAGATGTTCCATGCTTTCATTTTTGTTCTTGAAAAAAAAAATGCATTTAGTACAAATCATGAAAGCTAAATACTGAGGGGAAGAAACATTTCTATCATCACCCTCCAAAGATTCTGATGTAAACCATAAATCATTCTTCCAGCAAACCATCTCATGACCCAAGATGGCCTTTCATTTGGAGCCATGTACAGCTGGTATCTCCCTCTTCTCAGGGAGACTCCCAAGTCAGAAACACTCAGACATGAGAGAGACTCAACACGGAACAAGAAGAAAAACACAATTGTTTCCTCCCAAACTGGGGATTTCTAAATCAGAGAACAACGTTCACAGAACTTAAATGGTCTGCATTTTCTATTGATTAAAAAAGATAACAAAAGTAACCGTTTTGCTTTCATTTGAAGGATGAAAACTATATATTTTCCTAAATAGTCAAGACAGATAAGAAAGCAAAGAAAATGGAGAGTTCAGATCACAGCTCTTTTCTAATTTGTCTTACCATCCTTTTACATAGAAGGAGGGCAAAACTGGTCAAGTACTTATTGCCAACCCCAACACCAAATATGCTACAATCAACCCACTGATATAAAAATAGAATTACAAAAAAAAATCAAACTTTATGCCCAAAGATGACATGTGTCCACATAACAAACAGCGGAGCCATTGTTCTTACCTAGAATTTTCTTCAAGGTTCACAAATAATCAAAACATACATCCTGCTGGAAAGCACTCTGTGGGACTAGCGTTGCTGGAAACCTATGGTGGCGACCCGGAGGGGCTCCCTGGCCTTGTTTTCTGCCTTCCCTGTTTCAAAGTACTGTCCCCCACACTCCTCTGAAGATACTCAGGGAGCACCGGCAAGTTTTAACACAACTGAGAAGAAATGCCTCGAGCCTGCTACTTATACCGATGATTCACATCAATGACAGCTAGAAAGAGATGCTCCTTGGTAGAAAAGGGAGTTGAGTCAAGCTCCACCCCCACCGTAACTCCATTAAGTAACTCGATTAAGTAACTCCACCCAGCTCTGAGATTAGCTAAACTTCTCACCCACTGGCCTAATGTTAGCTGCCTGCAGTTCTACCCAGAGCATCCCTTCTCCAAATGACAATCTGTGACAGGTCGGAAGAGAAGCCCAGGGCTTATCACAGGTCACAAGGTAAGCTGGCCCGGGATGTTTTGCTTATTTAAGGGCCACCTCAGTTTTGCGGGCAGGGCAGCAGTAGGGACCAGCCCTTCTCCCTAGACAGCTAACTCTCCTACCCTGTTCCCGCAAGGAGGCGCCACACCAGGCAGGCTGGAGACCCCAACTTCCTGCTCCTCCAAGAGCTTAAAGTCTCCAAGGAGAAAATAAGACAGGGGACAGAACAACTAGGATACTAACTACAACACAGACCAGAAAGGACGGGACGATGGGGTGTCATAGGAGGGACGGCCCCACCCGGCAAATCCGTAACCTCGGTTTTCAGGTTCTCAGCCATGAGCTCTTAGGCCTGATCACAGGCACCGAGGGAAGTCAGACACTGAGTCCTTAGTTGAGGGGTACAGACTGGCACCCTGACTGCCCTTGACTGGACCACAGGCAAGTAAAACCTGGGCTCTTCCTCTAGCTTGCGACTGGCGTCAGCATCCCCTCTTTTCTCTTGCATGAAAAAGCCACACACTACTCTTCCCGTGCCCCCCACACGCCTGGCAGGCATGGCAGAGACAGGCAGTGTCCCCACTTGCAGCAAAAAGCTCGACTTTCTGCCTTTGCCACTTGGTAGCTTTCTTGTTCTTCAAGTGTCCCTGGGCTCTAGGCTGAGAAACCCTGTAAACTGGACTTTCGAGTTCCCATAGGAGCTACTCGGCTGGGATTCCCAGGGGTGGCAGGAAGACACAAAATCAGGGAGCGAGCCGGCCAGCAACTTCTTGCGGCTGGGAGGTTCCCTGAGGCTTAGTAGAGCAAAGAGAATTCAGGTTACAGCTGGAGAAATTAACACCCTCACAGAGTGCCGGCCATGTAGTGCCTGAGCTTTTAGTCTTCAAAGGACTGAGGACATACTGGTGCTAAACAGGCTAAGTTTAAGATTTGATTATATCTAAAACTATACGAGTAGCGGACATTGTAGCCCGCATCTCTAATCCTGGGACTTGGGAGACTGAGATGGGAGGGTCGCAGTTTCAAAGTCAGTCTCAGCGATTTATTGAGGCTCTCAGCAACTTAGACACTGTTTCCAAATAAAAAATATAATTAGTCTGGGGGTATACCTCAGAGGTAGAATGCCCCTGGGTCCAACATTAAGCACTAAAGAAAAAGAGGAGGGAGGGAGGGAGGGAGAAAAAGAGGGAGGGAGGGAAGGAATAAAATTAAGTGCAATGTTTCCAATTTGCATGATGGCTGGAAAATATACCTAAATAAGTTAGATATGCTTTTTTTTTTAAAAAACAATTCACCTATTCTCTTAAAGATAAAAAGCACCTATACTTCTAAAAGTCCTCCAGAATTCCTATCCTGAAGTGTTTGCCCCAGTACCTCTGAACGTGGCTGTAATCTGAAGACAGGGTCTTTAATGAGGAAACTAAGTCTAAACAAGGTCAGAAGGGTAAGTCTAATCCAGTGTGAATATGCCTTATAAAAAGGAAATCTGAAAAGCTAGGCGTGGTGTTGCAGGTTTGTAATCCCAGCATTTGAGAGGCTGAGACAGGAGGATCATGATTCGCAGCCAGCCTCAGCTACTTAGTGAGGCCCTTTGCAACTCAGTGAGACCCTGTTTCAAAATAAAGATTAAAAAATAGGGCTGGGGAGCACATGCTTGTAATCCCAGCATTGGGGAGGCTAAGGCCAGAGGATTGTGTTGGGGAGGCTGAGACCAGAGGATGGTGTTTCGTGGACAGCCTCAGCTACTTAGTGAGGCCCTCCTTAATTTAGTGAAACTCTGTTTCAAAATAAAGAACAAAAAAATAGGGCAAGGGGTGTAGCTTGGAGGTTGAATGCCCCTGGGTTTCATCCCCAGACCCATACACACAAAAAATAGGGATGGGGGTGTATCTTGGAGGAGGTAGAATTGCCCCTGGGTTCCATCCCCAGTACTGCAAAAAAAAAAAAAAAAAAAAAATGTGTGTGTGTGTGTGTGTGTGTGTGTGTGTGTGTTGGGGGGAGGGGGGTAAAATCTGGACACAGAAAGAAGATGGAGGGGAGTTGTAATCTATAGACCAAGAAGAGAGGCCTCAGAGAACCCAACACTACTGACATCTTTCTCTCAGGCTTGTAAGCCTCCAAAACTGTAAGAAGAAGAAAAAGCGTGGTGTTGATGCCAGCTGTGTCTTTGTACTTTGTTATTGCAGCCCTCACAAACCAATACATTCCTTAAAAGATTGCCTTGTTCCAGTATTAATATTAAAATGAAGCTAATTCAGATGTCTGATTAACCATTCTCATGACCATACACTTCACTCTAGTGAGCTCGCCCCCGCCCCCATCTAGTGAAGCTTTGCTCAATAATGCACAGAAACCCTCATTCTGGGAGGCGGAGGGCTCCATTTTATCTTTCCAACTCAAGTCCTACCTCCTCCATTCAGTCAAACTTACTAAGAAGTGGGCTGTGCCCCCTTTGGGGTCACCTACGTCATTCTGCCTCGGCACAGCAATTGGCTTCTCTGAGCTCACATCAAAATGCAGCTGAGTCTTGTCAATGCCAGTCTAAGCACTAAATTAATAAAGGTTAATGGCAGGGGGAGCGTGGGATATCTCCACGCACATCCCTTGTTTCTAGCGGAGGAAATCAGGGCCCAACCACAGCACCAGAATCAAGAAACAGGAGCTAGAGAAGACTCAAGCCAAACCCCCAGTGCCCACGCAATGCCACTACCTTGGCCCCTGTGACCCCACTAACGAGGATGGCCTGGACCCATCCAAGCAGCCTGAACTTCTACCATCCCCTAGTGAAAACCACCACTGCGCACAGGCTAGAGAGAAAAGAGATAGGGATGCAGAAGCCAGAAAGCCCCCAGAGCATGGCTGAATCCTGCGAGTAAATCTAAAACAAAAGCTTTCTTGACCCCTCACTTGCAGCTGGATAATGCTTTGTTGGGGCAGGAGGTGTCTGGTGCACTGTGGGATATTTAGCAGCAACCCTCTTCCCTGTCTACAGCTGGGCAGCAGCTCTCCCCAGATGTGACAACCGAAATTATCTGCAGACACTGCCAAATGTTCCCCAGGAGACAAAACTGCCCCAAGTTGAAAACCACTGGTTTAAAAGAAAAGGACCTCGTACAGG
Source organism: Muscardinus avellanarius (assembly GCF_963383645.1). Classification (NCBI taxonomy): domain Eukaryota; kingdom Metazoa; phylum Chordata; class Mammalia; order Rodentia; family Gliridae; genus Muscardinus; species Muscardinus avellanarius. The sequence continues at coordinate 17,515,538 of NC_137803.1, forward strand.
AGAAGGAGGTGGAAGCCCTGGAGGAGAGGCTGGCAGTGGCTTCTGAGGTGTACAGAAAGAAGGAGAAGCATTGCTGGAGACAGGCAAGGATCAAGTGTAAAGGAAAAATCATTGTAGCTTCCCAACTAAGTATCTGCTTTGTGGGGGTTTTCCCCACCAAAGAAGAAGATAAAGTCATAGGCTCAGAGAAAACAGCCATGTGAGAAGATCTAAGCCTGGAATAAGCGGAGTGCAAAAAGGAACAGAGCTGGGCTGACTTAAGGGATGTTGAGAAGCATGGAGGGTCCCATGGAAGCTGGCACTGTAAACAGGGAGTGGTCCCAGAGCTTCCCCAGCAAGTCGAAGTGTCCAGGAAGAGGCTGGCTGGACGAGTGTAACTGGAGCCCCCGAATGAGTGTGTATAGGTCCCTGGGGTTAGTGGACGTAGAGGGCAGCCCAGTGGGAGCAGGCTGAAAGCCAGGAAGCTTGCTAGCAATCTATTGCAATAGAATAGACAAAGAAAATCTAAAAAGAAGGTGTCAGTGAGAAAGAGATAAAGAGCCTACAGTCAATCTAAAAGGTTATATATAATCAGCTCCTTTGATTTCATAATTGCAATGCACTGGATTTCCTAGAGAAATAATCAGGAATACAAGTTCAGTGATGGAGATCAGCATATTTGTTACAATAAATGAAACTCAATCTAAGCAAGCTTAAGAGAAAATAAATTGAAGACATCTATAGGTTCGTGTCCTCAGAGAATATTTCAAAACATGGAAAACACGACATACTTTTCAGTAAAAATATGTGCATTCATTATAAAATGAAACTCAAAGATTGTAAGCAACCTTAATGTTCAACCAAAGGGAAAACAGATTACAGATATCTTTGGTTTATATACTCAATGAATACTTCAAAATGTGGAAAACACGACATACTATTAAGCAAAAATATGTAAGCTCTAAAGCTATAACATCTTCAAATTTTACAAAACAATTTTGCACACTTACATGTGTACATTTTTATAATTTCTGGATCTTAATCTCTAATTCCAAGGCAAAATAATAATCAAAGGAAAATGTAACTAGAGTTTTGAAGAAGAAGGAAAAAAGGGAAGTAGGGTGGTTAGAGAGGATGAGGTAACAAAGTCAAAGGTCAGGGGCCCCAGGAAGACTGAAGAGGTACCTGCTGGGAAGAGAAGCTTCTATATTTGATGAACAAGAAGGTGCCGGGGCTTATGACAGATAGTGCAGTGACACAGGTGGGCAAAGTGTGGTCAGCAAGAAGAGTAGAGGAAACAGCCGTCTTTCACATCACTGCCTAGAGCCCTCAACGACCAAGAAGAAGCTGCAGGAGGGATGTGTCATGGTGGGTCTACCAGAAGTCCGGCAGTAAGGCAGGCTTCTGTCAACCATGCGGATACCTCTTGGGGATTTCTTCCCGCCTCAATTCAAATTTCAACATAATGTCTAAAAAGTCATGGTATTCCTATAATGCTATATTACTTACCATTAAATATACATCTTTGGCATATTACCAATTTGCCCAATTCTATTTATTATGCTTAGAAGATTAGATAGGGTAGGGTTTCATGAGCTAGCACAAAGGGTCACAATGCATCAACACATTCCAATGAAAACTAAGAAAAAACATATATAAAAAGATAAAATTAAATTTTAAGTAACATAACCAAAAGGAACAAGAAAAGCATGAAGACTGACTTTAGTCAAAACAAGATCTTTTATTAAGAACATAAAATTTGAATTTCATAGTAGTATTCCAAAGATAGCTCAGTTTTTGTATTTTGTTGGCTTGTATTTTCAATGCTAAAAGGGTATTTTTTTCATTAGTGAGATCTTGTAGCTTTCTTTAAAAGCCACCGTGAATTTATACATACTCTGCAGCCTCCCAAAATCACATTTAAAAAATACTATTAAAAGCTATCATAAAATGCTCACCATAAAATATTGGCTAAAAGATATCACCTAAACCTATTTCTGATTATATCAAATTCACAAACAATTTTCTTATATTTAAATATAGTGGAAAGGCTAGAGGAAATAAAGCAACATGGTTGCCAAGTATTTCTCTCTCTGGTTAGTTGGATTTACAGGTAGAGGGCTCCCTTTATATTCTGTCTTTACATTTTATCTATTATAATTTTTAAAGTTATTTTGTAAATATGAAGAATGAACTATTGCTTATCTTTTTTTAAAAAAATGGGAATAACCAAACTAAAAGAATTCAAATGCTTTGGAGGCGAGGGGAGCCCATTTTCTCTGTCTTGTTCATAACTAGCTACAGTAGAAGAGAAAGTAGGACACATGGAGGGGGAGGAATTCAACCGAACAAAGCAAGGAAGACACAGTACAGGCAAAAATCTTTATGTAACACAGGCGAGGTCTGGTGATTAAAACACTGCCTTGAATTTCTCCACAAGGCCTTCAAAAGGACCCTCCTAGGCTGGGCATGGTGGCACACCTTGTAATCCCTGTGCTTGGGAGGCGGAGACAGGAGGATCGCGCAGGTTCGAAGCCAGCCTCTCTGGCTTAAGAGACCCTGTCTCTAAATAAAAATATAAAATAGGTCTGGGAGTATAGGCCGGAGGTAGAAGGGTTTCCAGGAACCCCAGGACCACCAAAAAAAAGGACCCTCCTTACTTGGTTCAGCCTTTTCTTCCACTGCCTCACTAGAAAAGATAACACGCAGTTTATGTTTCATAGGTTCATATGATCGCGTCCCTAGTGACTTTACCAAAGCATCTGAAAATAAAATGGTTTCCCCAACAAAGGGACTGTAAAAGCCTTTGAATCTTCAAGCACTGTTTAGTAAAATAAAACTGTGGACCTCCTTTTCTCGAAGCATAAGACCCAAGGATCTGTATCCTCTCCATACTTGTAAAACTGGCAGCTTACAGACAGTTCCTAATTCAGAAAACGATTGTGTTCCTAATGTTCAGTTTTTTGGGTGGTTACCTGGCATCCTGAACACAATGTTACAGGGAAGAACACTTCAACCTTCCCCAGTATCTCAGCCCCTAAGACGGTATAAATGCAAATGACTCCTAAGTGACACTGGCCTGGCCTTGGGGCTCCACTTGAGGACCACCCCATCATCTGGAGGTCTCAGAGTGTGGGTTCTGCCTCCACACCGCTCCCCAGATTGCCCTTCCCACCTCGGTGGCTGGCAGCCAGCCAGCCAGCCAGCCAGATTCTCAAGCTAAAATCACTTCCACTCTGGTTTTTCTCTTTCTCTCTCACACATCCAGTCCATGAACAGCCGAATGGCCTCTATCCCCAAATAAATCCTCAGCCATCCACTCCACCCCAGTGTTCAAACTATCCTCTTTCACCTGTTACCTTGCCTCGGGGCCGCTCTGGGCAGCCAGAGTAAACCACAGCAAATTATGCCTCTATGCAAGACTCTGGTCTACTTCGACAACCTCAACTATAAAAATGCAAATTCTCAAAATGGCCCACACATCCCTCGAGAGCCCTGGCTCCTGCCTGTTCATCTCCACCACTCTTCCCAGCCCAACCAGCCCCCTGGCTATTCCTCAGACCTTTCAGGTTAATTTCTATGTAGCTGTCCCCTCCTAAATGTACCTGCCCCAAAACTTTAGGCTGACTCTCTCCTGAAGGAAGCTTAAGGAGTCTTTGTGGTGATGGAAACATAAACGGACACTGTATTCTAGAAAAGCAAATTGGTAATATTAAATCTTGACAGTTCTTGGTGCATACGCCCATTTCCAGGGAGGAAGCATAAGAGCAAAACCCAATTAAAAGGGGAAGAAATTGTGTGGAGATATTTACAGCATCTTCCCTCTCACATGAAAAACTAGAAACTTGGAACAGCTATGATTAAATAAGATAGTGAACATTCAGAAAACAGAATGCTATATACCACATATTAGAGTAAGCGACAAAAATAGGCTATTATACGCTAGTCTATTATAACACTAATTACATAAAAAGACACATTCCTTCCCAAAGACAAACAAAAGAAAACGCTAAACTATTGAGTGACTGATATTCATTCTGTTGCTGATATATTTTTTTCTTTTTTTTATTTTCAGACTTGGAAAAATAAATGCGTGACTTTTACAATTAGAACTTATCTTTAGCAGAAACAAACATTGCTATAAATCACTGTTGGCTTTCCAAGTCGCCACAGAAAATAACACTGTTAAAGTTAAAAGCTTTTATATAACAATATGTACAATAAATCAAATGAGAAAAACATTTGTAACATAAGACAGATGAGTGAAATTTGCTGTTTTACCAGGAACACTTACAAATCAGTAAACCACTAACAACCCAAAGAAAGAAATGGACAAACAAATAAATTAATGTACCATCAAAGAAGAAATACAAATATGCAAAACTATAATTGACCTTACTAATTAAAAACATAATAGATATCTTTTCAATTCTATATTGCAAAGATTTAAAAAAAAAAACCTGACCAAATGGGGTGATACCAAGCATGGGAAAACAAGTACTCTCTTCATCTATTGATGCCCATGGATGCTAATATATTACCAGAGGGGGAAATTTCCCAGGATCTACTGATAATGTAAAAGCTTCCTTGGTCCAGGAATCCAACTCTAGGAATTGTTATCTTCAGCAACTCTCACAGAGATGTATCAATGAATAACAAAGAGCTTATAGGACCTGACAGGTATCCGGAGACATCCAAGATACATCAATTGGGAAAAACTACCAAAGACATATTAATTAGCCTAGTATGTCAAGAGATGCAGAGACGAGACTGGGCGGGGGGGGGGGGGATTTTAGTGGATGTGTTCCAAAAATCTGAGAGAATATCAGGTCATTGAAACAAGAACAAGCTGGAATAAGATAAGAAGATAACTCAAAGTTTAAAAGAAGGCACCAGAACGTTTAACCTCAAACCACCACACCCTGAGCTCCCTGGGGGAGGGAGGTGTTAGCTCCTATCCCAGGTGGGCAGCAGCTTGGTCTCTAATTTGGTGGGTGAGGAGGCTCGGGATCCCTTCCGTCCTTTCCCAGTCATCATAGGCCAACTCCCCCTCAACGCAGACAGTGAGCAAAGCATCTTTTCTTTCTCGCGCTCACACAATCACACACTGGGCAAATACAGGGGAACCGGCGTCATTCTACGACTGGCTGTGTAGACACTCCTTTTCCACCGTGCTTGTTATTCACACCAGGTTCTCCTAGAAACTCCCCCGAAGCCGGCGCTGACCTAGCTCTAGTTCACTCTACGGAACTGGTGCTTATATTACATGGTACAAATATTCCATAAGGCAGCCATTTGTCAACTGACGGGTGCTCATATTTTCGGGATGCTGCCATTAGAATGGTACGGTAAACACTCTCATGTGTAGGACTTTGTGCACACTTTTATTGTAAAAGAAACCTGGGATGAAGGCTACTGAACACAAAAGTTAATTCAATTGTTATTATAACATACACTGCTATCTGCTTCCCAAATAAGGCCACGGTCATCCCCATCCCCACCAGGATTATGAGAATCCCACTCCTACCACCTCCCCTTTCCAGCGACAAGTGCTACTCCTCTCTACTGCTACCAATCTAATGAGTTTTGTGTAAGGTGTCCTTGTTTTAATCTGCATTTTAGCAAATAGGAATGGTTTTTTTTCCGAGGTCTCTAGCTGTCTACATTTATATAGACATTTTATATGTGTTTATATTCTTTACCTGTTCCAAGAGTTGTCTTTTTTGGGGGGGAGGGGAATACTAGGGATTAGAACCAGGGGCATTCACCTATGATCTACACCCCCAGTCCATTTATTTATTTATTTATTTATTTATTTATTTATTTATTTATTTATTCATTCATTCATTTAGCTATTTATTTATTTATTTATTTATTTATTTATTTATTTATTTATTGGTTGAGGATTAAAACCAGGGGCATTCTAACTTTGTATCAATCCTCCAGCCCTATTACACATACCTCTCCCTCCCTCCCTCTCTCTCTCTCTCTCTCTCTCTCTCTCTCTCTCTCTCTCTCTCTCTCTCATCTGTACATATGTGTGTGCAGTATGTGTGTGTGTGCAATATGTTACACACACCTCTCTCTCTCTCTCTCTCTCTCTCTCTCTCATCTGTACATATGTGTGTGTGCAGTATGTGTGTGTGTGTGTGTATGTGTGTGTGTGTGTGCAGTATGTGTGTGTGTGTGTGTGTGGTACTGGGAATTGAACCCAGAGGCATTTTACCTCCAAGCTACACCCCCAGACCAATATTATTTCTTATTTGGAAACAGGGCCTTACTAGGTTGCTGAGAGCTTCACTAAATTGCTGAGGCTGTCCTAGAACCTGTGGTCCTCCTGTCTCAGCCTTCCAGGGTCTCACTAAATTGCTGAGGCTGGCCTTACCCCTGTCACCTTCCTGTCTCAGCCTCCCAAGTACTGGGGTTAACAGGCAGCACCACCACTCCCAGTTCATTTTTTATTTTGAAACAGGATCTCATTAAGTTGGTGGAGATCAAAGTTGCCATGGCTGACCTCAAATCCAGCGACCCTTCTGTCTCAGCCTCCCACGTGCTGAGATTACAGGCCTGGGCTACTGCGCACAGCTTCTCTAAGTTGTTTGTATGTGATAGACAGCAACCCCTTGTCTGGTGCATAACTGCTCATTCTCCATCTACTGACTTAATCCTGTATCTTTTGCCATAGAAATTTTAAAAATTTATTCAAAATGTGCCTTGCTCTTCATACAGCTTGGGGGTATCAAATCTTGTTTAAGAAACTCTCTGCCAGGCGTGGTAGCGCAAGCTTGTAATCCCTGCGCCTGGGAGGCGGAGACAGGAGGATCGTGCAGGTTCGAAGCCAGCCTCTCTGGCTTAAGAGACCCTGTTTCCAAATATAAAAAATAGGTCTGGGAGTGTAGCCCGGAGGTAGAAGGGTTTCCAGGAACCCCAGTACCACCAGAAAAGAAAAAAAAAAAAAAAAAAGAAAAGGAAAAGAAAAGAAAAGAAAAGAAAAGAAAAAAAAGAAATTCTTCTAGCCGGGCGTGGTGGCGCATGCTTGTAATCCCAACATTCAGGATACTGAGACCAGAGGATCACAGTTCAAGGACAGCCCAGCTACTTAGTGAAGTCCTCTGTAACTCAGTGAGACCCAGTTTCAAAATAAAGAATAAAAAATAGGGCAGGGGGTGTAGCTCAGAGGTCGGATGCCCCTGGGTTCCATCCTCAATACCAAAAAAATAAAAGAAGAAATTTTCCCTCAGCCCAAGATTATACATGCAGCGTATTATATTTTCTTATAAATTTTGAATTGCTGGCTTACATTTAAGACTTTGAAGACTCTAGGATTTCTTTCTTTTTCTTTTTTTCTTTTTTTTTTTTTTGGTGGTACTGGGGGTGGAACCCAGAGCCTTTTCTACCTCCAGGCTATACTCCCAGACCTATTTTATACTTTATTTGGAAGCAGGGTCTCACTAAGTTGCTGAGAGCCTCACTAAGTAGCTGAGGCTGGCTTCGAACCTGTGCGATCCTCCTGTCCCAGCTTCCCAAGCGCGGAATTACAAGCGTGCGCCACCACGCCTGGCTTGGGATTTATTTCTGATGAGAATATAACACAGAGGTCTGTGGCATGCCTATGACCCAACTCCAGATGAAGAAATGGTTACACCTGCGCCATCCATTAAAAAATAGACCGTGCTCCCAGCAGTGTTAACTCTCTGTCACTCAGTGAGACGCAGACTTGGATCACGTATTCAGTGCCTGAATTAGTTCTGCAATCCTGTATCAATACAACACTGATGGATCATGGAAACTTTCTCAGCACATTATGATCATCTGGGAGCCACAACGGTCTTGCTGGTTTTCTTTCTCGTGTTCCTTTTGGCTCTTCAGAACAATGTATTTATTCTTCTACATAAATTTCAGGATTATCTTATTCCATTAAAAAAAAAAAAAACAGCGATAACTTGCCGGGCATGGTGGCGCATGATCGTAATCCCCGCGCTTGGGAGGTGGAGACAGGAGGATCCCACAGGTTTGAAGCCAGCCTCACTAGTTTAATTTTTTTCTTTATTTTGAAACAGGGTCTTACTGAGTTGCAAAGAGCCTCACTAAGTAGCTGAGGCTGTCTGCAAACCACGGTCCTCCAGTTTCAGCCTTCCAAATGTTGAGATTACAAGCATGAACCATCATGCACAGTTCCTCCCTCTTTCTTTCTTTCTTTCTTTCTTTCTTTCTTTCTTTCTTTCTTTCTTTCTTTCTTTCTTTCTTTCTTTCGTGTGTTGGGGGATACTGGGGATTGAACCCAAGGGCATTATACCTCTGAGCTACTCCCCAACCCTATTTTATTTTTGGTACTGGAGATGGAACCCAGGGGCATTCTACCTCTGAGTGACATCCCCAGCCCTACTTTTTACTCTTTATTTTGAAACAGGGCCTCACTGAGTTGCAAAGGGCTTTACTTAAGTAGCTGAGGCTGTCCGCGAACCACTATCCTCCTGTCTCAGCCTCCCAAATGTTGGGATTACAAGCGTGCGCCACCACATCTGGCATCTATTTTATTTTGAAACAAGGTCTCACTAAGTTGCAGAGGGCCTCACTGAGCTTCGGAGGCAGGCTTTGAACCTGAGATCCTTCTGTCTCGGCCTCTCAAATACTAAGACTACAGGCGTGAGCCACTAGTTCTAGCTAGCAACTTCCTTTCTAACTATTCTAAAATAGTTGGGACTTTTACAAGGAATGAGAAAGAAAAGTACCTCTGATGAAAATTTTAAGACCTACAGTGCAAGTCAGCAATGGAACTACAATGCCAGTTAGCATTCTCAGAGTGAGGAATTGATGAGAGAAAGGCAGGAAGAGGAGCTATCTTCATTTCCTGGGCACAGGCCAAGTCTAAGCAAATCTCCATCACCTTTCTATCTCATTGTTAGGTTTTTTTCCCCCTGTGCTGCACATTTTGGGGAAAGTGATTGGGTTCCCATAGGTTTAAGAAAACAAACACGCACAGAAACTACCACTAGAATAAATCCTACAGTCAATAGACATTTAGCCTGATCTTAAAATGTCTACCTGTAATCAGGACAACTTCCAAAGCTAAGCCGCCACAGGATCCTGGATGAGCCCAGATCCAGGCTCAAGGTCAAGAAAGCAGACTTACTCCTAGTGCATAAATGTGGCCTCTTCCCAGAAGAGGCATTCTCGACACAGGTGGACACACAGTTCTCAGGTAGTCAGAAGAATGGACCGTGGGACCCGACCGTGTTTTCAGATTTAGATTTCTACATTGTAAGGAGTAACCTCATCTGTGTGACAGCTTCCAGTGGCAACTCTCAAACACGATGCTGAAGGTCTGGGTGGAGCGAGAGACTCCGACCTAATTAAAGCTGCTACCATCTCCTTAATCCTCACTACAGGGGATTTTTGAGTCTTGAAAGGTCCCAACCTGGCCTGGGGCACTTGAAAATGACACTCGAATAAAATCACATTCAGTTATGCTCTACTAATTCAGAATTATCTTTATGATCTGGAAAGAGCTCAGACTCACATTTCCATTTTTAGACTCAGTGACAACAGGCTGAGAAGGAGGCTCAGCCTACTTAGGGGAACACATTTTAGAAGCTCTGACTCATAAGGAAACAACCAACTTGCTAACCAATCTAGCTGTTAGTTGAAGCAAATACCTCTATTTGGGCTGTTAACCATAAGTCCTTGTAAGAACTAGAACCCAAGGAAAAACTTCAATAAGGTCCCGATTTCAAAGTTTTCACTATATTCTTGAATAATTTCCCTAGTTAGTCCCGTAAGTAAAATGCTACCATTAGATCCTCATTATAACAGGAACTCTTTGGTGGTAGAAACCATTTAACGTTTCCAAAACAAGTAAGGAAATAATTTATCTCTTCCCTTTAGGCTAAATGCATTTGGGCAGGGGGGCACAATTCCACCTTCTGTGAATAAACAAACAAGCTGAACTGAATCTTGTTTATGCAGTGGAGATCCTGATCAGCAGCCAGACACAAGACACTAGGTCACAAAGGAAACGCAGAGGCAAGCTGAGGTGACTGCGCCCCGAGATGCCTCTGCAGGGTGGGCATTGTTGTTGCCGTTACTAAGTCACAGAAATGTTGAAGAGGTGGAAGAGAGCTCAGGAGTTCTGGGCTATCAAGTCTTTCATAACCTACAGGCATCTGTAGAAGACTTGCAACCCAAGTACCTTAATAGATTCCTACTGCACTGGAAATAACCATCCCAACGATGCCCCACCCCGCGTGTGTCTATACTTATCACCCTACCTGCCTTAGCTTCTTCTGCATTGAAGAAAATGACAGCCCTAAAACTATGACTCAGACAGATCCAGTGCCCTGCACTGGCTCTAACAAAGCAATTTCCATCTTTCAAAAAAATTCCTTTAAAACGGGGGTAATGGGTTGACTACTGGATTTCTTTCCTGAGTGACATTCTGGTTTCCACCTGTAAATACTATGAAATAATCTCTGTTTTCCAAAGGCCAGTGACAGATATTTGTTATGGTCAAGATAGTATCTGTTTGGGCCAGTCAGAATGTCCAGATATTCTCATAACGTCCTTTTGAAGTAGTTATGCTTTCTGGTGGAACTATTTCTTATGGCTTCCGTTCTTAGCAAGGAAGTGGGTCCTAAAGCTTACAGAGAGGAGAGAAGGTGGATGCACTGGAGTGTATATTCACAGTGCTAAGGACAGAGGGGAGAGGGACCCTTCGATGGGCTGGAGCACAGAGTGGGGAGGACGGAGTGTCTTGGGAGCATCTCACATTTCCTCCCACACTGTAGGTGGTATCCCGCGAAGCCCTGGAACCGTGCCCAGGCCAGGATGCACTTAGTTCCTTCTTAAGTGTTTGTAGTGTTTGCCAAATGAGATCAAGGAACAGCACCCCACCATGCCTCCCCAACATCACGCCTCCTATCCTGGCCAGTAATCCAGCCCTCTGTCACCTCTGTAGCCCGCCCTGCACCCGTCTCTGCCCCATGCACTTTCCATCTCTGCCTGTTATTTTCCCCACATAACTTAAGCTCAATGCCAGTTCTTCACACATTAGTTACCTCAGTGACAGCAAAGACTAGCTGTCCATCTTTGACAGAGCGCAGTCCTGGGGGTTGTGGGGGCTTATACCTGAGTCCACCAGGAAACAGCCCAGGGCAAACTCAGCTCCACAAACTTGGGAAACTGGCTGCACTGGACTGAACCCTTGGTGCATTCTTCAAACTGTCTTAAGAGGCTGCTGAGCCAAGTCACCCTCACACCACCAACGCCAATTCCTCGGAGAATGGCCTTATTCCTGTTAAGAAGAGTGAACGGAACTAAGGAAACCTCCATGCAGAAGGTATCTGAACTGCATCCTATCACAGAAACGGGGTCCTCTCACACACCGAGAGGAGGAAGAGGAGACAGGACACCGGGGTTCTGAGGCATGGGTGACGGTGCAGAGAAGGAGGTTAGAATCCTAGCAAGAACTTAGGTGTTCCACTGGGCCAGAACAGAAGGAGGAGAACAGAGGGGAACTGGGGTTGAACCCAAATATATTTAAAGTATTTTACCTGGACACTAGGTAAACATGGGACCCGTTTTTCTTTTTTTTTCATTGCTGATGGTTTCTACCATTTCTAAGTCTTCAACTAATGACTAATGGATGGCCCTAAAATTTGAAGATTCTACTTCCTACGTGCTTTCTATTCTTATTCTACACCAATTAACTTAATCATCTCCATTCCCTCTCCTAGTTAACACACTCATATGCCATCAACAGCTTCTCTCTCCCTCCCTCCTCCTCTCTCCCCTTCCCATCCCACATCCCACTAGTCAAAATAACCAAAGCTACTTCTGATTACAAAACAAACTTTCAAATATTTTCACCACAAACATATCTCCTATATATAACTTCCATAATTTTGAGAAAGGGCAAATATTTTTTGTCAGGTGCTTATGTTTACCTTCCTTTAATGTCTGTTACCCCTTCAGGCATCTGTGACCCCACAGATGGGGGCTCGTCCAGACTTGTCTGCTCTCACTCCTGCCGCCCACAGCTGTGGGAGCCCTCGCCGGCTGGTGACCATGAAACCACAGCAGCTCATTAGGAATTAAAAGACTAATGATGGAAGGAGCAGGGTCACCAAAAGGTCCTAACACTGAGAATGCCTCTAACTGGGATTCTGCATAGCTTGCTCTTCTGGGTAGATGTTAGGATATCACATGGTTATTGATAAAAACATATTTTTCAATGAGTTTAACTCAACCCAAATATCTAGTATTGAGGTGTTCACAGTACCTACTAGACATTTGCATCTGATATATGCATTGTGCCTGATTTTTGGTATGGATTCTGATGTCTTCTTTTGCCTACCTTTTGTTTTTATTTATTTATCTATATTTATATTATTTTTTATTTATTATTATTTTTGTTTGTTTGTTTGCAGTACTGGGGATGGAACCCAGGGGCATTCTACTTCCAAGCTACACCCTTGGACCTATTTTTTAGTCTTTTTATTTTTTATTTTTACTTTTTTGGTGGTACTGGGGATGGAACCCTTCTACCTCCGGGCTATACTCCCAGACATATTTCATATTTTTTATTTGGACACAGGGTCTCTTAAGCCAAGGAGGCTGGCTTGGAACCTGCGTGATCCTCCTGTCTCCACCTCCCAAGCACGGGGATTACAAGCCTGTGCCACCACGCCCGGCCTAGTCTTTTTATTTTTTGAAACAGGGTCTCACTGAGTTGTGAACGGCCTCGCTAAGTAGCTGAGGCTGTCAGCAAATGGCGATCCTCTGGTCTCCGCCTCCCAAATGCTGGGATTACAAGTGTGTGCCACCACGCCCCGCCTCTACCATTTTTATTTTTATTTTTATTTATTTATTTTGGTGGTGCAGGGGATGGAACCCAGAGGCTTTCTACCTCTGGGCTACTCTCCCAGATCTCTATTTTATATTTTATTTGGAAGCAGGGTCTCACTAAGTTGCTGAGAGCCTCACTAATCAGCTGAGGCTGGCTTTGAATCTGCACGATCAACCTATCTCAGCCTCCCAGGAACTGGGATGACAAGCGTGCGCCACCACACCCAGCTTACCTTTTATTTTTTAATCTATTTTTCGTTTCTTTTTTTCATTGTACTCCATCCAATTTCAAGGTTGGAGAGTTTCGCTTCATCTTGCAAGCCATTTGATTGCTTTTCTACTGTTTTTTATAGTACCTTCTTTCTTCCTTACCCTTTTATATTAAGTAATATTCAGGGAAATGTACAACCCCTATAACTTCTTGTATGAAATAAGCATTTAAGGCAATAGAAATTATGGAAATTCCAAAGCTAATTTTAAAAAGACTGACTAAAGCTCAAAACATGCAATTACCATACGTCACTACCTGTCCTCAGTTGGCATGACGACAAATGTCCATAAGATGATAAAAATGACGAGCATCTATCTAAATGTCTGCTCCTTAGCCTGGCTGGAGTGCTCAGCGAGGCCCACACCCAGTGGGAATTTCAAGGGTTCTATCAGGCGTAAGCACCTTGACGCCAAAGGACTTATTTTAATCCTTCACTCCCCGTGCCCAACGTGTCACATAGACATCATTAGCAAAGTAAAATGCCTACCACAAATGCAGCGTCCGCTGTTGTATAAATCTAATAATGCTTACCAAATCAAATGCACATGATACCATGACAAATCTCGTAAGAGTAGGTGATACTTCTCAATTCAAAAGGGCTGGATTTTGATACGTCATTCTGTGAAACTAGTTATTTTTGTGGCTACAAGCAATGACTTTTTCGGTCATTGGCTTGAAGTGGATTTACTTAAGCCAGACTGAGAAGATTAACTAGGGCATATCTTCAAATACTGAAAAGGTTTCTCTAATTATACCCTCATAAATCGCAATACATAGTTGTTATTTTTCAAATGCATGAGTTTTTGAGGATCTGATTCACTAAATCTCAGACAGTCTGGCAAGACTTAATTTATCTGCGAGATCAACTACCAAATGGAGGATTTCATTTAAATATATAAAAAGGAACAAGAATTTGCAAAGTGTTTTTTTACCAGTTACAGTTATTTTAACATTTACTAATTTGGGTGCAGCTAACATAGTTTAGAAAAAAAAAAAGATCATCTGTTTCTTCATATAAAAAGCTGTCTTTAAAGAAAACAACAACAAAAAACTTATTCGTGTGCATTTCCCAACACTACATACTATTATGCTAAAACCTTACCTAAAGTATACTAAACCTCATCACTGTGCCTGTATATTTAGATTGCCGCTACTTCCCAAAAACTTACCTTCCAAAATTGAAACCTAAGGCACTAGAAATACTGAATCCAACAATACAGGATTTTTATTATGACAATGGTTTCACTACTTGAAATCAATTTAGCTGCTGAGTCAGTTTGTGGATAATTTAAGGAGTAATTTTGCAATCAAGTTTTCACTTAAATACACAATGAGGCCTAATATTATCAATTAACACATGTTCATGCATTTATGCACACACGTATACCCCACAGTGGTAGTAAAGATGCGGAACTAAGCCAGGCATGTAATCCCAGTACTTGGGAGGCGGAGATAGGAGGATTGCAAGTTCAAGGCCAGCCTCAGCAACTTAGCAAGATCCTCAATAACTTAGTGAGAACTTGTTTCAAAATAAAATAAAAAGGGCCGGGGGTGTAGCTCAAAGGTAGAATTCATCTAAGTTAATTCCCAGTACAACAGCGATAACACAATGGTTTACAGAGAAGTAAACAAGCATATTTTGTTTCTGTTTTTTGGCAAGCATGCATTTTAAGGCCATTAACATCATTAATAAAAAAAAAATGCACAAGAAATTACATCTGTCCCTCAGGATGTACGAGGAGTTGGTGCCAGGGCAGCGCAAAACCAAAATGCAAGGATGCTCAAATCTCCTATATAAAATAGCAGAGAATCTGCACATAACTTATGCATAGCATCCTAAATACTTTAATCTCTACAGTACTTATAATACCTAATACAATCTAAACGCAATATAATTAGCTGTTGTACTATATTGCTTGGGAAATGATGACAGGAAAAAAGCTACTCTGTAGCTGTTCAGTACAGGTGGAATTTTTACATATTTTTATTATAATTATTACATATGTTAATTGCACGTATTAATTGGTTTCACCATGACATTTCCATACCCATATATATTGTAAATTGATCATTCAAATATATATGATATATATTAAATATATACTTAATATATATTTATATATATATATTAAATATATACTTTATATAGATGTATATATTTATATACATATATTTTATATATTTGTTTTTATATCATATAAATAAAATATATTTATATAATATATAAATATATAAAATATATACATATATATTTTATATATAAATATATAATATAAATTATATATTTTTATATATTTATATATAAAACATATATGTTTTTTTTTCTAAAGGGGCTGGATGAATCTGTGGGTGCATAACCAGGGGGTATGGAAGGCTGACTGTAAACACATGTAGAATGCACAAGCTAACACAGTCATGAAGTAAATAAAGCCAGGGCACTGGCCAGAGGATGGTGTGGAGCGAGGAGAGCCGTGCTGACGGTGTGCCGCAGAAGAGGAAGGCGGCATGATCTGGGAAAGGCCCCTCCACCAGAGATCAATTCTGAGCCCCTTCCAGGGCAAGGCCAGGGAGGGGTAGGGACAGCCGACTGGAGGGGCACAGCGAGAGAGAGGGAGGATCCATCTGTTGAAAAGGCACCTGTGTCGTCCCTGTTTACGCACCGCTGATGCATTCACTCCAGTCTTAAGAAGGCCACCGGACCAGTACTTCTCCAGTGTTACTGAGTCACCTGGGAATCCCACTAAATAGCCGAATCTGACTCAGTACATCTGGGGCAAGGCCCAGCATCCTCTCTCTTTAACAAGTTCCCGGGTGAGGCTGCCGGTCCATGGAGCATACTCAGAGTAGCACCACCCTACACAATAGCCTGCTACATGGGAAGACCGAACGGGACTTAAAAGGAACACACCTGGGGGCGGTAGGATGGGACAGCTGGATTTCTGGCTCTCCACTCCTTTCCTGGATTTCAGGTTCTTCATGTACAAAAGGAAGATGTACCCATCTTTAAGGTTCCTTGGTGGTTTTCAAAACTTGGGGCAAGAAGGAAGGCTTATGA
Organism: Muscardinus avellanarius; assembly: GCF_963383645.1. Classification (NCBI taxonomy): domain Eukaryota; kingdom Metazoa; phylum Chordata; class Mammalia; order Rodentia; family Gliridae; genus Muscardinus; species Muscardinus avellanarius. Next base: position 17,531,686 of record NC_137803.1, read on the forward strand.
CCTCTTAAATGGGGACTAAAGAGTAGGGAAGAGGGCTGAGGGTGTAACTCAGTGGTAGAGTGCTGACCTGGCATATGCCAGGCCCTGGGTTCAATTCCCAGAAACACACACACACACGCACACGCACACGCACACGCACACGCACACACACACACACACACACACACACACACGGAGCAGGGCAGAACTGGAGGGACTAGTGGTTACTGAGAAGCTACAGGGCTACAAGACAAGAGAGAAAGCATTCACTTATCCCTACTGGAATGCCCCTAGCAAAAACACAGAATGATGTACACTCTAGACTATTTTTTGTAAACCACAGGATAAACCTAGGAATAGCCCAAGCGTCCATCAGCAGGGGGCTTCTGAAAGTCCGTACATCCACATGAAGGTAGTAATGGCACTCTAAGCCAAAGGAAAATGGAAGCTGGTGATAAAAGCACCAGCTCTTTAAAACACCAGCCTGATCTTTAAGCATAGGAACCAGCACTGTAGACGACTTGCAACTCCCAAACAGAGCGTGAGATATCCATGTGAAAAGTGAGTTCTCTCGTGAAGACCACCACCTGACGTCAGCTTTCATTTTTATCCCAGCTTGGTCATGCCATTAAACCAGAGCAACCAAGATCTTCTTGGGATCTGAAACTTCCCCAATACTTCTCCAGGTACTAGGGGAACCCCAAAGTAGATAAGCTATTAGCCCTTCCCAAAGTTAGTCTAATCAAGGAGTCAAGAAGTAAACGTGTTAAAAAAAAAAAAAAAAGAACATTGAAGCTTTCAAAGAGCGAGGCAGGATGACAATAAAAGGTGTCAAAAATGAGTACATGATTAACGGAAGAGTGAATTAATTAAACAGGCACAGCTGCCCTCGGAGCTGAAAGCAGGGAGAAACCACATCAGAATGAATTAGAAAAGGAAAAAGAACCTTTCTGGGCTAGCTTCTTTACCTCCAAAGGAAAGATATTAGACTAAAATAACTCCAAGTTCTCCTTCTGTTTCTAGAATTCTACGATTCCTTCTCATTCCAGCCTCAACCACACGACAAGAGAAAAAGTAGACATGTCCCCATCTGGTCCCCACCACAGAGAAGGGGAGGTCAGTCCAGGCCTGGCCTGGCCACAGAGGGGCCTAAGGCTTCAGGCCCTCAGCCAGGGTTCCACTGGCTGCCAGGGGCCCAGGCAGCACCTTTTGCTTCTCCTCCCCACAAGCAAAATCCCCTCGGGCAGTGGATGTACAAAACTACCAAGTTGGGGCTGGGGGCACAGCTCAGTGGTAGAGTACTTGGTAGCATGCACGAGGCCCTGGGTTCCAGCCCCAACATGGAAAGAAGGAAAAAACTATCTACTATGTGACATTACTATCTGGCTTTGTTAAGTCACATTGCCAGTCACTTGAACTTGAAGGATATTTTATTATCCTAAAGCTATAGCATTCATATGCCCCACTGATTCTATAATTCGACTGGGTTCAATTGAGCAGAGTTTTCTGGGGGGGGGAACCACTTTACTCCTATGGATAGGCTACCCAGAGATTTCAAATTTGCCATGGCACTTCATATTACATTCTCAGTCTCTACTACTGGCGCTCTGGCTGAATGCTGCTGTGTGCATTTGCACTGTAATTCTGCGCACTGTAGAAAGTGGAGCTGCACCTCCAGCTGCCCCTGGCTAGGTGCTAATAAGCACCCACTTGCCTACCACCCACCCTAGCCTTCACCCCCAAATGATGACAATCAAAAATGTCTCCAGATGCTGCCAGAAATCACCTATGGGAAGGGGGTGTCAGAATCTCCACTGGATGAGAACCAGTGCCTTTAGCAATTTATGAGATATATGTGTATAAATAATAGTAAGACATCAATGTGGATTAAGTGACTATTTCTAAAAAATCGTTACAACATATGAACCAGTATTTGTACCAGAAAACACAATCACTAACGAACACCAAAGAAGCAAAATCATAGTCTTCTCCCTTGGCTGTTATGAATTGTCGCTTTTCAAAATAAGAAATAGAGTATATACATTTAATAATTCCCTGGAAATAGTTAGGATTAGAAACGATTCTTAATTCTACCTATCCCAGGATCCTCAAATAAACACCAGCTCCTATAGCCAGCAGCCAAGCCAACCAAGCATGAAGTGTAGACCGTGGTCTGGGAAGGAGGCCAGACGTCCAGCTCATGACTGCGGTGCGCCACCCGGCCCACCCACATTCTGTCTCAGAGGTCCACAGAGCCCAAGGGTCATCTTGCCACCTGCAATTAAAACAGGCCTCATTTCCTAAAAGAAAATTAAGGCCAGAGAAGGAGGAGGGACACAATTGGGAAGGATGTATGTATATAATAAATGTTTAGGCTAATTTCCCAGTTGTCTTATACTTCTCTCTGGTTATTTGGGATTGGGGGTAGAGAGAAATATTTTGTGCGTGTGGTGCTGGGGATTGAACCCAGGGGCATTCTACCTCTGAGCACTATCCCCAGCTCTATTTTATTTTTTAATTTAGATACAGAGTATTGCTAAGTTGCTAACAACCTAAGTTGTTGAAGTTGGCTTCGAACCTGCAATCCTTTTATCTCAGCCTCACAAGTACAGGGATTATAAACATGCGTTACCACACCCAGCTATAGAAAGAAATATTTTAACCAGCAACAGTTAAACAGGGTAAGTCTTCAAGGGCAACTGGGACATGGCAGACTGGTACCAATTAACTTCTTGAAAACTGGCACTCCGGCTGGGTGCTGCTGTGTGGGGGTGCTATGCTGTGTATCGTAGAGAGTGCAGCTAGTTCTAAAAGCTGCCCCTTGCCGGGCGTGGGGGCGCATGCTTGTAATCCCTGTGCTTGGGAGGCTGAGACAGGAGGATCAAAGCCAGCCTCAGCTACTTAGTGAGGCTCTCAACAACTTAGTGAGACCCTGTCTCCAAGTAAAGTATAAAATGGGTCTGGGAGTATAGCCCGGAAGTAGAAAGCCTCTGGGTTACACCCCCAGTACCACCATAAATAAATAAATAAATAAATAAATAAATAAATAAATAAATCCTGTCCCTTAAAAGTCATACAAAGGAGCCAGGTATGGTTGCACATGCCTGTAATCCCAGTACTGGGAAGGCTGAGACAGGAGGATCACAGGTTTGAGGATAGCCTCAGCAAGTAGTGACTCTCAGGAACCTAACAAGACCCTGTTTCAAATTTTTTTTTGTCTTTTTTTTTTTTTTTTTTTTGGAACTGGGGATCGAACCCAGAGCGCCACACCTGCAAAGCAGGCGCTTTGCCACTGAGCTACATCCCAGCCCCTCAAAATTAAAAAAAAAAAAAATGTTGAGAGGCGTAGCTTGAAGGTAGAATGTCCCTGGGTTTAATCCCCAGTACCACTGGGGGGGGGGGGGGGGATCATACAAAGGAATGCTTTTCTTTTGTGGCCATGGGGCCATGGAAGCTACTTCTCATCTGTTTTTAGGTAAGTAATGTGAACATACAGAAATCACAATCACTGCACATTTAGGTCAGAGAAAAAAAGGGCCAATTATACCTACCCCGTGAGCCCCAAGGCTATCCAGACAGATATGGAGGGGTGCCAAAGAGTGTCCTAGCAGAAAGACCAAGAGAGCAGGTGGCTGCCAAATGGCTGAGAGAGACCAGGTCCTTCCCACCTGCAGCCAAGAGAGTCATCACCCAACACCTCGGCCTCCCTGGAGCCGGCTCACCCCAAGTCGGCCGTGGCAGTGGCCCAAACTGCCCGGGGCATCTCTCCGCCACCAACCAGGCTGCTCAGCAGCTGTTGTCTTCTCCTGGGGATCTTAGATTCTACCTCATCTATCTCAGCCCAAATTCCACCAGAGGGAAAGAGTCGTCAACAGAGAACTAGCTACACCCGGTTCCCATAGGTGGGTCGGTGGCTGGCAAGGAAGAAATCCTACAGAGGACCATGGAGTTCAGCCTGTGAAGTCCGGACCGAGCTAAATGTTAATCACGACCTAGAATAATTTATATTCAAGATCATTAACCAGGTGCTCAGGGCTCTTGGCAAGACGTGAGCGTTCACAAGTAGGAAAAAAAAAAATGTTGCTAAACACTTACCCTGGGTCCTTTCAGCCAAAGGGCACGTCCATGGTGAGGCAGGACAGAAACAAGTGGGGGAGTCTCAGATAAGGGGGGAGGGCATGTTTCTTTCTTTGTACACCTGCTTTGGTTTTATTTTCTATTCTTTCTGCTCTCCTACAAGGTATAAATAATCTCACAGGCAAAGAAGTTTTCAGGTAAGGAATTATAAATAGGTAAGGCATCTCTGACCGATTTCCTATTTTTCAATCCAAACATCTGCCAAAGTGCTGATAAGCTCTACAATTTCAACTCACACCCAAAAAGAATGGCACGCCGTTTGGTCAATACACGGCCTGGCTGTTTCTCTCACATCCAGGGACCCAAGACCTTGCGATTCTCAAGCAAAACAAGAAGTCACCAGGAAGCAAACAGGGTCAGAAGTTCAATTTCACACATTACCCACGGCCACGGTTTTGAAGATCTCTGACAAGTGTTCTCTCCTGACATGCTTCGAGTTTTTGCACATGCCGGGAGCTACCGCCTCCTCCACCACTCACAAAACCCACAGCTCCCACCGCTCCTTTTTCTGAGGTGGTCTGAGAGTTTCTCATTGTTTAGAGAATTGCCCCCAAACTGCAAGCATGACCCTGACTTTCCATTCAGTGTTACATAATTCAATTTTCCTCAAATGATGTTATTGCCATAGAGCATATTACTGATGCCTGAGGTTTAAAAAAAAGAAGAAAAGGAAGCGCACTGTTGCGGCTAGTAAGATTCACATCAAATGGAAAGGCAAGTTTATTCTGGGAATTCACTTCTATATTTTCTTGCGACATTTAACACGAGTCCTCCTCAGCTCTTAACGAAAATATAAGTGCCTGTTTCATTTTCTCTTAAAGGGAACAAAAGTTCCTATGTTTGGTGCCTGAAGAAAAAAAAAAAAAAAAAGACAACATATAATGATCTAGCTACCAGGCAGGCTGTTTCCTGATTTTAAAAGTTCCTAACTGAATATCCACTTAAGAGCAAAATTATTAAATCTGTATGAATCCAGGTGGACAGTAAAGTTCAGAGTCACGTGACTCGTTGCCAAGTATTTCCTGTAAAGGTATAAAACAAACCAGGAAGGTTTTGTATCCTGGGAGGTGAATCTCAGCAGTCCCACTGAGTCCTAGATAGCTCCATTAACTATGGTTTAAATTAAACCAAATACATCATGAGTTCTACAAAGAAAAAAAATAATAATTTTAAAGAAAAGATATGTCCCTGTTTCACCTGACGTTCTAGACCCAGTTCCTGAACTCTGCATGACAGATCCCTTCCCTGTTGTCTATTTCTGACATTTTCAGGAACACAGCAATGACAAATTCAGTCATTTAATCATACAGGCACCAGAGCATTATCTGTATAATTTTTCAGTGCACTTTCCCTGAAAAAAAAAAAGAGGTTTTCAGCAAAAGGACAGAGGTTCAACATGTAAATAATAAACAAAAATCTTCACGGCATACCTTTTAATTTTTGAAGCATGCAAAAATGTTTAATGGACACTTAAAAGGAAAAAAAAGAGCTTGTTCAAAGAGTGCCCCTAATATTGGCAATCTTAGCTCGAAGCTAATGGATCCATGATAAGAATTCTCCCTAGGTACTGTCGGTCCAGAAAGTGGACCTTCCTTCCGGGTGGTACTTACCAGGCTCCAGGCTGGAAGACCTCCTTTAAGGGGGAGAGAGAGGCAGGCTAGTCGAGACACAGATGGTTGGTCGGTTTCCCCTAACAACAGCAAGAGCGGAAGAGAAATCCTGGTCTCACCAGTTCCCGAACAGGTAATCAACTGCCTGGAGCAGGCAGAGGGCGGTGCTGGAGGGGAGGGATCACGGCGCTGCCGCCCAGGTGGGGCCCGGTACAGCCAGCGCCCGCACCACAGGGTCCTGCTGCCCGGTACCCGCGGGGCTGCAGCCTGTCTCTCTCCAATCAGAAGCGCATTGAAACGTGGGGAAGAGAGAAACAGCTCATCAGAGGCAGCCGGGCCGGTGACTACAGTAGGAACTTTGTGGATTACACACACACACACACACACACACACACACACACACACACACCATTCAAACACAGCGCTGCAACACTGCCAACATTAGCAGTCAGTTTAAGAGTAGCAAGTGTGCTACTGGCCCGGGTGGCCCCAGGACCCCAGGGGTCTCCAAGCCATTCGGAATGGCCCCTTGTGAAAATGGACAGCAGTGTCCTAAATGTGTATGTCCATGTTAAAATATTCAAAAGGAAGAATATTCTTCTAGATACTTCTCTCCATTTAAATAATTTCTCAGTTGTCCCCATAAATAGAGAAGGAGCCTGTGTTTTTGCCAGCAAAAACTAGCTTTGGGCTGCATCTCCAGCGACTCAGTAGCTTGGTGTCTGGGGCAAGTCTCAACATACTTCACCTTCAGCTTCCTCCTCCGTAGCAATGGGGCCCCAAGGTCTCCCTCATGAGCTTTTGAGGGCTCCAGGAGACTCCAGGAGCTCCTGCAGTGTTCCTCAATCCATGTGCCCCTCTGTACTCACCCTTCCTCGATCCATGTGCCCCTCTGTACTCACCTTTGCAAACCTGTGGCTCTGCTACCATCTTAACCACAGCTACCCCTTTCCTCTTCCCTCAGTTTAAAATCTGATCCAAGAGGCCAGAGCTGTAGCTCAGTGGTAGAGCATTTGTCTAGTATATGCAAGGCCCTGGGTTCAGTCCCCAGCATCAATCAGTCAATAATCCACCAATACCAGACACAACGCATATCCAGCAGCAAAAGTTGTTTCTCCTTCTCCTCCTCCTCCTTCCCCTCTTCCTTTATTTAGCCCACATCTCCAACCAGTTAATGAGGCCAATATTGAAGTCATTCTTACACACAAGTCAAAGAGACAGATCCCATGACCCCTCCGGCCCAAGGACAGCAAGCTACAGCCCAAGGTGGAGACGGTTTTTGTCCATAGTTTCGTGTCAATTCCTATTTCATAGCCAGGGACATGCTCACTTTTATGAGCCAAGAGGAAGAAAGCCAGAAGGTCTCTTTGTCTAAGGCTTCCTTTTTAAAGACAATTTCTTGTCATGGAAACTCACAGCTTACTTTAAGTACCACTCTTCCCTGAGGATATCGGGGATGAGCTCCCCATTCAGGGCTCCGCAACCTTCCTTAGGAGGGGAGACCCCGAGTTCCACCTGGGCCGAGAAGCCGCCACCGCCATCTGGTGGTGGATCCTGTGTATTGCAGTCATGAGCCCCACACCATCCTCAATCCACTCCTGGAAGAGCGTGGTGGGGGGATTTCTGCTTGGTCGCAGTGACTTCCTGACTGCTGCTGTGTTCCCTCAAAGACAACCTTCATTCTCTCCCATAAGCTCTTCTTTCCAACCTCCATTCTTTTCCACAGACTTATAAAAGTTCTAATCCTCTCTATCCAGACATTTCCCCACATAACACCGGGGGTGGGGGGTATAAAGAACGATATTCTCAGCACAGATGGAGGAAAGAAGAAACAAAAGAAATATTATGTCTCCAAAATGGAAGAGCTTCGAGCCACACTGCTGAAAAATGAAAGGCAGGCATCTGCACTCATTGCAGTCAGGAGACCAGCTGAAGACCCAGGAAATATTAAAGAAGAGAGGGCCTTGCTTGGCCCAGCAGCGAGGCTCAGATGGGTTCAGGCAGGTTCTTCTGTGCAGCTGGAGCACAGCGCATACTGGAAATAGTCAGAAATAATGAGCTACCGAGCGGGTGACTTGAAGCAGGGTTCTTCTCTTCTCCACCACTCTCCTCTCAAGCCTTCATCCATCCCTGGTGAATAATAACAGGTCCGTGGGCTCTAAAAAGTAGATGCCAAACTTAGGGGGAAATAGCCAGAAGGAGTGGAAGTCATGGAAAGAGGAGAGGTTGGAAAAATTCATATTTAAGGAAAGTCATCGGGATAGTCTCTTAGATGGTACTAGTGATTGGTAAGAAAGTCCTAGGGGGAAGACAGTAGAGATGGGTGTCATAAGCAGATGTAAAAAGGTCTGGGTGCCCAGCTGTGCTACAGCTGCAAATCTTTCTCTATGTAGCAGCAGCATTTGTTGGGAGTGTTAACAAAAGTGGATGGTACCGAGGGTGACAGGAATCATCAGAAACTTATATGACAGAAAGGTCCTGTCTCTTATCCGTATTATCACGTTACATTATTTGCAAAACTACAAAATTAAATTGTTGTTGTTGTGCGTGTGTGTGTGTGTGTGTGTGTGTGTGTGTGTGTTACTGAAGGTGGAACCCAGGGGCTTTTTCTACCTCCGGACTATACTCCCAGACCTATTTTTTATATTTTATTTGGAAACAGGGTCTCACTAAGTTGTTGAGAGCCTCACTAAGTAGCTGAGGCTGGCTTCGAACCTGTGCGATCCTCCTGTCTCAGCCTCCCAAGCGCTGGGATTATAAGCGTGCGCCACCATGCCTGGCAATATTTAGTTTGATACATTATTAATTCAAGAGGTCAACTGCCATATGTTGTTTTCTAATCAGATGCATGCTCTCATATATAAAATAGCTTCTAAGAAATAGCTAATCTATACAATAGCTTGTACCAAGAAATGCAGTCCATACATCTGATCACACTCACACACACACACACACACACACACACACACACACACACACAAACAGAGCCACACACTGGCCTTGCTCTCTTCTTAGCCTTTGCACTTTAAAACCTTTGCAATGCCGGGCGTGGTGGCGCACGCTTGTAATCCCCGCGCTTGGGAGGCAGAGACAGGAGGATCGCGCAGGTTCGAAGCCAACTGCGCGCGCTGGCTTAGGAGACCCTGTTTCCAAAAAATGTAAAAATAGGTCTGGGAGTGTAGCCCGGAGTTAGAAGGGCTTCCAGGAACCCCAGTACCACCAAAAAAAAAAAAAAAAAAAAAACACCTTTGCAAGCAGTGTGCATATACCCCAGCCACACAGGCTGTCGTGTTGTGTTGGAACATGACAATATCCCACTGAAATTGTTTAAAACCATTAGTAGTGACACCCACAAGCAGAATAACACTTTATCCATCTTTAAAACTTCCTTTTTTTTCTAACACCTGGAAATCTATGGCCCATGATCACGGACCAAGCTGAGCTCAAATGAGCAGGTGATAATAAACTCCCAGAGGCCCGCAACTCTTTCCCGTCTGGCTGTAAGTACAGTGCCTGTCAAAGTGTCTTTCAACATACATAGATGGCTGCTACGCACCACTGGAAGACAGCCAAGTACCCGTGGGCTCCATCACCACCGACTCATCAGGGAGAAGGCAGTGATGCTTGGATCTGCTAGGTGGGAAACAAATGAACCATGTAGACACCGAAAAGCATGTTAAGGCTTTTAGTGTTTTAGTAAGAAAAGAAAACAACGCTAAAAAGACTTAAAGAGGGCGGTATATCGTCAGAGGGCTGACATCGATCACTAAGCTGGATAAGCCAGGCAGGAACCAGAGACCTGAGAAGTAACCCTGATGATGTCCTTAACTGCTTCCTTTGCCTGCCCTAAGACAACTGAACATCTTAACCATTCTGAACCCAGCAAGCATAACTGAAGGAACTTCCCTGTCCTTAGCGCCTCCTGTTGTTAAATTAATGGTGCACTTTGCAGGCAGTCCTTGGCAACCAATCCTTGGCGACCCTGAACAATGAATGTGCTGAATCTCTGGCTTCCACATGTTAACAGTGACAGCTCTTTGTCTTGTGAGTTTATGATCCAGGTTCATGCAATTAGGAAAAACCCATTCAAATACTTGCTATGTCGAGAACTCAGCAAGTGTTTATCAGGCTCTTTCTATACACCCATCAGCCACTCGGTGGACACCGGGTTTCTAGGATGGAACCCATCTTGTCAGAGCTTGCGCCTCCTTGCCATGTTGGTCTAAACTATTCTGAAGTCTTCAATGACTGTCATCCCTGCGTTCAATTCAGCACTTTGACCATATACCAAGTTGCAGCTTAATATGATGGTTTTTAAGCTTCTCTCTCAAAATAAAAATTTTTTTTTACCCTACTGTAAAATCAAACCAAAGTCTTCCTTAGTAATTTACCAATTACATTGGAGCCAGCCTTCAGACAGCCTGCGTCCAGGGAACTTAGCTACAAAGTCCAAATAAACAGAAACAGCCTCAGAATTCTGAAGGAGCAGTCACCAAAGCCAGGGCCTTGAGCTCGGGGCTTCATTCACTTCCCACAGCACAATGCTGAACTTGTGTCATTATTCAGCTTCCCTTTGCAAAGATTAGGCTTCTGAACTGCAACACGGTGTGCCAAGAAACATTACTGCCTCTTCTATAGAAGCCCAAATGCACTAAGGGGAGAAACCCACTATTCATTGATACGAATGGCATTTAAATATGTCAGGTATTATAAATATCAAGAGTCCCTTCAGAAATCAGTTGGCCGTTATAAGCTCTGTTCACCACTGTTACGTCTTCTATACTTGAAGGTAGAAGATGGATTTAAGTGATAGGGGTAGATACTGTAAGTTCTTACTCAAATAAGGAGATTATTATGTGCTCCTTACAAAATGATGGGATCAAACTACAAACCAGTCTGCAACTTGACTTTTTCATGCTCTGTTACAAAATGTCAGCATATCACTGAATATTTGTCTGGAACATCAACTTCATGGCTTTATACTCTTTCTCTTACAGAGAAATATAATTAAAAACAGGTGGCTTCAACTTCTCCAATGCAATTCTTTATAGTTATTTCTCTGGATATACAAAGATATACTTACATCCCTCGGAATATATAAGGGTATAATAGTTCTTCACTACTTCCATAGGACGAGGTCTTTTGCTGTATCTACACACCTTGAAGTGAGTTACTGTATCAACCGACACTAACATGTTTCTTTCTATGTATTTAAACACATCAGTTGATACTTCTGCCACCCTAATTTAATGTTACTTTGTTATCTGCCCATTCTGATAGTTCTTTTCAAACTATGAATACAGCCTGAACCCTCCTTAAGCGAAATGCTGACAACCAGAAGTGTTCATGATTTGGGGCTTTTTCAGATTCTGAAATAGTTGCATATGTACAATAAGATATCTTAGAGATCGAACCTAAGCTTAAACACAAAACTTCACTTTCTAGTTTGTATACACCTGCTACACATAGCCCAGGGTAATTTTATACAATTATTTTTAGTGCACCTGTGTTTTGACAGCAGCCTGACACACGAGGTCCGGTGTGGAATTTTCCACTTGTAGCAGCAGGTCAGCAGGCAGAACGTTCTGGATTGGGGAGCATTTCAGATTTTCAGATTAGGGATGTTCAGCCTCTATCTTTCTTTTCCCTAGAATTTGTTTTCCCCTAAAGGGAGATATGCCTAGAGTTTGGATTATTTTTAGAGAATTCCACGTAAATATTTCACTTATCGACTTTAATGACATGAATAACTAAACTGTTATTCCATGAACATACAAAATGAAAGACACTTAAAGCCGGGCGTGGTGGCGCACGCTTGGAATCCCAGTACTTGGAAGGGTGAAACTCAAGGATCGCGGTTCGCGGCCAGCCTCAGCTACTTAGTGAGGGCCTTTGCAACTCAGTGAGGCCCGGTTTCAAAATAAAGGACTAAAAATAGGGCTGGGGGTATAGCTCGGAGGTAGAATGCCCCAGGGTTCCATCCTCAGTAACACACACACACACACACACACAAACACACTTGAGTTTTGTTGAATGACCTAATATGGAGGAAGGTAAAGATGAAGTAGGAGATAGGTGGATAATGGGGGAAAAAAAGGAAGATGGAGGTGTTCACACACAGCTGCCCTTTACCACTCTCCACAGTTGCCATTCATTATAACTTAAAGCCTCATGTAAAAAACCAAAAACAAAAAAAAAAGCCGACTGGGTATGGTGATGCATGCCTGGAACACCAGCACTTGGGAGGCTGAGACAGGAGGAGCACAGGTTTAAGACTCCCCTTGCTAATTCAGTAAGACTCTTAAGAGCAAGAAACTTACTGAGACTCTGTTTAAAGACAAAATACAGCCAGGGGTGGTGGCGCACGCTTGGAATCCCAGCATTCGGGAGGCTGAGATGGGAGGATCACGGTTTGCGGGCAGCCTCAGCTACTTAGTGAGGTTCTCTGCAACTCAGTGAGACCCTGTTTCAAAATAAAGTATAAAAAATGGGGCTGGGGGTGTAGCTTGGAGGGAAAATGCCCCTGGGTTCCATCCCCAGTACCATAAAACATATGTATATATTATATATATAGTACAAAATATATATATACACATATACTGCAATATATGTATATCCACATATATATACCTATATATATACATATATATACATATATACACACATATATATCCATATACACACACACATATATAAGAGCTGGGGATATAACTCAGAGGTAGAATGTTTCTGGGTTCAATCCCCAGTACAAAATAATAACAACAACAACAACAACACTTGTCAAAGAGGAAACCATCACAGGCTGTCCAGGAAAGGCTCAAGGCTCCAAGTTCCCACCTCACTCCTGCATTTTCCAACTTGTCGTTGAACGTCATGACCACTACTAACTCCTTACACTAGAAACCATCAGATGTGCTCGCTCTGAATGTGGAGACCCCGGAGCCCAAACCAGTCTAGCTGAAGAGGTTAACTATGCTGAGGCCAAGCACTGCATTCACGTATGCCACCATCACTTTGAACTGCAGTATGGTGTGAGACTGCAACACACAGATAAAAGTATTTTTTAAAAATGCCAAGGGCAACTTGAGTCTTGGGATATTCCACTCTACTCCAGGTTCATTTCGCGCTTGGATCACTGGAAGGCATTTCCTCCCGCCGGCTGTATTATTTTAGTTCCTCTGGTGTAAAGGTTATATTACCTGTGGTTTTGGGTTGAGTCAAATGAGATAAGGAGCATCCCTGGAGCCCTCCCAGGCTGTGGGGTTCAGGTGCGGAGCAAACCAGACAGAGCTGAACTTTAAAGACAAAAGGTCCCGTTGCCTTGCAAACAGCAGGCTGAGGGCAGAGAGAAAGAGAAGGGGAAAAAATTGGATTGTGGGCTTTCTAAAGCCTAAAAATAGGCACTCGCAGCAGAATGGTTTCTTTAGAGAACATTTTTAAAGATTTCCCAGGAGGTGTCAGCTGTTCAGTGCACATCACAAGAGGACAAAGGCTTCCCAGGCTGCCAGGGCCTGCAAAACCCAGCCAGCAGCCTCTACCTCCCAGGCGCCCTGGACAGGTGGAAGACATCTCTTTTGTTCTGCCGACCTGCCGCCTGTCCAAGGAGCCTGGAGGAGAAGGTCAGGGCTGGGTTTCAGATTCAGGACAGCAGCGCTGAACAGGAACCAAGAGATAACACCCTGCTTCTAGCGTGCCTCGCGGGATGACTGAAGACCCCACGACTGTCTGTGATCATCAGAAAGGAAAGGACTTACAAGACAAACAGAGACTGACTCCGTGTGAAGAGCATGCACTCTCTGACCATCACCAGAGAGCAGAAGCAATATTAAACACCAGCCATAGCTGGTTAGACTTTTGAAGTCCACCAAACTACAGACTTAAATGTATATTTAAATTCTGTTTCACATGATGGCAGCAGGCAGTTGAGGTGAGGCCCCCTGCCCACCGGTGTGATGTCACTGACAGGTTCAAGAGCAGAGCCCAGGAGCCCAGAGGGTAAGGAGCACAGGAGCTGAGCACACTGTGGCACGCTGGCGAGCAGCCCCACCTGCACCCTAACTTTGGGCCGTTGGGGTAGCAGCCTCTCTAACTCTGTGCCCCAGCCTGCAAAGTGGGGCTGAGTTGGTGGCTCCTGACCCTGTCCACCTTGTCTAACTTCATCCTGGCTGAATCACAGTCTCAGGTGAGACCTGGCAGCAAGGTACTTCGAAAGCCCCCCAGGGTAGTTCTAATATGGAGCCACCATGCTCCATGGGGGTCACGCCAGCATCCAAGCCCAGTGCATGGTGAGCTTCTGTCTCTGCTGTGCGTGTGAGCCCAGAGCGGCCATCCAACGGCGGGAACCCGGCTGAGAATGAAACCAGCAGACAGAAGAGGAAGGGCCAGAGAGAAGGGCAAAGGAGACTCGCGTCCGCACGGGGGCTCTGACTGGTAGTTACGATTGCTTCTCATCTCTGGTGATGGTCAGAGAATGTGCATGCTTGTCTAGCTTTCGCCGCCACGCGTACATGTGTATCTGTCAGATAAACTGACAGACCGGCCAGAGCTGGGTCCAAGAGGGCTGGCTTTCAACGTGCTGATAGGCTCTTCCCGATGGCCAGAGGCAGGCCACCTACACACCGCCGATGGTGGGTGAAGGCCATCTGTTTCCTCGTACTCACGTCAACAAAGTGCAAACGCATGGTTGTTGTTGTTGTTGTTGTTGTTGTTTATTTTGACAGTCCGATTGTTGAAAACAGCATTATGCTGGAGCTGTAATTGTTGTTTTCTTTTATTATAAGTGAGGCTAAATGGCTCAGCGTTTAATTGCCGCTGGTGTTTCTTCTTGTTCTCTGCTGATCATATTTCAATTAGGTTATTGGTCTTATTATGAACTTATACATCATTATGTAGTAAAGAAATTAGCTCTTCTTCTGGGATATAAACCAGCAGTATTTTCCCAGTTTTTTTATTTTTTTATTTTGGTACTGGGGGTCATTCTACCTCAGAGCTATGCCCATCCCACTGGCTGGTTGACTGGTTGGTTGGTTGATTGTTAGCTTTCAAATAGAACCTGGCTACATTGCTAAGACTCTCCCTAAGTAGTTGAGGCTGTCCATGGAACCTGCAATCCTCCTGTCTCAGCCTCCCAAGTACTGGGATTCACAGGTGTGCGCCACCGTGCCCGTCTATTGACTGGCTTTTGTTTTTACAAGTTGTAATTCCTTCTGTTCTCCCCAGTATATTCAAACTGCCTAAGATTCGGTATTGTTTTTTTTCATTATTTACTTATTTCATGTGTGTGTGTGTGTGTGTGTGTGTGTGTTAGGGGGTATGAAATTTGGGCAGCCAGCATTCAGACAGTGTTCCTGAGCTGGGCTGCTGGTTATACCACCAGGTGCCTAACAGGGCCTGAAGGAAGAGCCAGCAACATCTGGCCGGCCCTGCTAACAGCACTTCAGCATCACGCCAAGCAGGCTGCTGGTGGGAACTGAGGCCGGAGGAGAAGGGAGCGCACCCCACGGCCTTGCAGCCTGCCCACAAGATGCCACTACATGCGGTTCCTCAGAGAACAGTAGCAGCAAGGCCCCTCCTAAAAGTCTCCAGTCAGCATATTAAATGCCTGCGTCTGGGAAGCCTAAGCCCACTTCCTTTACGCGGTTGTTTCTTCTTTTGTAACTAGTTTTTTTTTTTTTTCTTTCTGTAACTCTTGACACCATAACCTAAAACAAATAAAACAGCCTAGAGATGATAAAAAGTTAATTTGGTAAAAGGACTCAAAATAATAGGGTTTCTACCCCCAAATTTCAGGGTTGAAAAAATGTTTTAGTGAACTTATGGTGCACCAAGTATTACTTGGGTGGGTCCGAGCAGAGGCAGCAAGCCGCAATGATCCCTACAGGTGCAAAAAGCAGGGAGCCCAGGGAGCAGCCCGGGAGAGCCTTGGGGACTGGAAAGGCATCCCGGAGGCAGGACACCCAAGAAGAGCTCCTGTCTCCATGGTGACCCAGCTGAGAGGACCACTGTGGCTGGGCCCACTACAGAGAGAGCTTGTTAGAGGAAGAGCAGCCTACAACTCCCAGCTAAAATGACACAGTACCAACAGGTCACTCTGGGCGAGTGTTGGTACCAAAGGTTACCAGTGTGGTACAGCTAACCTCTACCTGGTCATTATTTCTAAAGCATGACTAGTCCCACTGGGAACCCAGGATGCTTCATTCAGCTAGCGCAAGGGAGTGCTCCCTCTGCAGGTGGCCAGAAACTTAGAAGACAAGGGAGTTCTCTAGCAAGCCAGTGTCCCCTTTCGGTCCACCGCCTTGTGCAGTGCATAGATCAATATATAGGTTTAAAAAAAAAAAAAACCCAAAGTACAAACTGTGTGGGTCCAGCTGTAGCAAAAGCAAGGAGCAGGACAACCATTTCCTCCAACCTAAGGGACTCTGAAGATGCTCTGAAGCCAAGTCCCGGTGGCCCTGAATCTCAGGGGTGGCTGCCTGCCCTTCAATGCAGTGGCCTGCAAACATTCTCAAACACGGAGCAGCCACAGAACAGGCTAAGACAGACAGATGTGTGCTCTGACATGCAGACATTTCCACGGTGAATGATGAAGGTACTAGTTATCAATATCCTAGGGTGTGGTCCTCACCGGCCCCTCATACCCTCGCAGAGGAAAAATCTGGGGTACTATGCTTGTCTCGGTCCATTTGGGGCCGCCTTAAAGTAATACCTGACACTGGCTGACTTATAAAAGGTAGATTATTTATTTCTCATAATTCTAGAGACTAGAAGCCCAAGGTCAGGGGACCAGAATTTGGTGTCTACTGAGGGTTACCCCCTCTGGAGGGGAAGAAAGAGGGACAGAAGAAGCCAGCCCTCGAACCAAGCCCTTTGCTGAGGTCCCTGGTCCCCTCCATGAGGGAGGGTCCCTTAGGAACTAATCATCTTTTTTTTTGTTTTTGTTTTTGGAACTGGGGGTTGAACTCAGGGATGCTTTACCTCCGAGGTAGACCCTTGTTTGCAGTACTGGGGACTGACCCCAGGAGTGCTCTGCCTCTGAGCTACACCCCCAGCCCTTTATTGGTGGTGGTGGTGTTTGGAAACAGGGTCTCATTAGGTTGCTAATAGTCTGAGATGCTGAGGCTGCTCTCCAACCTGCAATCCTCCTGTCTCAGCCTCCAAGTACTGGGATTACAGTTGTGCACCACCTGGCTCATCCCCGGCCCTATTTATATTTTATTTTGAAGCATGGTTTCACTAGGCTGCTGGAGGCCTCGCTAAGTTGCTTAGACTAGTCTCAAACCTGAGATCCTTTTGTCTCAGCCTCCAAAGTACCGGGATTACAGGTGTGTGCCACCACACCAAGCCGACTCAGCTTTTTGTTGTTGTTCCTAGAAAAAATATTTATATTTACTTTTTTTACTTCCAAATTGTCACCTTTGATGCTGTCACATTGCCAACACTTGAATTTGAAGGTGACATATTGAAAACACAATGTTTTAGCAACGCTGAAAGGATCTGATGGCATAGGCTGGGGCCAGGGGCAGGGGGCTTTTATTTCCTGAGTCCTACATGTCTTCTGATATTTTTCACAACACTAATTTCAATATATAAGCTGGTACACTTCAAAAACACTCCCCCACCTGCCATTCCCATGACCTTATTGGAAAGTGACTTTTGCCATTCTGTCCACAGGCACTACTGTGGTCTCTTCTCTGGGAGAAGGAGGAGGAGGACAGAACGGAGGTCTTCCTTCCATGGCCCCTCCAAGTGTTTCCTTCGGTCCTTCCATTCTTACAGTGTCAACCCATCTTCAGGCCCTGCTTGCAGTATTTATAAGCTCAGCAAAGACAGCAACATCACTGCCACCCACACCACTGTAGGGAACACTCTCTGTACAGCTGACTCTGCTAAGAAAGCCTCAGATCAGCCACGAAAGCCCACGAGGACCAAATCAAACATAAGGGAGGAAAGGAGGCTTCGGAGACCACACCTGGTGCTGTGGACCAGGCCAGCACTCGGCTTGTGTGAGCGAAACATGGCAAGCCCTCCAGACTCCGAACGCCCTCTGCAGCCTGGGCCGCCTCGCCCACTTCTGGCGCTCTCTTGCCACCAGGGGAAAGGAAACCATCCCACTTAAGTAGCATTGATCTCGGCTGAGACAGGTGCAGAATTTCTATTGGCCTCTCTGTTCACTTTGAGGGCATCTCAGGAACATGAAAAAGAAGACCGCGGGTTTATACCGTGTCTTAGCATCCTCGGGGCTGTCCTGCGAAATCATTATCTCACAAGAAAGAACTCGCCTCTAAATAAAAACGTTTCAGTGCCAAGGTCTCGGCTGTGGGAATTGTCCTACCAACTCTGAGAATAAATCTTAATCAAAGAAAAAGAGAGCTCCTCTATCCTAACACCGCCTCAAACTCTTCCTCAAGTGCTGCCCCTTCTTTCTGTCCCTTTTGAAAACAGGCCTGACTTTCCTCTTCATTTTGTTTGTTTTTGCAAACAGTAAAAGACAGCAAAGGAAGCCGGGCATGGGGGCACATGCTTGTAATCCCCGCACTTGGGAGGCTGAGACAGGAGGATCGCGCAGGTTCGAAGCCAGCCTCAGCTACTTAGTGAGGCTCTCAGCAACTTAGTGAGACCCTGTTTCCAAATAAAATATAAAATAGGGCTGTGGTATAGCCTGGAGGTAGAAAGCCCCTGGGCTCCATCCCCAGCACCACAAACAAACAAACAAACAAACAAACAAATAGACAGCAAAGGAAGGGAAGGGCATGACTGCAAAAGGAGTTGATAAATTACCCACCCCGTTTTCCTCTGCGGCTGATTTGAAGCACCCCTTCTTGGCTGTGACATAGCTACGTCAGCAGACTGCTCAGGACTTCCTCCCACAAGACTTGATGTACACTTTCCCCTGACTCCATTAGAATTTTATATAAAAAAGCCTCAAGCATACTAAAATGAAAAGCAATCCTACGTTTTTAAAAATGACTAAAAATTGCTGCCCTTGTCAGCAGGTCACTATTGATGATGTGGAGAGTAACACTATCTACTTATGTATTATATGTAGACGGGAGAGAGATGGAAATAGAAAAAAAATTAGAAAAATTGTGTCGTGTGTGTGTGTGTGTGTGTGTGTGTGTGTGTGTGTGTGTGTTACTGGGGATGGAATCCAGGGGCATTCTACCTCTGAGCTACACTCCAGCCCTATTTTATTTTCTATTTGGATACAGAGTCTTCCTAAATTGTGATCCTCCTGTCTCAGGCTCCAGGTACTGGGATTACAAGTGGGCATCACTGTGCCCAGCTCTGAGCCTCCTTTTTATGTCACAGATTCTTAGTTAACCTCTCTGTAGTACTGAAAACCCCTATGTCCTCAGAGTCATGGGCATAGGGAATTCTTTTTTTAATTCTGAAATTGAATCTAAATTCTTGTGAGATGATCAATGTCTGTTCCCCATAAATAGCATTGATATTGGCAACTATGTAGGGCAATTACATCTTTTGATAGTTAAAGTTTCTGTCTGCAAATTCCTTACTTAAAGAAACCTGAAGCAGAGCATGGTGGCACATGCTTGTAATCCCAGTATTTGGAAGGCTGAAACAGGAAGATCGGTGCTCGAGGACAGCCTCAGCTACTATTTAGCAAGGTCCTTTTCAATTCAGTGAGACCCTGTTTCAAAATAAAGAATAAAAAATATGGCTGCAGGTATAGCTCGGAGGTAAAATGCCTCTGGGTTCCAACCCCAGTAACACACACACACACACACACACACACACACACACACACACACACACACACAGAAACCTGAAAGAGTGTTGAAGTTCTGGTCCATATAACTTTGAAACCAAAAGATGCATTGTAATTCATTTTGTGTATGGGACCATATTACAATATGATGCTAGAATACTATGCTCTTCATTTGAATGACTTCATTTCTCTCCAGGATCCTTCTGTTTCCTTCTCTGGTTGAACCCAGGAGCATTTTACCTCTGAGATACTTCCCCAGCCCGATTTTTTGTTAGGAAACAGGGTCTCACTACTTGCTGAGGCTGTCCTCAAACTTGTGATCCTCCTGTCCCAGCCTCCCAAGTAATGAGATTACAGGTGTGTGCCACCACACCCAGCCTAATTATTTCCTTTTAGTGTGTGGTATCTTATTTTGATGATTCTACAAGTTTAGAAAATCATTTAGTAGAGAAAAGAAAGGGAAACAGAGGAAATGATACAATGCTATGTATTATCTACTTTAAAACAAACTAGGCAAAAAGTAAGAATTCCTTAAAGTAAAATAACTCTTTCCTCTGTGTGTCACTACTTGAAAATAACTTAAATGCCTGCCGAAACAAACGATATTTGAATTACGGAAGACGGGGACCGAGAAAAGCAGCGTTTATGAGCCCTGCTAAAACTCGATCTCTATTGCCACAAAATCAGCGCTTTTCATAGCCAGAAAACGCCATCAGCAAAGAAATAAAAAATGTAAACACAAGGGACAGAAAAAAAAAAGACTAGAAGAACAACCAGAGACCAGAAATCAAGCCCGCAATGTAGCAGCGGGACTGCGCCTGCACCATCTTCCCTCACACACCAGGATCCAGAGAGAAAAGGTAAACAAGGAGCTGAAGTGAGCAGCTGCGGGTCATTCGGGTGTAATTCAGAAGTTCTTTCAGCGCAAAGAACGTTTAAAACTCCCAGTGGTCAAGCTCATCATGCCTTCCAGGGACTCAGAGCTCAAAACCAGAAAAGAAATACGCCAGCCTCACAGCCGAGGGCATGGCAGCAGCGCCATATTGTCCCCAGCGACAGCGACAGCGCCCTCAACAGCTCCTGATCAACACGCACAATAACTGTGAGTGAAATTGCGGCCCCTAAAGGAGAAATCCCTGTACTGCATGCCCAGGGACTTTGATAATCTCCCTGGGTCTGAGATTTTGCAGTCCAACCCAGTGAAGGAGTAGCGGTGGCAGAGATTACCACAGACTCAAGATACAGAGCACCATAAGTGAAGTCGTAGCGATCCAGGGAAGGCACAAACTTCTGAAATCATGGGAAAGAGGAACAACAATAGAGCAATGAATGCTCACAACCCCATATTATCAGAACCTGATAACACAGAAGTTCAGAGATCTCCAGATCAAATCAGGAATATAACTGTCGAAATAATACAGGACTTTCAAAAAGAATTTAGAGAGAGTCTAAAAGACATAAAGCATGCAATCATTGAAGTAAAGTCCTCAATTCAAAGTATAAACAATCGATTAGACCACATGGAGACTAGAGTCTTGCTCCTAGAAGAGGATGACTCCAAAACTGAACGCATAATTTATAACTTAGAAAAAAATATCAGACAGCTGGAGTCTGACACTGAAGAAATATGGGCCCATTTTAAGAGAGCTAACCTAAGAATAATTGGAAGAGAGGAGGGAAAAGAAGGTGAAACCAAAGGATCAATAATATCTTCAAAGAAATAATAGCAGGAAATTTTCCAAACATAGAGCAAGAGATCGATACACAGGTCCAGGAAACTTATAGAACTCCCTTTAGACAGGATCAGAGAAGAGGATCCCCATGTCACATAATTGTCAAAATGACCAATGTGGAAGCCAAGCAGAGAATCTTAAAGGCAACAAAAACAAAGGGCCAACTGACATTCAGAGGCAAACCAATTAGAATCACTCCAGACTTCCCAAACCAAGTCATGAGAGCCAGAAGGGCTTGGAGTAACATATTCCAAACTCTGAAAGAAAACAACTTCCAGCCAAAAATTTCCTGCCCAGCAAAACTATCTATCAAATTAGATGGGGAGCCGGGTGTGGTGGTGCACACTTGTAATCCCCACGCTTGGGAGGCAGAGACAGGAGGATCACGCTGGTTTGGAGCCAGCCTCGCTGGCTTAAGAGACTCTGTTTCGAAATTTTAAAAAATATAAAATAGGTCTGAGAGTGTAACCCGGAGGTAGAAGGGCTTCCAGGAACCCCAGTACCACCAAAAATAATAAAAAAAAAATTAGATGGGGAAATAAGAAGCTTCCATGACAAACAGAAACTAAAGGAATTTATGCCTTCAAAACCAGTGCTAGAGAAAATACTCAAAGACATTAACTACAAAGAAGAAATATTAATACACACCAGAACCAGAGAAACAAGATTTTCCATCCAGCAGACAACTAAGCAAAGAAGAATATATTCATGTGTTTATTGGTTAAAATCTTTGGAGATTCATTATTTATTTTAGTCTTTTACCTATTTCTAAATTGTATTGTTTGCTTTTATTGTTGCTAAATTTAGGATTTATATTTGGAATATTAATATAACTTCAGATATAGCATTTGGAAATATTTTACTCCATTCTATCAGTAACTTTTAACTCTGTTTACATTGTCTTCGGATGTACAATATATTTTTATTTTTAGGAAGTTTGTTTATTCTGTTGTTGCCTGTGCCTTTGAAATCATATCCAAGAAATCATTGCCAATTTAAATGTTGTGAAGTGTTATGACCCAGGTTTTCTTCTAAAAGTTTATAGTCTTAAGATTTACATTTAGGTCTTTTATCTATTTTGAGTTAATATTTGTATATGGTGTTAGGTAAGGGTCCAACTTTATTCTTTTTCATGTAATTATTATTTTTCAACAATATTTAGTGAAAAGATAGTTATTTCCTTCACCAAATGTTCTTGGAAACCTTGTCAAAAATAACTTGACTATATATGGAAGAATTTATTTCTAGGCTTTTTATTTTACTCCACTGGTTTATATATCTGCCTTTATAGCAGTACTACACTGTTTCAATTAATGTGGCTTTATAAGGTTTGAAATCAGAAAATGTATATCTTCTAGCTTTGTTCTTTTTCGAGATTGTTTTGGGTAGAGTTCCTATTTCATGTTAGAATAGATTTTTCTGGAAAAACTTTGATATCAGACAAATGAATCTGTTTTGTGAGATTATCATTCTTAATTTTGCATAAATTGCTATAATATTAGATGTCAACCACTAAGCCAAGCATGGGAAGGAGGGAGGGGGAGGGAATGGTATGGGGTAGGGGCTAACTGGGCGATGTGTGCATGTATGTCTACACATGCTTTTTATCCCATTATGATGTATGAATGCAGTGCACCAATAAAAAATAAAGAAAGAAAGAAAAGAAAAAGAAAAATAAAAAAAAAGATATTTGAATTACTACCGTCTCTCTGGAAAAGAACTCCAATAGACTAGTACTAGATCTGTAGATGGTTTTTATTGTCTGGAAGGAAAATGCACCTGATGATCTGGCCACCAGAGGGAGCTATAACTCCCCAATCCACACAGCCCCTGTGGGCGGCGCCACTCCAGAGGCCCCTAGGACTTAGATGCTTCAGAATTGCGGCCTCAAAGGAACTCTACATGGGCAGAGGAGCTAAAGGTGGAACTTTCCTTCAAAATAAGGGCATCTGTGCTAATTTTAAAATAAGGAAGAGCTCTTAATAACCTGTGTACACTTACTGAGACTGTGTATAGATAGGGGTGTGTGGGGATGGTTCTGGGAAGAGAACCAGGGGAGTTCTACCTCCAGGCTATATCCTCAGCCCTTTTTTGTTTGTTTGTTTGTTTGTTTGTTTGCTAAGTGATCGTCTCACTACTTGTTAAGGTTTTCCTTAAATCTGCGATCCGCCTGTCTCAGACATTTTACATTATTAAAAAATTTTAACTTAGTGGGGTGTGGTGATGCACTCCTGTAATCCTAGCATGTGGGAGGCTAAGACAAGAGCATCCCGGGTTCGTGGTCAGCCTCAGGAACTTAGAAAGGCCCTCTGCAACTTAGTGAGACCCTTTTCCCAAATAAAAACTAAAATAGGGCTGGAGGGTGGAGTTCAAAGGCAGAATGCCTCTGGTTTCAATACCCAGTATTAAAAGAATTGTTCAT
This sequence comes from Muscardinus avellanarius, assembly GCF_963383645.1. NCBI lineage: Eukaryota > Metazoa > Chordata > Mammalia > Rodentia > Gliridae > Muscardinus > Muscardinus avellanarius. The sequence continues at coordinate 17,555,293 of NC_137803.1, forward strand.
AACTTGCATATTTTAAAGAATTAAATCTTAAAGATACTAAGAGAATGATTTAAAAAAAAAGGACAAGAGAATTAATAAGAAGGTTTAAAAAAATTATGGGTATGTATAAATCGCTTGGAGAGTACACCGCAGGAAAGAAACTGAGCCCAGTGGCGGGGTGACAGGACCCAAAGGTTTGGCAGAATGCGCACTCATTCTGCCAAACCTGCCAAGCTGGCATGGGTAATGGTGGTCAGGGACTTGGTGCCTCTGGGCAAAGTGGGACCGCAGGGCGGGCTTGGGCGGGGGCCCCGCCCACAGGAGCGCAGTTGGAGCACCTGCCAGGCGCCCTCACAGCGACCCCTACTGGCAAGGGAGCGAAGGCCAGGGCATGCTCACCGAGGAAAGAGGGCCTCGGAGACCTGCGACAGGGAGCCCAGATGGGCCAGGAACACCTCGTGTGCAGAGAGGGAGAAGGCAGTAGCTGCGGACCCAGCGAGGCACCGAGGAGGAAGAGCGCAGCCTCCCAGGTGCACAGGACTGGGCGGCTACCGAGTGGAGGAGGGCAGTCCCATCGCATATGCGAAGGGATGGGCAAGAGGCCAGGTATCGACTCTGGGGAGAAGGGCACCACACAAACACTGGGAGCCATCCCCGGGCCCAGTGGAGGCCTGGATGGGCTCATCACTCCGGAGAAAAAAACAGGGTCAGACATACTGGCTTTTCCCGCCAAGAAACTGCATAAGAATTATCTAAGGATTCCAAAGTGTGCGCCTGCACGAGTGGCTCAGACCTCACTTTTAGAACGAAGTGCTTCGGCTGTATGTCTGATAACCACGAGGAGCCCGGAAAATCATGGTGGCGGAAAGGAATGTGCCAAATCTTGTTGTCCAGACACAACTGTCAACGTGTCAGGTCACACGTAAAAATCCCTTCCACCAAATGACAGTCACGGTTCTCAGTGAGCTTCCAAGCTGCTGCAAGAAAGGGAGAGGTTTTGACACAATATACAGCCAAGACTATCATTTCTACCAAGGGGAAGACAGGGCAGAACAGACGAGATAGGATAAAGTAAGATTCTCCCATTTTGGTTTCTCATCCAATTGTTTCTCTACTTTCCTACAGAATTTTCTCCTTTCTTCTTCCTCCTCCTCTTCTTCTTTCTTCCTCCTCCTCCTCCTCTTCCTCCTCCTCCTCCTCTTCCTCCTCCTCCTCCTCCTCCTCCTCCTCCTCCTCCTCCTCCTCCTCCTCCTTCTTTTGCACTAGGGATTGGACCCAGAGGCATTCTACCTCCAATCTACATCCCCAGCCCCAGCCTGGTTGTTTTGTTTTGTTTTGTTTTGTTTTGTTTTTTTTCTTATTTGGCAATAGGGTCTCACTACGTTGCTGAGAGCCTAATTTGTCGAAGCTGACTTTGAACCTGTGGTCCTCCTGTTTCAGCCTCTCAAGGGTGTGCCACCACACCCGGCTCCTACATAATTTTAAGCATGAAAAAATGTACAGTGAGTTGAAATAATAATCAGCTCTGCAGTAGGGGAAGCACAACAAGGCACCTGGAATAACAAAAGACAGAAATGAAAACTACCCTCGCAGGATCTTTATTGCTCATTCCCGTCTCAATGCCAGAGGAATGTTCGCACACACTCATTAAGAGTCGGGGCATATTTTATATCATTTGTGTTGATATTACACAGTAGGAATGCCAGTTCTTTTAATAATTTACAGAGGAGTTACAGATTGTAGATCCCTTATTAAACATTATTTGCACTAAGGTCATAAGTCTAAGAAATATTTAGAAGGGCAAACGAGCAATATTTTAATTGTGGTTTGCTAACTCACATATCCATGTCTTTCTGTATGGATATAAACTCAGCTTTATCGTCCATGTATTTTGTGCACGAAGCAACAAGAATAATTATTTTCTGTAACATCAAAATGTTTGACAGTGGCATGCATTTGTAAACCTTAAAATTCACACTGCATGTCCAAAAGTTTCATAAACTATACTTTGATCTTGCTTCTCTTGGAAACAAAAGCAAATTAAAAAGCTACTACAATATCTAGGCATCCTACTTCCCCGGCCCCAAAAGTCAATACTGTAGCAGGATTACTATTTGTCATTGGCCATCTAGCAGCTTTATGTGAAAGTTTAATTTAGAAATCATGACCAATACTGCTGACGCCTCTAGTTCTAAATGTATCTGTTAGAGAAAAACAGTGCCCTATACCCCTGGGTCAGCAAAGAATGGCCTCCTACGCCCTGATGCACAGACACACATTTCTGTGGTTGGGGCTCAGAAAATGATACCCTAAAGAGAAAGCCTCAGAAACCAAGTTTCTCCCATCTCTCACCTCTCGTTCTCCTCCAAGGGAGGCCACAGACAAGAGAATTCCTCCTTCCCAAGGCAGGTCATGGAAACAGAGCCCCTGCTCCCCCAAACCAGCCATAAAACCTAAAAATACCACTTGACCCTTCTCCCCTGCTTCCTGTGTAACTACTGGACATAAAGAAATTAAGACCCTTATCCCAGAAGCATCCTGTCCCAGACCTGGAGGAGGAACTGCTCCAACGGTGGGGGCCAAGAAGGACCTGGACAGATGGCCTTGCCGGGCCCCCCTCAGCCGTTTTCCATGGGCTCCTATTGGTCCAGTCACGTTCTACGTGGCATCATTGAACCTGAGCATAAACATGCGGTGCCCACCCTGGACCTCCGGGCCTTCAACCGGAAGGCTCCTGTATTACATCAAACCATAACAAATAAATCCATATGCTTCCACACCTGCTCATCTACCACAACCAATTCACCTCAGCAGATTCGATCCAAACTGGCAGAAGGAAAGTGTGAACTTAACCAATTCACCTCAGCAGATTCGATCCAAACTGGCAGAAGGAAAGTGTGAACTTCCCGGTGGCTTAGATATTGTCCAAGGCTGTTTTTGTGTTATGTCAGAGACCCTAAATCCTGCAAAGTCCTAACTATTTGTCTGAAATTGTGTAAGGGGAATTAAAAAAAAAAAAGGAAAATTTATCTGGGCACTAATTTATATAACTACCTCTGTAGCATTTAGGAAAGGTTTATTTACCATTTTAAAACCTGAAAATTCTGGGTGTGGTAGCGCACACTTCTAATCCCAGTGCTTGGGAGGCTGAGACAGGAGGATTGCACAGGCTCTCAGCAACTTAGTGAGGCCCTGTTTCCAAATAAAATATAAAATAGGTCTGGGGGTGTAGCCCGGAGGTAGATAAGCCCTGGGTTCCACCCTCAGTACCACAACAAAATAAATAAATAAATAAATAAAAATAAAAACTTGACAGTATGCTTAATTTTTAACAGCCTTAAATTTTTTTTTATATTCCTGGCTCTTACCCCAAATATAAACATTAAGTGTGTGTGTGTGTGTGTGTGTGTGTGTGTGTGTGTGTGTGTGTGTGTTTGTGTGTTACTGGGGATTTAGCCCAGGGGTGTTCTACCTCTGAGTTACACCTCCAGCCCTATTTTATTTTTTATTGGAAACAGAGGCTTACTAGGTTGGTGAGAGCCACGCTAAGTTGCTGAAGCTGGCCTTTGTCCTGCAGCCTTCCTGTCTCAGCCTCCAGGTACTAGAATTCCAGGCGTGTGCCACCTGGCTCATTAAATAGTTTTATGAAGTCTATGACAATGTTTCTTATTAGACCTAGGAATATAACATACAAAATGTCAATCTGAGAAATATAACATTGTGGAGTTCCAATGATATGTTTCCAAAATGGATTCTAATTATGTTCTTAAAGCACGCCTTTAGACACACCAGATCTCTCCTTCAATAGTGCAGAGGTAGGGTGTGCCCAGGAAGCCGAATTCCAAGCCCCCTCCGCCCAGACCCTGCCTTGTATGAAACCCAGCACAGGGCCTTCCAGGGGCAGAATGCGCCCTTCCTGACCTCTGAGTGCCAGGGCCCACAGCCATCCTCTGGGATGCCTTCTGCCTTGTTCCCGAAGGCTGGGGGTGAGTTCAATTTTTATAAAATAACATTTTCCTCTGTCTCACACGTTCGGAAGTGCTTGTGACCCATCTCGACTTGACAACGCTCCCCGTCCTTATACTTTCTTCTTGGGCTCTTTCTGACCCCATAAAAAAGGGAAACAGAGGAAGGCAAAGAGATGAAGTGGAGCTGCTAAAATAAAAGGCTCATGAAGTAGGTGGGGACTCATGAAAAGAAGGCAGAGGGGAGAGGACAGCGGAGAGAGCCGGGAAGCTCCCCATGCGCCCAGGGCACAGGACAGCAGAGGAGGGGCCCTGGCTCCAGAGCTGCCCCCCCCCACTCTCCCGCTGCTCTGCAGTGTTTCCGGTCTCTCGGGCTCCATCCACTCTGACCAGGTCAGCAGAACTGACCATACTATGTGTCGAGTACCATTTGGCAGATGGGAGACAAAGAGACTCTCACTAACCCAACAGCAGGGCAGAGGCCTCCTCTGCAAAAACACCAACCATGGGAATCTCTAAACGGCTCAGATAGACCCTGCATTCTTAATTAGTGCATACTGGCGAGGCACAGCTTTTGCTAGGTAATTGGAGATCCTGGCTGGGGCGCAGCGAGCCCTGGAGTCCAGCACAGCCTGGAGACAGGCCGTGTTGGGCGTCCAGCCACCTGCCACATCTGCTGAGCCCCTCCAGGCACCCTGGTGGGCAGGATGGAGAGCAACCCATGACAGACACATTTTAAAAGCATGCTGCACCCAGCTTTGGGGAGGCTGAGCCAGGAGGATCAGGGTTCGAGGTCAGCCTCGGCTACTTAGTGAGGCCCTTTGCAACTCGCTGAGACCCTGTTTCAAAATAAAGAATAAAAAATAGGGCTAAGGGTGTAACTCAGAGGAAGAATGCCCCTGGGTTCCATCCCCAGTACCATAAATAAATAAACAAACAAACAAACAAACAAATAAATAAAAGCACGTTGCACACACTCATATATTTAAAGGCAACAAGGAGATAACCACAACATGGAAACAAACAGCAGTTGCTATGAAATTAAAAGAGGTTTTTATTTATATTTTGGGGATGAGGGCTACTCTGCTTTCATGGCATGTTGGTGTTTCACCGCGGGGAGGAGTCCAATTAGAACGGTCTAAGAGTCGGCTCTCTGCGGCTCCCACGTGAGTAGTCGCACAGGCTATTTGGTGTAGGGATTTTAAGACAAACACAAACACATTTGGGCCCAGAGGCCATTAGTGCGGGTTGATGTTGTGGGTCTCGGCAATGCCCTAGACGGCAAGGCTGCTCCGGCAGGCCTCCAGAGAGAAATGGAGGCTTGAAAAGTGCCCGCAGATCACAGCACAGTCTCTGCACTTCCATGGGGGAGGAGGTGAAGTCAGCTGTAATAGCCGAAGATCTTCACAGGCAAGAACAGTGCCGGGCCGGCTCTCAAGAGGCCTCCTGGCCCTGAGGGAAGCAGGCAGCTTCAATACAATGGAGCTATGGAGCCCTAAGTGGCCAGATGGGCTCAGTTCTGCCAAACGAAGACATCCAGAACAAACCTCCATCCACGCACCACCACAGACGTCAGCCCAGTGTGTCCAGACCACCGAGAGCCTCCACGCGCCGGGAAAGCTGCACTTTCATATGGACTCTCCCAAATGTTGGCTTGAGGTTTTCTTCTTGTTTTTATCTTAGCACTCTGCTGGCCAAAAAACACACCTGTGAATTCCTTCGAGTCCACAGGGACCAGCAGTCTGTACGCTTCAGTCTGATCAAGTGCTCAGAGTTGAGCTAGAGGATGCCAAGATACAGCCTGGAAGTTTCCCCATTAGGAAAAGAAGGAGATTTACCTTGTATGTGGTTTAAAAAAAAAAAAATGGGGGTAGGGGAAGAAACCAGAAAGTCCCATCCTTTTGAAGAAAAATCAGTTGATATTTTAAAAAATTGATGTGTGTGTGTGTCTTTTGCCAACACATCACCTTACAAATTATTTGCTGGTAATCTTGAGAAAAAAAATATCACTTGACATTGGAGAGATCAGATCACCCTTCATTACTCTGGGCATCAATCTTAGCACCACTGATAAGGACAAAACAGGGTATCGCATCCCCGCAGGTGCATTCAGCATCACCCACTTCCTCCTCCAAACTGAATATGATCCAACCTTTACATCCAACTTCTTCTACTAAGTAGAAAACAATTCACCCATTAATTGATGATACTGATAAGTTGGGTCCCTCCCCCGCGTGATCTCACAGCGGAATCCCAGAACCCAGAAGCAGAGATATCGCGAGACTCCAAAGCACCAGGAAACTATCAAATATGAGAAGTGAGATAATCTACCGTCTTTTTAAAGGAGGGAGAAGAGCAGAACGAGCCTAGATGAAGAGTCTTAATAGACCTAACAATTCAATGAAATACATGATTCTCAGCTGAATTTCAACAGCCCAACTATAAAGGGCATTTTGGGGAAAATCAGATAATGGGTTGGGTAATAGTGTCCATTAGGCAATCATCTTCAATTTTATAAAAACAGTACTATGGTTACATAGAAATAAGAACCCTTTTTTAAGAAAAGTGGACTAAAGTATTTCTGGGCTAAATGTCACAACGTTTCTAATTAACTTTTGAATATCTGGGGGGAAATTAGTGAAACAAACCCAGAAAGCATGATATCCTAGAGCTGGTTTGTCTCAGCCATCATTGATAACTTTTAAGGAGGAGCTTTCTAGTGTCGAACACATTTTGGGCAAGCTCACATGAAGATACTGATCAGAACCGAGGAGGAGAAGTTGGGAGGGTTAGATGAAAATGTGAAAAAAATGACTATATTCAGTGACTGCCTACACCTTTGACAAAAAGTTGACCATCTAGAGCTGCAAGCTTAACTGAAAAGAAATTCTAAGTATACTAAAATAACCTTTCAGGTCTTACTTAGCAAAGTACGTCTACAATAAATCTAATAGTTGATGATATTTACTCTCAATTCAAAAGGCTTAGTCAGCTACCACTAAATACAATAGCAAGTTGTTTGTTTGTTTGTTTGTTTGTTTGTTTGTTTGTGTACTGGAGATTGAACTCAGAGGCATTCTACCTCCTACCTACACCTCCAGCCCTGTTTTTTATTCTTTATTTTGAAACAGGGTCTCACTGAGTTGCAAAGGACCTCACTAAGTAGCTGAGGCTGGCCGCGAACCACAATCCTCTAGTCTCAGCCTCCCAGATGCTGGGATTACAAGCATACCTCACCATGCCAAGCTTTTATTCCTTTTTTTGAAACAGGGTCTCACTAGGTTGATGAGAGTCTCACTACTTGCTGAGGCTGTCCTCAAACCTGCGATCCTCCTGTCTTAGCCTCCCAAGTACTGGGATTACAAGCACATTCCACCATGCCTGGCTGCCAGGTCTTCAAATCTGCTAACAGAAAGTACCAAGTCATCCATCTCGGTTTTTAAGGGGTCCCTATGGCCATTTCATTCAGTACCCCATCCACTACCTAAACTCATCCTCCATGAGCAGGGCTAGTATATCACTGGAATAAATCTGGACTTAATTGGTCCTTTACTTCCTCCACCTTATCAACGACCATCTCTGTTTACTCACCTATCAAATGGAGACAATTACCCCCTCTTCCTAAAGCTCAGGTAGGATCTAACATTACATTGGGTTCCATTATGCTGCCACTAATAACGCAATAATTGCCTGTAGCCGGGCATGGTAGCGCACACTTGTAATCCCCGCTCTTGGGAGGCAGAGACAGGAGGATCGCGCAGGTTCGAAGCCAGTCGCGCACACTAGCTTAGGAGACCCTGTTTCCAAATAAAAATGTAAAAATAGGTCTGGGAGTGTAGCCCGGAGGTAGAAGGGCTTCCAGGAACCCCAGTACCACCAAAAAAAATATATTGCCTGTAGTGCAGGGTGGGGTGGCCCATGCTGTAATCTGAGTACTTGGGAGACTGAGTCTGGAAGTTGGAGACCAGCGCAAGCAACTTAGCAAGACCCTCTTTTAAAATAAAACAAAATGAAATAAAAAGAGATATGGGTGTAGCCTGGAAGTAGAATGCCTCTGTGTTCTATCCCCAGTCTCCCTCCCCAACACACACACACACACACACACACACACACACACACACATCTTTAAGTGATTTTTATTAAGGGTCAAGACTGGCTCAGCTCCCAACTCTGCAACTTAGTGGTGGCACAGAGGTTACAACTTATTGATTCTTTCTTGTCTCAGTTTCCTTATCTGCAAGTTGGAAAGAACAACGGTACCCACTGCATAGAGGGCGCGGGAGGAATGTCAAATGAGCTCCACATAAACAGCTCAAAGCAATCTAAGATTCCCCTTCTAGTTCCAGGTGCTCGGGAGTCACAAGTTGCGGTGCAGACACAGCCAAATCCAGGAACCGCTTCGTTCTCACCCAGTTTCAAAAATGGCACCAAAATGACATTAAAAAAAAAAAAAAAAACCCTGGTTATAAGAAACAGATAGACCCCAAGTTCCTGAGGACATGCATTTTGCCAAGAAGCCCAGCAAGGGCCTGAAGAAGATGCGGGTCAAGCCAGGCATGGTGGCGCATGCCTGTAATCCTAACACTTGGGGGGCTGAGACAGGAGGAATGTGGGTTCAAGGACACTCTCGGCAACATCCTCAGCAATCTAGCAAGATGCTGTTTTAAAACAAAAAAAAATAAAAAGTGCTGGCGGTGTAGCTGGGAGATTGAATAATGTCCATCTCCAGCTCCATCATGAAGAGGAAGAGGAGGAGGAAGAAGAGAAAAGCAAAAAGGAAGGAGAAGAAGACGATGATGACGCAGGTCCATGACCCAAGCCATGAGAGTGTGCGCTGAGGCTACCAAGGCCTGGAAAAGCCCAGGGAGCTTAAGCCCAAGATCCCAGAGGCAGTGTGCTGCAAGCCCCGTCCACCTGGCCACACCATCCGCCCCAGCTCCAGAAGCGTGCTCCGGCACACAGCCCAGGGACTCGGGCTCTGTGCCAAGGGCCATTTGAGGCCCACGCCAGCTCCATCTCCAGGCCTGGCTCCCAAAGGTGCCCGGGCTCCCAGGAAGGACCCACAGCAAGGCCACTCTGCCAAGGCGAGCACCTACTGCACAGAGGTAGTAGGGAGAGGGGGTCAAATGAGCTGCCTCAGGTGGGCACAAAAGAAATGTGTAACTGCTGGTCTGGTCGCCATCAACACTTCCCCCTTGCTGCCCGTGCAAATAACCTGGGGGCAGGGCTGCCCGGCACAGAGGAAGTGCTCCATAAACTTGAGTGACTATGACTCCACCACCTTCTTTATTCCCCACTTTGTGAAAGGACGACTCAGCCCTGCCTGGACTTCACTGTGGCCCCACAACAGAACTGGTCCCTGCCCTCTAGAGGGTGTCTACAGGCAGCCAGGCTAAGCCGAGTGGCCTGCTGGTCCCTCCTGTAGCTGCTGACGAGGTCCCCGGTGTTGCTGTGGCCTCTGACTCCTGTGACGGCCTTGGTTTCTGACCCACTCAACTGGCTCCCGGTGTCTGGCTGTTATCTCCACTTCTATGTGGGGTGACAGCCAAGGGGACCTACAGCGACTATGTCTCCCTCATCCATAACCCGTGTCCTTGGTCTGTTCTGATCCCTAATACTAAGAGGTAGGTGCAAAGCCCTGGCCCTCCATTCCTAGCCCAGTTCGGCCTCATGCACCCACGCAGAAGTTTCTGGCACCTACTACAATAAGAGAGTGTGGTCCTTCTGAGGGGTATGAAGTAATAACTTTGCACAAACAAGAACATCAAATGGGGACCCTTCCCTTCCTGACACCACCTCTCAACTGCCCAAGGTTCTTCTCGCTCACGGCAGCCGTGAGCTTAACCTTAACCTCCTCTCTGCACACGCACCTTTCAAGTGAGTCACCGGGAGGGCTCCTCTACTGGTCTACACAGCACCTCTGTGAGAAGAGAAAACGCCCTTCCCCTGGCTGCCTGGGGTAAAGGGCCATGAGCCCACTGTACCCCCAGGAGAACAGGTGTCCCTCCTCCAGGCGGCCAGCCCTGGGCCACAGCCACCCCATTCACCTGCACTTAAGCTAGTGAGTTAGAGTCGCGAATCGGCCGGAGCCAAGTGCAAGACCCCTGGCCTGCAAACAGGAAGAAAGCTGGCCATCGCCCCTGAGCCCACTGAGCCTGCTAGGATGAGCGGCTGAGAAAGGAGGGGACCCGAGCAGCCACTACTGCCCCGGGGACGGCAGCTCTTCTGTCTCAGCTATGGGACCCAGATAAGGGACCTTGGCAGGTATGATGCCACTGGGACTGGCCCCTGAGAGATGACTGTGCCGCTCTCCAAAAGGATGCAAGCAAGCCATGTGTGGTGATGCACGCCTGCAATTCTGGTACCTGGGAGGCTGAGACAGTATGAAAATTGAGGACCGCAGGTTCGAAGCCAGCCTCAGCTACTACTTAGTGAGGCCCTCAGCAGCTCAGCAAGACCTTGTGTCAAAGTAAAAAATAAAATAGGGCTGGAGGTGTAGCTTGGAGGTACAATGCCCTTGGGTTTGCTCCCCAGTACGTACGCACACACACACACACACACACACACAATGTAAGCAGGTTCCAGACAGAGGGGAAAACATCAGCCAAGAAAAGAAGCCGCAAGTTCATGGCACACGTAGAGAACGGTACGTTTTCAGGAATAGAGTAGGAAAAGTGGGAAGGAGGAGAAAGACCAGGGCCTGATTCACATGCTTTTCACTACATACTTCTTGAGGACCCACGAGATGTACTAGGCCCTACAAGATTAAAGACTAAAAAACAAAATATGAGCTGGCGTTAGGGGAAAACCTTAATGGCTCCCCACGCTGGGGATGGTGACACACACTTGTAATCCCAGTATGTGGGAGGCTGAGACTGGAAGATCGCAGTTCGAGGTCAGCCTCGGCTACTTAGTGAGGCCCTCTGCAACTTAGTGAGACCCTGTTTCAAAATAAAGAATAGAAAATAGGGCTGGGAGTGTTGATTGGCGTTAGAATGCCCCTGGGTTCAATTGCCAGTACTACAAAAAAGCAAAACAAAACAAAACCTAAACAAAATATGGTCCTAGCCATCAGAAGCTAACAATCCAGTTTAGAAGAAACAATTCTGAATATAAAACAAATAAGGTCCACTGATAGAACTATGCCCAGTGCAATCCAGGAGTCATGGGAACGCCACAGGCAGGGCAGGACCTGCTGGAGACTGGGAGGCGGCCTGGGTGATGGAGGCGACGAGGACCAGCTAGCCGAGGATGAAGACTGAGCCGGTGAGGGCGCAGGACTGCAGGAGCCAAGGCTCAGGGGAGAGCAGGGTGCATGTGCCCGTGGGACTTTGGGTGCAGGTTTGGAAAGAGATCCTACCTCCTCTGGATGGTGTGCTAGAATTTTACACGTGGTCTGCTTTTTTAAAGGGTTAAATTTTCTTTTGTTCAGCACTGTGTGTTTTGTTTTGAGTTTTGCTGGTTTTTTTTTTTTTTTTTTTTTTTAATGGTACTGGGAATTGAGCCCAGGAGCATTCTACCTCTGAGCTACATCCCTGGCCCTACTTTTTAGTCTTTATTTTGAAACAGGATCTCACTGAGTTGCAAAGGGTCTTACTAAGTAGCTGAGGCTGGCCACGAACCCAGATCTTCCTATATCAGCCTCCGAAGGACTGGGGTTACAAGCGTGCACCACCACACCAGCTTCAACGCTGTTTTGTTTTGTTTTTTTAAACATTATATAGCAGCCCTTTTCCACGGTATGGGGAGTGAAGAGTGGGTGTGGCAAGCATGTGGTGATCAGAGTCCCGATTCACATCCTATGTTCTTTTTTTTTTTTTTTTTGGTGGTACTGGGGTTCCTGGAAGCCCTTCTACCTCCGGGCTACACTCCCAGACCTATTTTTACATTTTTATTTGGAAACAGGGTCTCCTAAGCCAGCACGCGTGGCTGGCTTCGAACCTGCGTGATCCTCCTGTCTCTGCCTCCCAAGCGCGGGGATTACAAGCGTGCGCCACCACGCCCGGCCTACATCCTATGTTCTGACACGGCATGCGGTGTAGCCTCCGCTGCAGACCAAGGTCTCGTTCTGAAGGAGAAGGAGCCTGGCTGCCTCTTTATGACCTCCAGGTATGGCTGAAAGGGAAACCTCCTCTACACTCCGCTGCTCTGCGGATGCACAGTGTGCCCTCGCTCAGGTGGGGCCCCGCTCAGCTGTCGGATCTCCTTAGAACAAAGGCGCCTTTAATAAAGTTAGACGCTGCCCAGAAGATGGAAAGCGATCTTGTATCCTAAGCACCAGAATGAGGCCGAGGGTGTGTAAAAGAGAAGGACACCTGGGCACAGACCTTCCAGTGGCGGAGGGGCTCCGGGCACAGGCGGGGCCTCGGGTAGCCACCGCCACTACCACCAGGAGGTGCCGCAGGAATGCTCCACAGAAACCCACCCACCACACAGCCACCCACCAGCACCCTGCCCACCTGTGCACCCAACCAGGGGACCCAGACAGTCCCCAGGGGAGACAAAGTGATGGAGTCCCAGAGATCACGGATCCACGTCTACACACATCTCTGCCTACAGGGTTTCCAACACTGCCAAGTTTGTACCAGCGGCGCTGCTCCTAGCCGGCCCCCGCCCAGCCTAGGCTTCCCCACAGCAGGGGTCTTATTCACACCCAGCCTTTTACCCATCAAGGGCAGCCACAGAGGTGCCAGGTGAGGCAGAGCAGAGGGAGCACTGGGAGAGGCTGTGAGAAAGAGGAGGTTGGAGCCTGGGGTTCTGGAAAACACTGTGCAGAGAAGACAGGCTCCCTGCCTCTGACTGCTACCTTAAAACACCTCGCAGCTGGGAAGACAAGTCACTTTGGGCCCATTCCCAACTCCAGCGTGCCAGGCACGAGGAACCTGATTGTTATCCTTGTTTTCACGAAACATACTATGATGTTGATGGGTTGCTTTTTCTTTCTTCCTTCCTTTTCTTTTCTTCTTTCTTTCTTTCTTTCTTTTTTCTTTTTGTACTGGGGATTGAACTCAGGCACCTTCAACTTCCAAGCTACATCCCCATATCTCTCTATTTTTTATTTTGAAATAGGGTTTTGTTAAGTTGCTGAGGGGTCTCCCTAAATTGCTGAGGTTGACCTCAAACCTGTAATCCTCCTGTGTCAGCCTCCCAAGGACTGGGATCACAGGCGTGCACCATCATGCCTGGCGACCTGGGTGGTTTTAAAGGATTTCCCCAAGGTAAGGTGGAGGAAGGGTGCAGGACGTGGGAGGGGGAGATAACTGGTGTCACCTTCCAGCGAGACCCTAGCAGGGCACTCCCAGAACTGTCACCAGAACCTTTGGGTTTAGCTCACTCGGTGCAGAAAAAGTTTCTAAAGAATGGAGCACTTCAAAGACAGCTGCCACCTGAGCTGGGAGGAAGGGAGGCAGGGAGGGAGGGAGGCAGGGAGGCAGGGAGAGAGGGAGGCAGGGAGGCAGGGAGGCAGGGAGGGAGGGAGGGAGGCAGGGAGGCAGGGAGGGAGGGAGGGAGGCAGGGAGGGAGGGAGGCAGGCAGGGAGGCAGGGAGGCAGGGAGGCAGGGAGGGAGGGAGGCAGGGAGGGAGGGAGGCAGGCAGGGAGTCAGGGAGGCAGGGAGGGAGGCAGGGAGGCAGGGAGGGAGGCAGGGAGGCAAGGAGGCAGGGAGGCAGGCTGGAGGCGTGGGTTCCACTTACTAGTCTAAAAGGATGAAGGACAGAAAGAGGAGTCAGAGTTTATGGCTCATTTCCTGGTAGCTGGTACATTAGACCAAAACACAATTTGTCTTTCTAATTAAAATCTCGGAGGGTAGCACCTTTTTTACCCTCTCCCTAGGAAATGTCCCTGTCTCTTTTCACATAAACAGTAAAAATTCAAGGCTGGAATTTGCTTGGCTCCTCTAAGATGGGGAGCCGGATTCCACTACAGTTTGAAGCTCAGCCTCTCTAAACAGGCTGAGAAATACAATCGAATCAATTTCATGTTTGATGAAGACGTTTGGCTTAAACAAAAGATGTAATCGATCTTTAAAAAAAATCTAAATTTTCTAAATCCAGCTTCTCTCAAAATGATAGGTTTCACTGGAAACAGCAAAAGCAAGAGGCATTTTTGACAGAAGGGCACAATCTACTGGTGATCGTGAAAATGTTTACATTTCAAAAAACAAAGTCTTCGCTCTGGTTCTTAGTGCTCTGTTAAAAAAAAAAAAAAAAAACAGGAGAAAGACATGAAAATGTAAGATGTCTGTCTCCAAGATATTTCTAATTTAGTAACAGAAACAAGTGAAAGAAATATCTGAAAGCCACCAGGTAATACATCTGCAAATACTAAAAGAATACTGTGCTCAGCCGGGCATGGTGGCGCACGCTTGTAATCCCCGCGCTTGGGAGGCGGAGACAGGAGGATCACGCGGGTTCGAAGCAAGCCACACTGGCTTAAGAGACCCTGTTTCCAAATAAAAATATAAAATAGGTCTGGGAGTGTAGCCCAGAGGTAGAAGGGCTTCCAGGAACCCCAGTACCACCAATAAATAAATAAATAAAAGAAGAATATTGTACTAAAGAAGGCAGGGAAGAGGGATTAAGAAACAAGAGATATGTGACCTGAAATTTTCTCTTGGGGTGAGTACATCCTCAGCACCCTGTCTTTTTGGTACTAAGGATTGAACCAAAGGGTATTCTACCTCTAGGCAACATACCCAACCCTTTTTGATTTTTATTTTGAAACAGGATCTTGCTAAATTGTTGAGGCTGGCCTCAAATCTGTAATACTCCTGTCTCAGCCTCTCAAGTATTGGGATTACAGATGTGCACCACCATGCCCAGTGCCCTTTTTGGAGACAGTGTCTCCCTAAGTTGCCCAGGGTGGCCTAGAACTTACAATCCTCCTGCCTCAGCCTCCTGAGTAGCTGGGATTACAGGGCTGCGCCAGAGCACCCAGCAAGCTGAAATTTTCTTGTAAGGCTTCATGGAAAAGCTAGACCTATAAGGTGGGCTCTGGAAGCAGAGAATTTTAGAATTGCAGGAATGTAGGTGGGTGAGGAGTGTTGACCCATAGAACCAGCTCAAAACATGGCTCCCAGGGGATGAGCCAGAAGCATCCATTTCCCTGTCCCCCTCCAGCGCTGGCTGGCCTGTACCTCACTGTGACTGCTCAGCCCCATGAGAAAGGACTACCTGCAGCTGGATCTGCGCCCGCCCAACACTACGGGAAGTGCAGGCTGCTGTCAATTCACTAAGGCTCGAGGTTCCCGACAGGACTCAGAAAGCTAGACTAGCCCTCCATTTGTCTGTAAAGGCTCACAGAGGTACAGGAAATTTTTTAAAAGGTTCCACCAATATTTGTTCTAACTTTATTACTTGGTAATTTCTCTAGGTGTTATTCTAACTTATCAAAAAAAAAAAAAAATTCAGCCAGGCATGGTGGCGCACGCTTGTAATTCCCGCGCTTGGGAGGCGGAAACAGGAGTATCGCACAGCTTCGAAGCCAGCTGCACTGGCTTAAGAGACCCTGTTTCCAAATTAGAAAAGTATAAAAATGGGTCTGGGAGTGTAGCCGGAGATAGAAGGCCTTCCAGGAACCCCAGTACCACCAAAAAAAAATAAATAAAATAAAAAAATTTATAGTGCTGGGAGTTGAACCTAGTGGCATTCTACTTCCTAGCTCTACCTCCGGCCCAATTTTTATTTATTTATTTATTGGGGAGCAGTACTGGGGATTGAACCCAGGAGCATTCTACCTCTGAGCTACACCCCCAGCGCTATTTTATTCTTCTTCTTCTTTATTTTGAAACAGGGTCTCACTAAGTTGCAGAGGGCATCACTAAGTAGCTGAGGCCGACCGCACACCTGCGGTCCTCCTGTCTCAGCCTCCCAAGTAGGCTCACGGGGTCTTGTTAGGTTGCCGAAAGTCTCGCTACTTGACGAAACTCTCCTCCAGCCTGCAATCCTCCTATCACAGCCTCCCAAGTAGCGGGATTACAGGAGGGCCATGCCCCACTCCCGTTTATTTAATAAGTAAAAATAAATAATACACGTGCAATGGATTAGAAAACAGAGGCGTGACTGCCAGCGACAGACACTTGGTGAGATCCTGCTGGCCGCGTGGGAAGGCAGAGATGGAATAAGGCCTCATGCCCCAGGACTCGTGCGTCAGGTGGGACAATAATCAGGACATGAGGAGACGATTCCTCAGCAGCCACCTTCTCGCACTGTGAAACCCACAGTGACCCCGACCACCTCACCACAGAGCGACCGGGACCCTGGGCAGGAGGCGGCCAGGCTGTTCCGATCACTCTCCTGGCCCGTGCGACCTGGGCGAGCAGCTGAACTTTCCTGTCTTGACCTCTGCCGATCGTAAAACTGGAAGGCAGGCCTGGGCCTTGTCTCTCATGTCGCTCCTGGGTGGAAGGCTCGAGAGATCTGATTCAAATACTGATTCCTCCTACCCGCCCTCAGCCAGCCACACATCCCAGAGCGCCGACGAGGTCAAGATGAGTTCAAAGATACATGAACAGCACATGCTGGACCAAAAACAAAATAAAGCTGAAACACCCAGAAAGCTCAGGCTGCTGCCCGATTACAGTTTCTCTAAACAACATGGCGATCATCAACTGTGCTCCCAAATCACAAAAGCTCTTCATGCATATGAAACATGTCAAGGGTATCTAGTTCTTCGAGGAATAAATTATACTTTTATGTTTCCCTAAGCTAAGATTAAAAAAAAAAAAAAGTATAGTCAGTTTCCTTGGGGGCCTGGCTCCAGGACCCAAATCAACAGATGCTCAAGCCCCTTATATAAAATGGCGCAGTATTTGCATATAACCTACACATATCCTCCTATATACTTTTATTCTAGATTACTTAATACCTAATACAATTTAAATGCAATATAAATAGTCATTATACCATAATCTTTAGGGAATAATAACAAGATAAATATCTAGACATGTTTCGTACAGTAATAATTTTTCCCAAAAAATTTTTGACCAAGGTGGGTTGAATACCATGAACACAGAACCAGTAGATATAAGGGACCTGTTGTATTAAAATATGCATAGCCAAAATACCCAAACTGTATTTTTCCACTGAGGGAGAAAAAAATCCCCCCCCACACACACAGCAGCATATAATTTCCTCATGCAATTAGCTCATATGAAGGGCAAGCCCGTTAACCTATCCCTGTGATGAACAGTGAGATCTCTATGCAACGTGGTGCTGGACCAGCTGCAGCAGCGACACATGCTAAACCGACCCCTGCAGGTGGCCCCTGGGGGAGCCGTCCTCCAGGTGGTTTCTAAGACACACCTGAATTGAAAATGTGCTTGTCAAGCTCTCCAGAAGCTCACACACAAAAACAAGGCAGACATACCTGGCTCCAAAGATGTCCTTTTTGGCGAGATCAATCCCAGAAACAACTTTCACTCTGAGAATACGGGATTCTCCCTGTTGGAGAAGGAAAAAAAAAAAAAAAGATTAAAAACTGACCTTCAGTGCATCGTGGACCACTTGCCCACACTCAATATCAAAGTCAATGGTTTTTGCCCAGTCCGGCACCGGGACACTGAACAGATCAATCTGAGCATCGGTAATTCTCCCTTAGGGTCGAGAAGCTCTTTATCAACTCTAAAATGCTATGATTCCCGAAAATAAAGCATCTAGGTTAAGACCAAGTTTAATTCAGACAAGACCATTAATATCAGTTATTACTGACATCTGAAAACTAATTTCCAGTTGTATCAGCAACACAACCACACACATGAAACCAACCCAGGTAAATGTCCAGGAACTAGGAGCATAAATATAATAAGTAATTCCTCTTTTGAAGTTTATATAGTTGAAGGTGTGGTTTGTGATAGCAAAGATAGCAGAGTTTTATGTGGTAAAATGTTTCCTCAATATCACACTACTTTATAAAATGTGTCAGCACGCAAAAGTAATTTCTGAAGTTTCAATAAAGAGAAATAAAAAGACTGAATGGTGACCATCCCAAAGCAAGTTCATTTATGCATCCATCCATGTCTTCATTCCAGCATCGCCCAAGCCACTTTGATACACTGGGCATTGAACTTGGCCTTGAAATATGAAACACAAATCTGATCCTGGGTCTACCAGAGGGACAAGAGACCAACACCATAGGATCCTATGATGGCGCCATTCCAAAGGACACAGGTTGGAGAGACGTTTAAGGACTAAAGCGTTCAAGACAGATGACATGGTTTAGAAGGAGGTGGGAAGCCAGACGTGGTGGTGCACGCTTGTAGTTCCAGCATTCGGGAGGCTGAAACAGGAGGATCGCAGTTCGTGGACAGCCTCAGCTACTTAGTGAGGCCCTCCACAATTTAGTGAGACCCTGTTTCAAAAATAAAAAAAGACTAAAAACTAGGGCTGAGGTTGTAGCTAGGAGGTACAATGTCCCTGGGTTCCATCCCCGGTACTGCAATAAATAAATAAATAAATAAATAAATAGAAGAAAAAATTAGGCTGGAAGTGTAGCTCAGAGGTAGAATGCCCCTGGGTTCCATCCTCAGTACTGCAAAAAAGTTTTTAAAAAATTTAAAAAAGAAACGGAAGAAGGAAGAAATGGCTATAGGGACAGAGCCCTTGGAGCACAAACTCTGGGCTGCAAGAGAGAAGCAACAAAAATTCATCTGCCCAATATGTTTACTCAAGACCTAAGTGAGGAAAATAAACCCTAAATTCTGTAACTATATAATTTAAAGGAGATAATTGTCATGCAAGGTTGAAGGAGATAAAGACAGGGCAAAACAAAATACAGAGAGAACGCGAGGCAGGACCTTTGCCAACCAGCCACAGAGCAGACATACATCCAGGCCACGGGGATGAGCACTGAGATCACTGGACTCCAGGATTCTTCCATCCATTCAACTATCCGCCCAGCCAGCTACGCTGACGCGAGGCGGCCCATGTGTGAATATGGCGGGGAACACCAACACGGTAAAGAAGGCGTTCTCAGCTCGCTTGTACGTGTGAGCGAGCCATCGCCCTTCAAACACAGTCTGGAGTCAAGTGTGGCAGGTCTCGTGAAGGGATCAGGAGACACAAAGCAGCCGGGCGTGGTGGCGCACGCTTGTAATCCCAGCATCTGGGAGGCCGAGACGGGAGGATCGCAGGTTCATGGCCGGCCTCAGCTACTACTTAGTGAGGCCCTTTGCAACTCAGTGAGACCTTGTTTCAAAAATAAAGAATAAAAAATAGGGCTGGAGGTGTAGCTTGGAGGTAGAATGCCCCTGGATTCTATCCCCAATACCACGAGAGAGAGAGAGAGAGACAGACAGACAGACAGACAGACAGACAGACACAAAGCAGGGAGCTACAGATGTAACTCAGCAGTAGAGTGCCTGCCTAGCACGCACGAGGATCCTGAGTTCAATCCCCAGTACTGCAAGACAGACAGACAGACAGACAGACAGACGTATGTACGTACGTGTGCAAATGAATAGCAGACAAGTCAGGGATAACTAAAACGCAGCCATCCCATAGCATGAGTGCCTGGGGTTCCAGTGCTTCCCCCCCAGTTGCTGTGAGCACTATCTCATGGGTACACACAGGCCAGGGGTCACAGGTTCCCTCACTAGTATGAGATGTCACATAGATGGAGGTACTTTTCCCTTCTCAGCAAGTTGTACTATCAGCGGATCAGGTGATGCCTCCCGTGACCTGCTCAGCCCAAGGCCTGTCTACAGTGCAAGTGGTTTTTATCGTGGATCAAAGTTCGGCAGCACACCTGCGTGAAGTCCTTTGTACACCTGGGAGGAGTCCGTGGCCTCCGAGTACCCTCAGCATACAAAGTGAGAATCCCACGTTAAAAGGAAACTCAAGTCTGCAGTGGAAAGGAGATGCAATCCAATTTAAGAGGGATGAGAAATTGTTCAGAAGAAGAAATGGGTGGCAGGAAACTGCCAGGGAAGGGTGAGCCCAATGGCAGCCCCCAGCCAGCAATTCTCCCAACAACTACAGTGCAGGAGACAGTGAGGAGTCTGCAGGATGCTCCTGGTGCTGGTTCAGGAGCAGACGTCTGACTTGGCAGCAGGAGGGAGCAATGAGCCTTGGGGAGGAGGAGCTGCAGTGTCTGTGAAGCCGCGCGCCCCGTTATGGCCCACTCAGACACCACTGTGCTTCTGTCTGCACAGCACAGTCTTGCACCTATGACTGATCTGGGAGAAATGAAGATGAGACCGTGTGGTGGATGGAAAACAAGGTAGAATCAGTCATATGCTACGGAGCAGATGTTAAGAATTTTGGGAAGCCAGGCATGGCGGTGCACGCCTGTAATCTCAGTACTTGGGAGGCTGAGACAGGAGGATCACAGGTTCTTGGCCAGCCTTGCAACTTAGGCCCTCAGCAACTTAGTGATACCCTGTTTCAAAAAAAAAAAAAAAATAATAATGTCTGGGGGTGTAGCTCAGAGGTAGAAAGACCCGGGGTTGAACCCTTAGTATCAAAATGAAATAAAATTTTGGTGAGAAAATGGTTCTTTCTCAGAGTTCCTAGAAATCCTTGATGGAGTCCTGGACTTTACGCAGATGTGATAGAGAACTCAATCAAATGTTAATTAAAGATGTGAAGGCATAAGATAATCCCAGCTAACAGGGTAGCCTCCTGAGTTCATATTCGCGTTGGGTGAATGGTCTTACGGGGCAGACATGCATTCTAAGACAGGTCCAATCTGGCAACATTTATGCAAACAAGTGAATAAAGAGAATTTTAAATGAAGGGATAACTAGAATTTTGGAAGGGAAATTGATTCATTCATTTAGTAAACATTCATACTTATTCTTTTCCATGGTCCTGGGGATTTACCCCAAGGGCATTCTACCTCTGAGCAACACCCCCAGCCCACTCCTCTTATTTACTTTGAAAGACGGTCTTGCTAAGTGACTGCACACTGGTCTCACACCTGCGATCCTCCTGTCTCAGCCCTCCAAGTACTAGGATTACAGGTGTACACTGCCACACCTGGCGACATGGACACCTAATCCTAAAATTTAAGAAGACAAGACTAGCTGGATATGGTGGTGCACACCTGTAACCTAGCTGCTTGGGAGGCTAAGGAAGGAAGATCAAATTTTGAGGCCAGCCTGGGAAAACTTAGGGAGTTCCTCTTAAATAAGAATAAAAAATAGAAAAGGGCTGGGGATGTAGGTGAGCGAGAGAATGATTCTATGCTTGAGTGTCAGTACCACCAAAAGCAAACAAATAAAGCCAAGACTAGCCCCTTCCCAGCCAGCCCATCCTCAAGAAGTAGACGACAAAGCATGCTTTCTACACATCCCCCACCCCCAGTACTGGGGATGGAACCCAGGGGCATGCTACCTCCAAGCTATACCCCCAGCCCTATTTTGTTTTATTCTTTATTTTGAAACAGGGTCTCACTAAGTAGCTGAGGCTGGCCATGAACCTGCGATCCTCCTGTCTCAGCCTCCCAAGTATTGGGACTACAAGCGTGCACTTCCACGCCCAACTCTACACAGGGTTTTAACAACCGCAGAAACCAGCAGTCTTACCAAAGGGCAAATGGCAAATATACTAAACTCCTCAAAATATCATACAAAGAAACCAACCTTAAGAAAATAAGCACAGACCAGTGCAAAAGCAAACAACACTAAAAAAAATAGCCATCAAAAGGCTTTTTAATTGCAAAAAAAAAAAAATCTAAGAGCTCATCTACAATAGACTGCTAATTCCATGCAATGGGTTACAATACTGTCATTAAAAATGTGTAAGAACTTGTAATGACGTTCCTCCATTCCACAAATATTTACTGAGTACCAGTACCAGCATGTGCCAGGCATGGTATCTAGGGACAGAGATGTAAACAAGACAGAGTTCCTTCCCGAGAGAACCCACAACCAAGGAAGCAGGAAGACAAGAGTCTAAATACATAATGCAAACAACAAGCAAGACAATTTCTAAGCTAACAGTGGTGTTTCCCAGTGGCGTGGAAGAAACCAGGCAGAGAGAAAGGGCGAGGAGTTGCATGGCTGATGGTCAGGAATAGTCTCCACCGGGGGAGGACTCTTGCGCTGCAGAGACAGCACGGAAGGCAGGAGCACAGAGAGGTTCAGGCAGGGCCGACAGCAGGCCCCGCATCACAGCGAGGGCGCATCCTGAGACTGGAGGGCACAGGCAGGGAGGCCGCCCAGGGAAAGGTGGGCATCGTTCCGACCACCTGGGGGAAGTGCTGGAGGGTTTTAGGCATGAGAGTGACAAAATTTGACTTCACTTTTGTAAAAGGACCACTTTTACTGTTATGCAAAGGACCACTTTGGCTGTTATGGGCAATGGACTAGAGGTAGAGGAGAGGGAAAACTTAGGCAGAGACCCTGGAAAAAGACAGCGCAGCTTCCAATGGGATAGAGATGGAGAGGATCAGATTTAGCATATAAAATTAGGTGCAGAATAAAGCACTTGCTTAAAAAATAGATCTCTTTTACTTACAGCCAAGCAAGTTATCCAACTAGCCCTATTCCTTTCCACCTGGACACACAGCTAGACTACATGTCCCAGCCTTCCTTGCGGTTGGGGGGCAGTCCTTGACTAAGTTCTGGCCTCTTTCACTGGTCCATAAGCCTGTCCCTCCTCAATGTCTTCTATCCTCATCCCCATCCCTCTACTAAATGGGGAAGAGGGGAAAATATTACCATGCAAGTAAAGCAGGTTACACAGCCCCCACTATGAGCTGATAGACTTGTGTTTAGTCCCACTGAAAATCCAGGTCCAAATCCATCTCACTAAAAAAAAAAAAAAAGTGCCAATGATATATCTGCATAGGAAAAGATGATGTTATTAGTGATTACCTCTGGATAATAATTTCTTATTTTGCTTATTCCCATTGTTTTCTGTCTAAACATCAAATCGTTTTGTTTGAAAACTAAACTTTTAGCCGGGCGTGGTGGCGCATGCTTGTAATCCCAGCATTAGGGAGGCTGAGACTAGAGGATCACGGTTCGCGGACAGCCTCAGCTACTTAGTGAGGCCCTCTGCAACTCAATGAGAATTAAAGAATAAATTAAAGAATAAAAAATAGGTTTCAAATTAAAGAATAAAAAATAGGGCAGGAGGTGTAGCTCGGAGATCGAATGCCCCTGGGTTCCATCCCCAGACCCGCAAAAAAAAAAAAAAAAAAAAAAAAATTAAACTAAACTTTTACCTGGGGGTGGTGGAGCACATTTGTAATCCCAGCATTTGGGAGACTGAGACAGGAGGATCATGGTTCTCAGCTAGACTCAGCTACTTAGTGGGGTCCTCTGCAACTTAGTGAGACCCTGTTTCAAAATAAAGAATAAAAATAAGAGCTGAGGATGTAGCTCAGAAGTAGAATGCCCCTGGGTTCCACCCCCAAATACCACAAAAAAATCCAAAAAACAACCTAAACTTTTGGTGTCAGGATGTTTGGGATGTGACTCAATGGTAGAGAGTTTACCTAGCAAGTATTGAGGCTCTGGGTTTGATCCCCAGCACCACATCAAAACACTAACAAAAAGCCAACCAAACTTCTATAGAAACTTCAGACAATAAACGCCGGGCGTGGTGGCGCACGCTTATAATCCCCGCACTTGGGAGGTGGAGACAGGAGGATCGCGCAGGTTCAAAGCCAGCCACAGTGGCTTAAGAGACCCTGTTTCCAAAAATAAAAAAGTATAAAATAGTTCTGGGAGTGTAGCCCGGAGGTAGAAGGGCTTTCAGGAACCCTGGTACCACCAAAAAAGAAAAAGAAAGAAAGAAAGAAAGAAAGAAAGCAACTTCTGACAATATACAATAAAAAAGAAAATGAAATTTTAAAATCACTGATAATGGCACCAACCAGGCTTGGTATATTCCTTAAATAAACAAACCTACCTGTCATAAGAAGAAAAAAAAAACCTAGAAGTTTTTGTTTGCTGCTGTTTTTGTTTTAGCTAACTCTTCGAAGTATAGACCTACATATTTGGCAAATATAAAAAAGGGTCCTTTATATACTCTGCAAGGGGCAGCTGGGAGGTTTAGAGAGGAGAGGACTTTTACTTAGCACTTACTGTTTACAAGCAGCTGTTGCAGGAAATGTGACTCCTGTCTGAAGTTCAAGCAAAGGCAGCATCACTCTATAAAAACAGTTTTCACACACACAGCAAAAATGCCTTATCTCTGTTTCCTCAAAATGACCAGCTTCATGACAGATAAGCGGCCACTTATCATGGCTGCGGAGGACCCCGGGCCGAGCAACTGTGCTTTCTGGAGCATTTTATTACTTTCATAAAATCTATGCATGATATTTTGATCCCTATTTATGACTCCAGAAGGATCAAATATTTAACTAAGGTGGCTTGGCTTAGAAAATTAAAATATTATTCAGAGGCGGACCGTACAACAAGGGGCAGACAGAGAAGAGGCTCATCTAAGCACTCTGTGACGTTCCAGTTATTCTCCTAATTGTGTCGCAGGGCTCTTTTGTAACAGGAGTAATTCTGTGCACTGTGTATGTGCATTTCTTTAGCACTGAGTGTGTGTGTGTGTGTGTGTGTGTGTGTGTGTGTGTGTGTGTGTGTGTGTTGCTGGCGATTGAACCCAGGGGCATTCTACCTATGAGCTACAACCCCGGCCCTATTTTATTTTATTTTTATTTTGAGAAGCCTGGGGATGGAACTCAGGGGCATTCGATCTCCAAGAAACACCCCCTACCCTATTTTTTTTTATTCTTTATTTTGAAACAGGGTCTCACTGAACTGCAGAGGGCCTCACTAAGTAGCTGAGGCTGTCTGTGAACTGCGATCCTCTGGTCTCAGCCTCCCAAATGCTGGGATTACAAGCCTGCGCCACCACACCCAGCCCTATTTTATTTTTTAATCTGAAACAGGGTCTCACTAAGTGGCTGACAGCCTCACTACCTTGCTGAGGCAGGTTTCAAACCTGTGATCCTCCTGTCTCAGCCTCCCAGGTACTGGGATTACAAGCATGCACCACCACAGCCAGTTTACCGCTGAATTTTCTAATGTTTCATTCAGACGGAATAAATGCTCGAGCCATATATGACACAGACACTGATAAATAAGGTGTCCCACTTAGAAACCGGTGGAACTCTGAAGGTGCATTGGGTGTTTAGAACCCTGGTGGCTCTGCTCCTTAAAATATGCACAAATGGGCATAAGTAGGTTTTCATGCCCACCCATGGAGCCCCCGGAGTATACACTATCAGAACTGTTTCTACAGCAGGCATGGTAGCACTTGTCTGCAATCCCAGTACTTGGGAGGCTAAGACAGGAGGCTCACAGGTACTCGGCCAGCCTAAGCAACTTGGTGAGGCCCTCTACAATTTAGTGAGGCCCTTTTCAAAATAAAGAATAAAACAAGGCTGAAGGTATAGCTCAGAGGTAGAATTCTCTGAGGTTCAATCCCTACTATCATCAAAAAGAACGATGGTAAAATACATGTCAAGTTCCATTTCAAGACCTGAGGTACTGAAATTTGCCTTTTCTCTTAGGCTCTGCCTAAGGTAACTTATCTCTTATCTTCATCTACAATAGCAGATGATCCCTCTCTCTCAAAGGAGGTGATATCCGGCCTGGGAAATTGTGCTCTTCCTCTATGGGGAGCCACTATGACCCCAGGTTTTACATACACCAGCTGTCCATGTGGACAAGGAAGTGTAAGTCAAGAACCTCAATATCTTGATCATTCTCTCCTAAATTAATTTATGTATTTACCTTCTATATTCTAAAGAGTATTTATTTATAGTTCTAGCTGCTACCGGTAACACTGGCAAACTCACAGCAAATGGTGCCTGGACTAGAAGAAACAACCGATATTTTTTGGACCACAGAAATGTGTAATAACATATATATAGACATATGTGTATATATGTATGTATATATGTGTATACATATATAAACGCATATACATGCGTGTGTATGTGAGTATATGTGTCACCTAACTTTAATTTCTTTAAAAAATAAATAATATGAAAAGTGCTCATTCTTTATCTGCCATACAGTAGGTATCCTTAATCTCCCTAGTCCTACCCATTCATAATTATGCCAATCATGAGACAGGATCTTGTTTGTGTATTTTTTTAAGACTTTATTTTTGTGAAGCAGTTTTGGGTTCACAGCAAAGATGAGTAGAAGGCACAGAAATTTCCTACATACTGATTGTCCCCGTCTCAGACACACACACAGCCTCCCCCATTCTCAGTGTTTTGCCCCAGGACACTGCTGTAGACTAGATCTGGAATGACCCACAAAGGCCCATGTGTTGGAGACTGGATCTCCAGGCTAGTGCTATTGGCATGTGCTAGAAATGGCATAGAAATGTGCTAGAAAGTGCAATGGCATGCTATTGGCATGGGGCTTAGTGGGATGTGTTAGGTCACTGGGGATATGCTATCAGTGCTTCTCTCCTCCTTCAATTTCTTTTATTTCTCAGCTGAGAGGTGAATGGCTCTGTCCCATGAGGCTCTCCAATCGTGATGTACTGTGCTGCCACAGGCCCAAAGCAATAGGTCCAATAAGTCATGAACTAAAATCTCCAAAACTAAACCGAAATAAACTTTCTCTCTTTATAAATTGATTGTCTTGGATATTTTATCATAGTAATAGAAAGCTGACTAACTCCAACACATATACAAGTAATTGAGATATAACAGAGTCTAATAGTAGTGACGGAAGAGAGGACAGGAACATTAATTCTGTGATTGGTAACACATCTGGCAGAGGGACACAGTGGCTCTGGGGAGGAGGGTGGGACTGGTTCTAAAGCTACGGCTGGGAGAACAGCATGGCTGGATGGTTGACTCTGCAAGAAAGAGTTGAGTAGGAACCCACTCAAGTGTACTGTTTTGGTGCTAGTGGAGGCTGATGTTATTAACTACTAGAAAAGAAGGAAAGATGGGTGGGTGTCGGGGTGTGGGAAATAAAGAACATGGGCTTCTTGAATTTGAAGTGATCTTCCCAGTGAGCAAGTAGAGATGCATAGAAGACAGTGAGAAGTCAAAACCAGAGCTCATTCGTGTAAAAATAAACACCAGGTGTGGGAGATGGCTCCATGCCCAGGCCCTCCTTCAGACTGACCATTCATGCTGATATTTGAGTAATAAGCCCATGCAGCTTCCCGCCAACCTACAGGGCTAAGTCTTATTTCCTCAAGTGGACCCTAACGCTGCCACCTCTGGTAGGAGAGCCACATGAGGCCATTTTCAATTGACTGGAATCAACAAAAATCAAAACACAAAGTCTATTCCTTGGTGACACTAGTCAGGTGCTCAACAGCCACACGTGGCCAGTGCACACCTCGGACGCAGATCACTTCCACAATCCTGAGAGACTGATTGGACTATATCGCTGTAAGGGCGATATGTAAGTCAATGAAAGTGCACAGTGGTATTCTAAACAGCCTCTTGCAAAAAGAAGGGGAGAAAAAAAGAAGAGGAGGGAGGGGGAGAGAGAGTGTGTGCTAGCCCTCTACTTGAACCAGCAATAACTTTGTACATGTCAGAAGAGCTACCCTATGGAATTAAGCTATCTGGAAATGAGGTAAGATTCACTGCAACCATATTCTAGGGCCAGTATTCCCTCTGTACTGTTAAAGACTGGCATGCCAATTCAGTGCCTATAAATTAACCTCTGTGAAGTCTAATCATGCAAATATCATATAACACAGTACAGTCTTCCTGCATCTAGACATTTTAAAAATCATTATACAATCACAGGGGGAGCAGTGAAGGTGACTTAAAGTGTGACAAAGACGGGGAACCTTCTGATGAGTTCAGTACAGACCGATTCCCTACCAAGGCCACAGAGTATTCACAGAGAGAGTAGGCAGGAGAAGGAAAGAGGTAAAATCCCAGCCCGGGCTCTGGATTCCCTTAAGAGAAGCTTTGGCATTTTGGGAAAAACTATAGGAGAAGGGCTGGTAAGAAAAGGGAAATGAAATCCAAGTCCACTGAGTACGGCTGAAGGAACAGAGTAGGGTTCCCTGAAAGCTACCTCTAGGGGTTCTGTGGAAGGACAACCCACAAGGTGAATTGTGGAAGAAGCCAAGAGCAAGCCATTGGGAGGAAGTTCTAACAACTCCTGTGCCCAGCAGGAGCCTAGCAGCCTGGCCCCCACATCCACTTGCCCAGGAAGGCACAGTTGCTGCAGGAGGCAAATCCCAGCAGAACCTCACTGGAGCACCCAGAGGATTCCTGTCCACCCCAGTGCCAGTTCTAGGGCTTGCACCAAATCATGTAAGTAATTGTATGCCGGTGCCCTAGAGGTGCTCACATGACATGGCTTCCTGTAAGTGTCAACACTGGATGTCTTTGTTTCTGGCTTTGAATAGAGCTGAGTCATGGCACCTGGGTGGTTTTCCTGAGTTCTTGACAAGCATCTCGGTTCCAAGTCATTTTACCCATAAACCAGCACACTGGAGAAGAGATGGGCAATCAGGTGAGTGTAGGAGTAACCTGCTGCTAAGTCCTGCTCGTAGGAGTTAGTAGTAGTTGGTGGTTGGGCTCAGACGTATGCCAAGAAATACATTCACATCTGCCATGACCCAAATGTGTATGTCAGATATTCGTGTGTGTGTGTGTGTGTGTGTGTGTGTGTGTGTGTTTTCCCAAGGATGGAACCCAGGGCCTTCTACCTCCAGGCTATACTCCCAGACCTATTTTATTTTTTTATTTGGAAACAAGGTCTCACTAAATTGCTGAGAGCCTCACTAAGTTGGTCAGGCTGGCTTCGAACCTGTCATCTTCTGGTTCCCACCTCCCAAGTACTGGGATTACAAGTGTGCACCGCCACACCCGACTAAAACGTGAAATTTCTCTTGCCAAGACTCCACAGTAGTTCTGTGAGTCAGGGAAGGAGAAGAGGCTGTCACCGAGCAGAGCCCATGAAATGAATGAGCTGGCAAGAGTTCCAGCTCAAAGGACGTGGTCACTCTCTTCCGCTAATTAAAAATTCTCATTTTACCAGAAGAGTTGGTCCAATTCCCTGTAAAAGAGCTTCAAAGAATCCTTTGTCAATGGTTCCTTTGTTCTGGATTTCTAATCATAAGACAGGAAACATTTTTAAATTCCTCCAAGACCACTAAGATGAGAATTATCTTGTGTTTACAGTTCTAAAAATGATCACCATAAACAATGGCACTTTGTTGAAAGCCAAAAATCATAGCTGAGGATCCAAAATCTTGGCTTTTCGTGGCACACTTCAGTCGGACCTCTCCCAATAGAGTGAGATCCGGATTTGGGCTGGAACGTGTAGCTTGAACAAATGGAGTTGGAAGAGGTCGGGGTCTCCAGGGCCCTCAAGAAGGTATCCCTGGGGAGACTTCTGCAACCTCAGAGCCGGAACCACCCAAGAGGGATCAGGAGGAGTGACTCAGGTCCATGTGCCAAGAGTTCCCAGCCTCCTGTGCAGACAGACACACATGGACAAAGCTCCTAAGAAACTCAGACAAGGGTCAGCTATAGATTTTACATGGAAAATGGCCTGTGCATGGTGTGAGGTGGAGGACCAATGGCCAGGACCCCCCCTCCATAGGCAGAATATAATCAAAGGCAGGCTGCCTGCTGAGCATGTGCTAAGTGCAAGACCTTGGTCTGATGACCAAAACACATGTGCACCATAGGGAGACCCACCCCCCTACTGCTGCTTCAACTCCAGATCCCTCTGGGATGGACAGGCCTTTGAAGGGCACCCCCAGGCAGAGCCTCCCTGGGTGCCTGTGTCTTAATTCCAAATACTCATCCCCCTCCCATTCCTAGGCTGTGTCCTGACCCTGCAACATGACTGCCAAGGTTTCCCCTAAACACTGCAGTCAGACCCTACAAGGGCACGCAAGTCACCTCCCCACAACCACAAGCAGGCATTCCCAACATCCTCAGCCACGTGTTTACAGGTAATTCCTGGGTTTACCCCCAACCAATGCTTTACACACTACCAGCTTAATGCTCAGAAGGTAACTTTTTTTTTTTTAAGGTACTGGGGATGGAACCCAGAGGTATTGTATCTCCAAGATAGACCCCAGCTCTATTTTCTATTCTTTATTTTGAAACAGAGTCTCACTGAGAAGCTGAGGCTGTCCTCGAACTGTGATCCTCCGGTCTCAACCTCCTGAATGCTGGGATTATAAGTGTGCGCCACCATGTCCGGCTTTGAAGGTAACCGTTTCTAATTCCTGGGTCAGTTGAATAGGATCTACTTGTGAGCTAGAGTTGGAGGCCTTCCTGTACTAAGGCTTAGTGACCACGGGTGGATCTATGGGCTATAACCGGAGGATCACAGGTTTGCAGGAAGCCTCAGCAACTTAGTGAGACCCTGTTTCAAAATAAAGAATAAAAAACAGGGCTCTGGTGATGTGGCTCAGAGGTAGAATGCTCCTGGGTTCCATCCCTAATACTGAAAGAAAAAAAACAAAACAAAACAAAAGAAGACAAGTAGGAGAACTGAGGGAGGCCCAGAGATGGTGAGGAACTGGGGTGGTTCCAGATATCTGGACTCCACCACTGTTTCTACCAATTCACACCCCACTGTGATAGAGAGAAGCTGCTGGTCAGCTCAGGATTAGAGAGATGGGCAAAGGGCCCAACTCTGAAGATAAGAAGACAGGATTCTGTGGATGCTGCAGACAGGGCGGGTGACAAGGAAACGCTTCTCTGCCAGAACCACCTCTTCTCTACATCTGCTCCCATCTCCTCTGCCTCCTCGAAATGTCAGCCTGAAGATGACATCTTCTGAGAAGTCTTCCTGGGCTGGTGAAGTCTTCTGCCATTGTCTCCACTGTACCCTGCGGCTATTACTGCATTTTTTTAAGTTGTGCTGGGAACTGAACCCTAGGTGTTCTGCCTCTAAGCTATAGACCCCCAGCCCTAATTATTTTAATTTGGAAATAGGGTAATTGCTGAGGCTTGCCTCGAGCCCGTGATTCTCCTGTCTTAGCTGTGTACTGAGGTTACAGGCATGTGCCACCATACCCGGCGTGTGTGTGTGTGTGTGTGTGTGTGTGTGTGTGTTGCTTGGGGCTCTACCCAGGGGTATTCTACCTCCAAGCTACAACCCCAAAGTTATTTTTATTTGAAGTTGGAGAGGCTAGCTTTGAACTTGAAATTCTCCTGCCTCAGCCTCCCAAGTACTGGGATTACGGGCATGCACCACCAGGCCCAGCTTTCATTGCTTTTTAAAATTAGCTATCCTGCAGCCAGGCTCAGTGATGCCTTCCTGTAATTCCATTACTTTGGAGACTGAGAAAGAAAGATCATGGGTTCAAGGCTAGCCTCACAACTTAGCAAAACTGTCAGCAACTTAGTGAGACCTGGTTTCAATCCCCAGTATTAAAAAAAAAAAAAAAAAAAAAAAAAGTGTGTCTGTCCTGCCCAAGGATGAAGCTTCTAGAGGATAGGAGGACAGAGACTGGACCCCGCCCACAGAGACACTCAACACAATGACACGGATTCAAGGCAAGTAGGAGCGTGAGCTAAAATGTGCATGACATTCAAGAAAATAGAACAAGGCATGCTCAAGGTTTGCTAAGGAAGGAAGGAAGGAAGGAAGGAAGGAAGGAAGGAAGGAAGGGAGGGAGAGAGGGAGGAAGGGGGGGAGGGAGGGAGGGAGGAAGGAAGGATGGATTCAGAGATAAACTTTCCTTCTCTGATAAGGCTCAAAGCTCCGGGATACACGGCGTACGTGGTGTATGCAGACCTCCATCATACAGCTGGCAACACCAAACACCACCCTCATATTTTCGACAAGATAAATCATGTGAAAGCAAACCCAAAGTAAAGCGGGCCAGGGTGTAGCTGCCCCACGGCACCAACTCCTATCCAAAGTATAATTGTTAGAAAACTCCAGGGAGGTCTCGAGATTATATCACAGGGCTCTATGATTAGATCCCTTCTGGGCGATGCTCTGAGCCAGAAAATCTTGGATGACAATGTGGAGGGCAGGCTAATCCAATCTGTGACTGACACGCACAACCGGATAAGATGTCAGGTGACCACATCAGAAGCCAGAAAGATCTGGTCAGACCAAGCGATGGGCCAAATAGCAGGGCCGGAGGGAGGAGCCTCAGCAAAAGACTATGGGGCGCCGGGTGTGGGGGCGCACGCTTGTGATCCCAGCACTGGGGAGGCTGAGAAAGGAGGATCATGGTTCACGGCCAGCCTCAGCTACTTAGTGAGGCCCTTTGCAACTCAGTGAGACCCTGTTTTAAACTAAGGAATAAGCGCTGGGCGTGGTGGCGCACGCTTGTAATCCCTGCGCTTGGGAGGCAGAGACAGGAGGATCGCGCAGGTTCAAAGCCAGCCTCTCTGGTTTAAGAGACCTTGTTTCCAAATGAAAATATAAAAAAGATGTGTCTGAAGAGCCGGGCATGGTGGTGCACGCTTGTAATCCCAGCATTCAGGAGGCTGAGACCTGGAGGATTGTGGTTCGAGGCCAGCCTCAGCTACTTAGTGAGGCCCTCAGCAAGTAGACCCGGTTTCAAAATAAAGAATAAAAAATAGGACAGGAGGTGTAGCTCGGAGGTCAAATGCCCCTGGGTTCCATCCCCAGACCCGCAAAAAAAAAAAAAAAAAAAAAAAAAAAATGTGTGTCTGGGAGTGTAGCCCAGAGGTAGAAGGGTTTCCAGAACCCAGTAACACCAAAATAAATAAATAAACAAATAAATAAATAAATAATAAAAAAAAATAGGGCTGGAAGGTGTATCACAGAGGTAGAATGTCCCTGAGTTCCATCCCCATTGCCAAAAAAAGAGCGTGGGGGTACCGGAGGTTTTATCTAGGTTTTTTTTTTTTTTTTTTTTTTGGTGGTACTGGGGTTCCTGGAAGCCCTTCTACCTCCGGGCTACACTCCCAGACCTATTTTTGCATTTTTATTTGGAAACAGGGTCTCCTAAGCCAGCGCGCGGGGCTAGCTTCGAACCTGCGCCATCCTCCTGTCTCTGCCTCCCAAGCGCGGGGATTACAAGCGTGCGCCACCACGCCCGGCTAGGGTTTTATTTTATCTCAAACTCAATATGACTCAGCAATGTGACAGTGAAAACCACTGGCATTATTTACAAGTCCAGACCAAGCCAGGCCTGGTGGCACACACGCAAGCCCAGGACTTGGGAGGCTGAGACAAGAGGATCGCAAGTTGGAGGACAGCCTCAGCAGTACTGACTCTTCAGCAACTTAGCAAGATCCTGTTTCAAAACAAAAAGTAAAGGCTGGGCGTGGTGGCGCACATTTGTCATTCCCGTGCTTGGGAGGCAGAGACAGGAGGATCGCGAAGGTTTGAAGCCAGCCGCGCTGGCTTAAGAGACCCTGTTTCCAAAAAAAAAAAAGTATATATATACATACATATATATATATATATATATATATATGTATATATATATACATATATATGTATATATATATGTATATATATACATATATATGTATATATATATACATATATATATATATATATGTATATATATATACATATACACACATAATAGGTCTGGGAGTATAGCCTGGAGGTAGAAGGGTTTCCAGGAACCCCAGTACCACCAAAAAATAAAAAAAAACAGTAAAAAGGGGCTGGGGGTATAGCTTGAAGGTAGAATGTGTTCAATCCCCAGGAAACCACCCCCCCCAGCACACAAGTCAAGAACAAGGAATAATATTCAAACCCAAGGGGCAAGATTCAGGAGGGACGCTGTTCTTCTTGTTGTTTTAATTTGTAAACAGTATAAATTCCATAAAATAGAAACCTAAGCAAACAGAATGACTTTTTAACAGGGTCTCACTAAGTCGCTGAGAGCCTCACTCAGTAGCTGAGGCTGGCTTCGAACCTGCGCGATCCTCCTGTCTCAGCCTCCCAAGCGCGGGGATGACAAGCGTGCGCCACCACGTCCGGCCCAAGAATGACTTTCCATTAGAACAGGCTTGAAAACCGAAGACAGGGTATCACATAAGGAAAAAAAAATAGAACATTCTGCAAGGTGTGCTGGCGTTTATATACAAAGGAGAAGGGGGTGGGGGCGCACAAATATTGCTTGTGAATACATGATGTGAACTTCATAACCGCACAAGAAATGAGGTTGGCTGGAGACAGCGGTGACTGGGAAAGAGAAAAGTTTGAAAGTACTCTTTAAAATTAACCCCATCTAGATGGACTAGCAACTAAAGAAAAAAAATAGAATGTTATGTAGCCAAGATAGTTAATAAGCACACAAACAAAAGTCACATGAAGAATGACTTAGGAATGTTTAACCTGTTTGTCTTTTTTTTTTTTTTTTAAAGAGCAAATTTCTTTTTGCAGGACCAGGTTAGGTTGCTCCAGGAGAAAAGTCTAAGTCGATTTCTGTTCTGTGACTGCGGAGGGCAGACCTCCACCCAGAAGGGAAGGATGCCCCAGGCAGAGGCGCCTCGCCAAGGGAAGGACTTCTGGCCTAACCCAGGGCCAGCAGGGAGGGCGCAGGTGGCCTCCAGAGGCAGCTAGCTGGCCAGTTCTCTCTGGTCAGAGAGCAAAGGCAGGCAGCCTGCCAGAAGTATCAACACAGGAGGAAAGCAGACCAGATGGTTCCATGTCCCCTCCCAACTTTGAGATGCTGCAGTTTTGAAGAGCTGCGTGTGAGAATCCAAAAACCTAGTGGAAGGAAATTTGAGCAAGATGAGACAGCACTTTATTTTATGCGTGTGTATATGTGTCACACACACACAAACACACATGCACACACACACACACGGGATTGAATCCAGGAACATTCTACCTCTGAGGTAACAGGATCACACTAAGTTGCTGAGGCTGTCCTTGAACCTGCGCTCCTCCTGTCTCAGCATCGGGATTACAAGTGTGCACCCCATGCCCAGCTACACAGCGCTTTAAATATGCACACATGCAATGTCTCTAAGACAAAGCCCCAAAATAATAGACTCCCATTGACTTCACAGTGAAACATGGAAGATTATTTATACATCAGAATGCTTCCTATTTGCAACGCTTCAACTTATCACGAAGGCAACAATAGCAATGAAGTATGAGCGCCTATCAAGTGTGTCTGGAGATGTCTATTTATGGCTATCCTTAGCCCAAATCTTATTTCAGAGATGATTTACGGTGCCTAACCCGCTCTACAGAAGATGTTTAAAATTCCTCTTAGGAAGGCCAGCCAACACTCCTGCTAAGATGAGTGGTGATTAGAAAAGTTTTAGGATATAAAAACACGTGAGGAAGGACTATGCAAGAAAGTCGAAGAAGTCACTGGCCCAACGAGCGGCCGAGGACCAGCTCAAGTTAAGCAACGCCACGGCAGAATCATCAGCCGGGAAGAGCCAGAAGGCATCCCTGCCTCGGGAGGAGCTGGGAAGAAAACTGAGCCGACTCACACACATGCCAAGGAGCCACGGCTGGGAAAGCTGCAGGCTCCGGTCACAGGAGAGTAGGTCCCAGGGTGCCCTGGGTGAGGGTCCTTCTGCAGCCAGGGATGCCCAAGGAAGCCGAACTTTAAACCATCCCAGCCCCTCGCGTCCTTTCTATTACCCCAGTGGCCGAGAACCAATATTTGACTGCTCACCATAGGTGGATGGTCTCCTCTAATTTTTCTCCCAGGAGCCTGTGCATCAGAGACAAACCGCCCATGATCGCTGGCTTCCTGTCTAGAGGGAGGCGAGCATGCTGGGTGGACTGGTTTCATACTGACCAGAATCTCTGTGTCTACAGCTTCACTTCCTCAAAGCGTGCAGATGTTCCTGAGCAGATAGAGGACTGCAGCCCAGCCCCAAGATGCTGCAATGCCGTGTGTGAGCGAGAAAAATTCTACAAACAACGCCATCAGCCAGACCAGGGCTCTAGAAACCTCGATTCCCCAGCTTAGGGGGAACTTGACTTGTGTTCTGAATCATGCTTTTTTTTTTTAAACTGCACAGTAGAAAGATATTAAATTATTTTCCAGTTTCCTCATAAAATACCCAAGACTAAAATATTTCATCTGAATCTTAACTTGGAGTATGTGACTTAACAACTATCAAAATCAAGTTGCCTAGCTTTTTTTCCAAACCACAAAATAATCTCTATTACTTTGTGTGTGTGTTTGTGTGTGTGTGTGTGTGTGTGTGTGTGTGTGTGATGTATAGCCTCAAGGGAAATATATAACTGAGAAATACCAAAAAGCAAAATGACAAACATTGAGTTACTTCCAACAGAATGCTTTGTGAGGGGAAAGAAAATGAACAAGAATGTTAAAGTATTCTTTTCTTAAGGCAGCTTCAGGATTTTATCAAATATTTGATTTGTTTTATTGTTGTTGTTTTGTTGTTGTTGTTGTTGTTGTTGTTGTTGTTGTTGTTGTTTGTGGTACTGGGAATGGAACCCAGGGGCATTCTACCTCTGAGCCACACCCCCAGCCCTCTTTTGTATTCTTTATTTTGAAACAGGGTCTCACTGAGTTGCAGAGGGTCTCACTAAGTAGCTGAGGCTGGCTGCGAACCACGATCCTGCTGTCTCAGCCTCCCAAATGCTGGGATTACCAGCCTGCGCCACCACGCCTGGCTTGATTCATTTTTTTAATCAGCTTCTACTCACCGCTATTTCTTTCTATAACTTCAAAGTAACGCTTGATTTTAATGCCAAGCACGTTGCACTTGGTTGTAACAGAGCATGTTTCCCCAGGTTTCCTGACCTGCCTTTCCTTTCTGTCTTCAAACATGCTCCCTAGGAGACACAGGTATCAACCTCTCCCCACCTCCAGTGAATTCCTCTTCAACTGCAGCCCTGGGGCCCATCTTAAGCTTCTCTGAAGTTTCTCTGTAGATGGGTCCATCTACAAAGAGCCTATTGCATTTAGAAGAGTGATTTTTAAAAAATTATCATCAAATGAGAGGTTGCTGAAAGATACCAAAGAATGTTTCACTCCCAGGACAAGATGCTGTATACACCAGGCAGGTGACACTTATCCCGGGACCAGGTGTCAGCAGTGCAGCCAGGCCCTTCCCACCACCTGGGCCTGCTCATCTCCCTGCAAGTCCCAAAGGTGCAGGAGAAGCATCAGCAGCCACACTGGTGGCTGTCAACAGTCAAAAAATGCTGATAATTATCCTGTAACTTCCAACACTGGACAGACTGGTTCCCTGCAAGAGTCTATGCCAGCAGATGTGCTAAGAGGCCATAGGACCGGCGGGAGGCATCTTCTTAGACTCCAGTTTTCTGGAAATCTCAATATTAGATGTGGAGAACAGGCTGTGCCCTGCTCTGAATTACTCTATTTTACAAAGCAGTAGTTTCTCCATTTTGAGTACAAATGTCAAGGTAGAAAGACTCTACACCATGTTTGTACAGGAAAACAACTATTATCTGCTCAGCAGAACCATAAGACACAAACAGATAAATGCCTTATTCATGTCAACTTATCAAATTAAGTCATGAGAGCCTGAACCTGTGGGCATCTCAGATTATAAGGAAAACACCACACACAGGAGCTTAGCGACCTCACTGGGCATAAGCCCCATCATCTAACACCCAGCATCACCAGAGTGATGGACCTCTCCGTCTCTGTCCAAGGCTTTGGTTCAATGTGGTTTCTCCAGCCCATGACAATGACGACACAAGATAAACTTCGAGTAGACACTTCAAGCTGATGCTCTGAAATTGCCATTCATCCAAACCCCTTCCTTGACAACCTGCAGAAATGATTCCTTAAAAGCCTTGTCTGGCCGGGCGTGGTGGCGCACACTTGTAATCCCAGTACTTGGGAGGCTGAGACGAGAGGATCGGGGTTCGTGGCCAGCCTCAGCTACTTAGTGAGGCCCTCTGCAACTTAGTGAGGCCTTGTTTCAAAATAAATAATCAAAAATAGGGCTGGGGTGTAGCTCAGAAGTAGAATGCCCCTGGGTTCCATCTCCTCTCTGTGTTTGCATCTGCTCTTAATAAAAAAAAAAAAAAAAAAGTGTGATGCCTGACTTAAGTGTGAAGATCGGGATGGACTGAAAGAACAGAGATTGGCTGATGACAGCTGGGGAATCCATGGGTACTCGGCTGAATTGAAACCCACGGAAATGGTACAACTTGTGAATGTTTAGTCATTCAATACATTCTGACATCACGAAAGGACGCTAGGGTGTTTGGTCTACGCTAATGGCGCAGCTTGCTCCTGAGCGTAGAGCAGTGAGTGGGTCTCAGAGCTGGGTCCCTCACTACCAGCACCGACATCACCCAGTGGCTTGGAGGAAATGCCGATTCCCGCCTTCCCTCGGAGAAGTAGAATCTCCGGGACCAGGGGCCAACAGTCTGTGTTTACCAGGTGGTCCTGAAGCCCAGTAAAATTTGAGAAAGCGTGTTCAAGGACAAGAAACATGGCCGTAACGAGGAGCGCGATATCCCATCTGCGCCTGTTGTTAAGGTTCTGGCATTTGCAACTGAGTGTACCGGACTCTTTGGAAAAGACTGTGCTTGCTCCCTTCTCCCAGGGAAAAGGTGGATTGAAGGTTGAGAAATACAAACTTCCCGAGGTGGACAACTCCCAGATCTCGGTTTCCAGCCTCTCCCCTCCTCCCCAGCATCCAGCCCTACATGCTCACTCTCTCTGAGCCAGCAATGCTAGGAAGAGCCGCTGGTTCCACACCAGACCCTGAGCAGCTCCCAGGCGATCTCAGGCTACCAGCCCGCCTCAGTTCCTCTCGTTCCAGAGCCGTGCTGCCTCTCATGATTCGCTCGGAAAAAAACACACTGTGACCTACAAAGGTCACCCAGGGATGGTGGCAGTAATGGGCATTTTCACTGACAGTCTAATGTCGACAACATCTGAGGGGTTTCATTTTTTATTTTATATTCCAAGAGCATGGACTAAATTTATTTTCATAATAAATTAATTTGTTTTCAGGGTAAAGTAGAACCACTTTATCTCATTTAACTTTTCTTTTAAACCAGGACTTGATGATTCTGCTTTGCCTTTCTAGCCTATGGCATAAATTATTTGATACTCCATTTCAAATAATATATATGACTAATACATTCACCTTGTTCCCCTGCCTACTGTAATAATCACATTAACTTCCTGTCCTCACCAACAAAGCCACTTGGCAGTCCCAGGCATCAGTCCAGGGCTTTCCCTTGAGCACCGTCCCCACCCACTGCACCCTCTTATACAACCTCTTGACTGCTCTCTAACTCCAAGGATTCTTGCTAAATCTAGTGAAATAAGTTCTATTAATACTTGTCTCGATATGCCCAGTGTTACTTAAAACATCTCACACATGTGTCTGTATGCACGCTCTCATTCACACATGCTAAGATACTCACCTGATTGCCTCATATCTGTTCTACTTTATGTCTGTTTTCTTAGCGCAGAGACTCATGCTCCACAACTACCCTATGGATTACCAGGCTGTAGTGATTTCTGTATTTCCACATTGCCTCTTGACTCTCGCCCTCCTACTTCACAAACATTATTGAGCAGCTACTATGCACCAGAAATTTAAAATTCAGAATACCACTATTGCTCAACCTTGACCTCCTGAAGCCCACTGAATGGAGATAAGAGTAATTAATGGGTGATAATGCCCCACACAGACCAGAGAGACAAGAGCTACATAGAGAAAGAAAGCAGAGCCAGGGAGAGGAGAAAGGAAGCAGGCTAGACCAACCAGTAACTGCAGCGCTGCCCCAGGCCTTTCTCCCCTCTGACCTTTAACCCAGCCCAGCTGGGCAGGCAGCCCATCTACATGGACACGCACAGGTTAACAGTAGTTTGGGGAGAGCACCTAAGAATGTGTGTTTGGCAGAGCAAGGCCAAAAGTCAGGGTTGTTGGTCACCAGACGCCAACAGGAAAGTTATGAAATCCCCTGTAGAGGTCTTTTAAAAAAATAAGTTAGATTCCAATCTCTCTGCCTGGTTGCATGCGGCCTGAATTGCTCCCAGTAGAGTCAAAGCTGAAGGTCCTACTGTAGGTAGAAACATTGTGGATTTCCACCAATTCACCTGGGGGCAAGTAGGGAATAAAATGAGATTGAGACGGGTGGGAGTCACTTGGAATGCCACCCTGCTGAACCAAGTCTTCTCCCCCTGTCAACAAAAGAGTGCCCGGGCAGAGTTGCCAGGCAACCATGTCACCATGGCAAAGCCAGTCAATAGGTGCGCCCAACCTGTGACCACCCCCTACAGCTCTCAAAGCTGCCCGTTTTTGAAGGATTATCCAGTTGCCCTCTCCAAAGGAGGCCTGCTCCGCAGCAAATAACTATTCAATGCAATCTAGCTATGACCTAAACATTTTTACTAGCCCAAATCATTGGCGCTTTTAATTTTCTTCTTCTTAAGCACTACAAACGAAAGCTTCAAGCAGCAGTTAAAATTGATCAAAAACAGAAAGGTGGATGGCAGAGGCCAACAGGGTAAATAGCAGATAAATGGATGCGCTAGACACAAAAGGCATCCCACCCTTTCTCAGGATCCAGGAGGCCTTAATGTTGGACTAAATCCACTGAAATCTTCATCAAATCCTTTTAACTAGGAAATAATGAGCCATCATAAAATCTAAAGAAAAGCCACATCTCCTCCAGAAACAGCCTAAACATTTCTCAGCATTCAGTATCAGAAAGAACCTTATCCAGACAAACCAAGTACAATTGGATTACTATTCAATATCATTTCAGTCATTACCACACATCTTGAGAAACATTCACAGAAACTTATCCTTCCCCCATTCCAAGGAGAAAATAATCTCACAACTTTCATCATACTCAGACATTTTTTCCTCTGCTCAAGACATTTTCAAATCCATTCATTTTCTTCATTTATTTCCCAAAGCAATAGCTCCACTTAACACTAGTCAGGCAGTTTTAGACTTATTCCTATATGATAAAGTTCACAACTCTGGAGTTTGCCCAAAATCCTTCAAAAGAAGAAGGAGGAAGAGGAGGAAGAGGAGGAAGAGGAGGAGGAGGACGAGGAGAAATAATAATAATCAACTAGGTCAGCAATGTTAAAGATGAATTACCAGCTCAAGAACCTCGTGGAGGGTTTGGGGGTGTTGCTTCGTGGAAGAGCACTAGCCTCGCACCCTAAAATACAACAGCAAAAGAATCTTGGGTCATCTAGAATCCTTAAGGCGATGGATGGATTCACAGAGTTTTCAAATGCCAAAGAGGAAGGTGAACTGTTCTCCCTATCAACCAAGAAAAGTCTTACCCAGTTCTAGTATTTTCCTTAAAGGCGAGCCGTCTCCTTTGGGAGAATACGCGGGCGTTAAAGGCAAGGTGAGGCTGGGACACGCCTGGGCACCAGGGAGCCTTCAATGAAGAACAAGCGAAAGGAACTTTTGCAGCCAGGTAACTTTCCACCAGCAAGTGACAAGGTCAAAGGAGGGCGATTTTAAGTCTGCTCCCAGGGAAGTGTGCAACAGGACAGCTCCTCTCTGGAAAAGCCCAGCTCAGGTGCAAAGAACCTTCTACCTGGACCTCATGCTCAGCCTCTGAGAAGCCTTTATTGTTTCCTCTTCAGACACACAAAGAACTAGACCCAGAAAACTCCGGCTAAGATAAGATCAGCTGCCTGCGGCCCTCCACCTTCAGTAAATGTTTGAAGGTACATCCTGTCTTAAAGGGACCCTTGTAAAACTGCATCTGTGCCCTGCGCAAATGTTTCTTCTCTGCCACTCTGGGCTTAAGGGAACATACAGCTGGCCCCAAGTTTCTCAGAGGGCAGGATGTGCAGTGTCTCCATTCAAGATGGAGACGTCAGGCTCCTCACAGGTAAGAGAACAGCTATCCCACCAAGTTTGCTTTTCAATTCTAACTTCTTAGAGCAACCAACTAATAAGAGATTTATAGTAATCTTTAAAACAAAACCAGGCCAAAAAATATATATATATACATACACACACACACACACACACACACACACACACACACACTTGTAAGATACATGGTATCTATTTGGAGCAAAGGCTTTTATAATTAATTTGTTTCTTTTTTAATAATGACAACTAAAGATAAAAATGAAAAATTACAATGCTAAAAGCGTGCATCCATCTTTTTTCCGAGAGTTGATAATCTTCTCTACACTGCTGTTTTCTCCCAGAGAGCTTACAGTTAGGTTGGTGTTAAGGGCTCGACTGTGTCCCCTTAAAATACATCTGTTGCAGAGCAGGGCGTGGTGGCGCACGCTTGTAATCCCAGCATCTGGGAGGCTAAGACCAGAGGATTATGGTTCATGGACAGCCTCAGCTACTTAGTGAGGCCCTTTGCAACTCAGTAACACCCTGTTTCAAAATAAAAAATAAAAAATAAAAAATAGGGCTGAGGGTATAGCTCAGAGGTAGAATGCCCCTGGGTTCCATCCCCAATACCGCAAAAAAAACAAACAACAAAAAACGAGGGGGAAAAAAAAAAAATCTGTTGTAGCCCTAACCCCCAGTCTTTCAGAATGTGACTGCACTTGGAGACAGGGCCTTTAAGGAAGGGGTTCAGATAAAATGAGGCCCTATGGGTGGTCCTAACCCTATCTAAGTGGTATCCTCCTAAGGAAATACGGACACCCAGAAAGACGCCAGGGCCACAGGTGGGCACCAAGAAAAGATCTGGTAAGGACACAGAGGGGCCCTCATGTGCCAGCCAAGGACAGAGGCCACGGAGCCAGCACCTTGGGCTCAGACACTCGGCCTTAGATCTGCGAGGGGTGAATCTGTGCTGCGTAAGCCACCCAAGCGTGGCATCTTTTGTCATGGCAGCCCTAACAGAACCAGAGAGTTAAAAAGAAAAACTAGGATCATGGCGGCCAATGAATTAAGCAGGCCTACAGGGGAAGATGAACCAGGAGTCAACACGTTCTTTAGATTGGTGATTAGAGGGAGAAAGGACCAGGTAAACGCCTCACTGTTCCTGGGGCCCACACCTTGACTGGCCAACTTGATTCCAAGCCCAACTCTATCCCCAGGAGAATGCATACACATTAAAGGTAAGATAATGCCAGAATATGGCAGCAGGACCCCAGGGCTAAGGCAGTCACTGAGGTAGGACTGGGAGGATGGATACGATTTGGTGGCAGGGAAGAAAAGGCACAGCACAGAAAAGCCACAGCCATCAAGGGGTTGTTCTGGGCTCCCCAGTGGGAACAGAAGAAGACAACTGGATAAAGGGAAAGAGGAATCAACCCCCAAATAGATAACATGTGAGCATCCATACACAAACTGGTTTCCCTCATAACACCACATTTAAATTAAAATTACATGTGCTTTAATGCCTCCAATTGGGAGAAATTAAGATTTTTGGCACTCATGGGCATCGATGCAAAATTGAGCATGTTTAGAGCCGTGGTATTAGTTAACATCATAATAATTGACGGAAGAACGCTGAGGCTCAGAAAGAGACTCTGAATTTTGTCCACCTCAGTTAACTTCAGGAGGCAGAGGCAAGACAGAGGGCAGGTCTTTCTAGAACAGAACTTAAGACACTGATGGGCAATTTCACACCCCCAAAGGAAAATGTAGCACTCTGTAGAGACATTTTTTAATTTTCATAACAGGGGTATGTGCTACCAGTATCTAGTGGACAGAGGCCAGTATCTTGTGCTACAGTGGGACGTGGCCAACATCCCACCGGGCACAAGATGGTCCCCTCTGATAGAGAATGGTCCAGCCCAAGCCATCAATCATGCCTCATCCTGGGGAGCCCTGGGCTCACACCAAAGCACAAATGCCCCTTAAAACCTTTCTCTGATTTTGAAATAATTCTTTGAAATAATTCTGTTTTTATTTACTTTTTTTCAGTATGGGGGATGGAACTCAGGGGCATCGTACCTCCAAGCTACACCCCCAGCCCTAGTTTTTAATCTTTTTATTTTTGAGACAGGGTCTCAATGAGTTGTGAAAGGCCTTGCTAAGTAGCTGAGGCTATCTGCAAACTGTGATCCTCCTGTCTCAGCCTCCCAAATGCTGGGATTACAAGTGTACGCCACCACGCCCGGCCATAATTCTGGGTTTTTGGGGTTTTTTTTTTTTTTTTTTTTTTTTTTTTGGTGGTACTGGGGTTCCTGGAAACCCTTCTACCTCGGGCTACACTTCCAGACCTATTTTTATACGTTTTTATTTGGAAACAAGGTCTCTTAAGCCAGTGCGGCTGGCTTCGAACCTGCGTGATCCTTCTGTCTCCACCTCCCAAGCGTGGGGATTACAAGCGTGCACCACCATGCCTGGCTAGTCATAATTCTGTTTTGAAAACAGAGAAACTGCCAGTCGTCAGGCCAACCACATCAGCCTAAGCCCACACCTGCAGAGACTCCACGTGGGGTCCAGAGCCACCCTCACCCACAGGTCCTCCTGGGCCCTGCCTCCCACCACAGTCCCCTGGGCAGTTTTCCTGCCCACATCTGTTCAGCAGGGTCCCTTAGGAGCCATACAGAATGAAAATATGAGCCCCTTGGTCAACGATAATAAAGAAGTCCAGATACTGATCAGACCCAAGGCTGAGCCCTTCAGATTGTGGGGCCAA
The DNA here is from genome assembly GCF_963383645.1 of Muscardinus avellanarius. Lineage (NCBI taxonomy): Eukaryota > Metazoa > Chordata > Mammalia > Rodentia > Gliridae > Muscardinus > Muscardinus avellanarius. The sequence goes on from NC_137803.1 coordinate 17,599,652, forward strand.
TAAGTGTTCAGGTCAGGCCCATAAAACCCACTCTGAGCGCTGGCCCCCAGCATCTGACCTCTGCTTCTCCAGCCCCTGCGCCACACCTTCAATCTTCTTCAAATGGCTCCCGCCCATTCCCAGAGCCAGCACTGGATCCCACACTGGAACTTTCTACCACAGCTCCATGGCAGGAAGAGCTCTGCACAGATCCTCGACACCCCAGCACCCATCTATCTCCTCCTCACAGGGGATGCAGAACCAGGATCACCATCCTCCTCTCTACTCAAATCCTGCAGCCTCCCAGAAGACAACAGACATCTGAGCCACACAGCACCTTAGATCCAGGAATGACCCCGCGGGCACCAAGCACTCCTACCCACCCTGCGCCCCACCCAGGGCCATGCTGGACCCAGATGCCCCTCACTCTCAGTCTCTCAGCCCCCCACTGCAGTGACCCCTCCACTGATTCCAGGCCACTCTGGCTCCCCTTCCTCACACCCCAAATGGCTAATGAGAGTTAAGTGGAGCTGAGTATCTACCAAGATAACAAAGTCAGCCACTAAGCCAAACATGAGCAGGAGGGAGGGGGAGGGGAGGGGAAGTGGGGAGGGCTAAATGAGTGCTGGGTGCAGGTGCGCCTCTACATCTTGTACCCATTAAGATGTATGACTACAATGCACCAGTTTCAAAAAAAAATAAATAAAATACAGCCTCGCACTGACTAAGCGCTTTCACATTATTTTTTAGGGGGGGGGGAGGAGTACTGCGGATTGAACTCAAGGGCATCCTACCTCCGTACTACGTCCCCAGGCCCACTCAGTTCTGATGTTGAAATAGGGTCTCACTACAGTGCGGAAGCTGGCCTTGAACCTATGATCCTGCCGTCTTAAGCTTCCAAGTACTGGGTTTAGGCTTTACATCATTTTTTTAATCCTTTTTAATCCTTGCAGTAACCCAGTGAGGTAGGCACACTACTTCTACCCCCATCTCCAAGGGAAGAAAATGAGGCCAAGAGGGTGTGAGAAGGTTAGTTGACCTTGGTGACCAGCTAGTAAGTGGCCCCAAGCTAGTGACCACAAAGATTTCTTTCTTTCTTTCTTTCTTTCTTTCTTTCTTTCTTTCTTTATTTATTTATTTATTTATTTATTTTTTTCAGTACTGGGGATGGAGCCCAGGGGCATTCTACCTCTGAGCTACACCCCCAGCCCTATTTTTTATTCTGAAACAGGGTCTCACTGAGCTGCAAAGGGCCTCACTAAGTAGCTGAGGCTGTCCTTGAACCATGATCCTCCTGTCTCAACCTCCAGAATGCTGGGATTATGAGTGTGCGCCACCACGCCCGGCGAGAAGAACTATTTCTATTGGAATCTACAGAAACACTCTCTGGATCGCTAGTAAATGCAAATTTAAAAATAATACTATTTTTTTTAAATTATCAATACACTGTAATTATACTTTTTTTGCAGTACTGGGGATTGAACCCAGGGGCACTCTACCTCTAAGCTATACCCATAGCCCTACTTTTTATTGTCTATTATGAAACAGGGTCGCACCTGCAGAGGGCCTCACTCAGTAGCTGAGGCTGTCCTTGAACCTCGATCCTCCTGTCTCAGCCTCTCAAGCACTGGGGTTAAAAGTGTGTGCCTCCACCTCTTGATGAGGCTCAGGATGATGGAGGCGTACAGGCACACAGTACTTCCAGAGCCCTTCCCCAGTTCCCACCCCGTCTCCTGCCTCTCCTTCTTCCTGTTCTCAGTGTGTGTGTACATTATGACTATTGAGGTTACAACAATATATATATATATATATATATATATATATATATATATATATATATATATATGTCTGTCTGTATTTTTTTCAAACATCTGATTGACAAAGGGTAAAAAGAATGGCAACACCCAGAACTGGTGAGAATGTGAGAGTTGGGGACTCTGTTAGGAGAAGTAAAGATTGACATGTCATTTCTAATATTCAAAATATACAGAGAGCCTTCAGTGGTGAAGATTTTAATGGAAACAGACTGCTTCTAAAAGATCTTTGAGCCAGGCATGGTGCCTCCTGCCTGTAATCCCAGTATTTGGGGGGCTGAGACAGGAGGATTACAGGTTCAAAGCCAGCCTCAGCAACTTAGTGAGAATATCAGCCACTTAGTGAGACACTGTTTCCAAATAAAAAATAAGATAGGGCTGGGGGTATAGCCCCGAGGTACATGCCCCTGGGTCCAATCCCTAGCACTACTTAATTAATTAATTAATTAATTGATAGAGACTCAGACAAGAGAGCAGAGATATATAAGGGAAAAAACAAATTCTTATACACTCATATAATGGGATTGGTAAAAAAAAATGTTATGGTAATTAACATTATTATAATCACCAGGGATTGTCAGCTAAAGCAAAGTGCCAATACACTGACATTATATCATTTAATCCTCATGTCTTGGTGGGTTCTGCAAGACAAAAGAGTAGCTCATTTGGGGTCTGAAGGGAGTCAGTCCAACTCCAGAATTTTATCTGTTGTGAAAAATTATGTGGAACTGTATTTATTTATACGCAGCAATGCTCATGATATATCATCCACAGTATCATGTAAGTTAATTTATAGTATACAATTATAATTTATTATTATAATTTATTGTTTATAATTATATAATTATAACTTACATTAGAACCCAATGGGATTTGATTCTAGATTTAATTCTTACGGATGATTTGGGGCCTGGTTATTTATTTACTGACTTTCCAACTCCAGATTCACTCCTGTCTTTCCAGTGGCCCTGAAACTGGATCCCTTAACCACATTTTCCCAACTCCCTTTCCAGCTGGCTTCCCACTATGGCCTGACTCCTCTCAGACCTCCATGATGCTTCAAAGAGATGAGTATGACTCCCTTAAGAGCAAAGTGGCACATGCCTGCAATCTCAGTACTTGGGATACTGGGACAGGAGGATCACAGGTTCAAGACCAGCCTTAGCAACTTAGCAAGGTTCTCAATAGCTTAGTGAGACTTTGTTTACAGATAAAAAATAAAATAGCACTGGGGTGTAGCTCAGAGATAAAATGCCCCTAAGTTCAATATCCTCAGTACAAAAAAAAGTAAACTGGATATATTAAAAAAAAAAAGAACTGCTGTTTTCAATATATAATCATAATTATGAAACTATCTGTTGCAGAATGTTTTCTGTTTGGGTCAAAGAGACAAAAACAGAGCTCTCTGAGATACAATTCCAACAATAACAACATACTATCTGAAATGCTGCCTGTTTATATCTAAAGGAAAAAGGTATGACTTATTCATACCTAAAGTAACATTCCAGGAGCCTAGCAACAGACCGTAGGGAAAATACCCATTTCCATAAATTATTAACCACGTCCCTTTCTTCTTACCTATGAGAAGACCCAGGGTATCATGACCTAGTGCGGCTGATAGCTGCAAAATCCTAGCCCTGACCCTTGTCCCCTCTCTTCTCCTTCCTTGAACAGCTGAAGAAATCCTTTAACCCATCTGTCACATGCCCAAGTCTTTACAGGGAACATTAGCAGACAGGAGGAACTCTCCTTCCTGTTGCTTCTGTCTACTGTCTATCTCTTCCACCACAGTCCAAGCGCCTGAACGGTGTTGTGTTCCTAGCTCCTAGGACAGAAACCTCCTACTTCTCACCTACCTACCTACCTACCTACCTACTACCCCTCCCTCCCTCCCTCCCTCTCTCTCCCTCTCTCTCTCTCTCCTCTCTTCCTCCCTCCCTCCCTCTCCCCCTCCTCCTCTATCTCTCTACCTCTCTGTCTATCTCCATCTCTATCTCAGCATACTTGACTGTCTTTAAGCTAACTGTATCATTACTGGCACATGGAGATCTGAAAACCCCGACCAAGAGCCTGCTGTCGACCAAGAGCCTGCTGTCGTTACCACAGATAAGGAAAAACTAACAAGTAAACTAAATAGCTTCCTTTGCAAGTACTTCTGGAAATTACAGACATCCCTGGTAATATCACAGACACGATGGCGGATGCATCCCAAGCCTTCTGGAGGACAGGCGATGGTGTTCAAGCAGCGAGGCTGAGTCAATGTCACGACGTGAAGTCAAGAGTCGGGCCACCCCAGGGCACAGTGTTAGGCCCAGTTCCCCTATCGGTGGATGGGAAGATGATACATAAGTACCCCTCCCCGTATGTCCTGGAGGGCTGCCAGGGGGTGGAGCCATGCCTATGAAGTAGCATGGCAGTGCGCAGGCCTCGGGGGCCACCAGCACCCCTTCATTCCCTCCAAGTCAGGATGGGGAGTCAGGGCTCCTGTCCCCCAAGGGGCCCCGTCCGCTTCTCACGCTGCCTTGTCCCCAGCAGGGAGGTTTCGGTACAGATCCAACCACGGAGTCAGGTCTTCTCTCTCTCATCCTCTATTTCTAGAGCCAGTCAACCAGTCAGACACACGTGGCTTGATAATTAATGAACATCTGCAATAAAGGCTCCCCTTAAATTGTATCTCAAAATCAGACAAAGACAACAGAAGGTGAGGTTTGTGGCTGCAATCTTCAAGTTCCTTCTGCTTTTGCATGGGGTTGGGAAATTAAAATTCTCATTTCCAAAGTCTTCCTGATTGGGGCCTAAGTGTTCCTTAAATATCAACATTAAATGTTAAGTGGAAAGATCTTTCCCTGAGCATAGAGATGCTCTTAAGCCAATAAAGAGAAAAACATTAAAGGCAGTTGTTCCTACAACACATAGTACAAGGTAAGAGCCTACAACGTTCTTTCCAGGGGGCTTGAGTTTCAAGCTCTGTCGCTTGGTACTCCTCAGAGGTTTAGAACACGTGGGAGCCCATGCAGCAGGCACAGGAAAGTTCTGTGAATACCAGCTCCCTAGACACCCCCAACAGGCAGACACAAGGTACTCCTTTCAAACACCGAAGAAAATTAAACCACATTTAATCAGAAGCAGAATTTATAATTAGAATGTTCAAATTCAATTAGACATTTTGTAAGGAAAAGAGGAAGACTAAATGAGCAGCCGCCTGCTCCGTAACACCGATCTGAAATCCACCATGACAGGAACTCCTACTTGGTGTCCACAAGATGGGAAAGCAGAGTGAAGCGCCACCAGACGGCGACGGCGTGTGAGAGCCGAGCTGGGTTTACCCACCACCTGCACGGGCTCGAAGATCACTGCACATTTCATTTCAAATTTGGAAATCAGGGACAGGCCAGAAAATGTTTTCAAATAATCACAGTATTTACATTTCATCTAAATGGGTGATTTAGAGATATAATCACATGTAGTCGGGCGTGGTGGCGCACGCTTGTAATCCCAGCATTCGAGAGGCTGAGACCGGAGGATCGCGGTTTGCAGGCAGCTTCAGCTACTTAGTGAGGCCCTTTGCAACTCAGTGAGGCCCTGATCCAAAATAAAGAATACAAAATAGGGCAGGGGGTGTAGTTTGGGGATAAAATGCCCCTGGGTTCCATCCCCAGACACACAAAGAAAGGAGATATATACACATGTACATAATACAGTGTCTTCATATATGAACATATATGTACACACACATACACACTGTGGACATACACATAATCATATCCTTCACAGCAGAGAACACACTTATACAGACAAGGAGTCACAACACCAGCCTAGTGGGAGAAACAGAACTTCATGTGAACGTGTGTACATGATCAGGAAATCGGTCTGCCTTCAGAATCAAAGGAGGAATAACTGGGCTGGAGTAAACCTCTGGCAAACTACATCATGCTTTTTTTTTTTTTTTTAAGCCAGAGAAACTGCCTTTCTAAGAAGGGGTGTCAATATTTCACCTTGTTTCTATCCCAATCGTAGGTCTTTGCAGAATTTGGCGTTATTCTATTCTGCATCTCAAGATATTTTTTAAAAATCTCTTTCCCGCAAATCATACTGGCCTCTCTGTGGTCAGCCTGAAACAAGAGTTCCTATGTTCTCCAATCTGAATAATCTGCATTGTTTCTTTTTTAGCTTTGTTGTGGAGTGACAACAACCGGTGCTTCTGCAACACAGTTCTTGATAATTTATTAATTATCAAGGCGACAGCACAGGAAGGAGGGACATCTCCAATCCGGCTACCACACCCTACGCCTTGCTAATTAACACCAACCAAAGCAACGTCCATGTGTCCATGTGCAGCTGCCCAGGTGCGGCTTCCTGCCTGACCTGTCAGCAAGGACAGTATCATCCTCCTACACTTGAGGAAACTGAGGCTCAGAAAGCAGCAGCAGCCTAACGGCAGCATGAAACACAAGAGTGGAGCCTCGGGTGCCGGTCTGTCAGCCCACCGAAGCCAGGATCTTCCCCTTCTCCATCACCAGAGACATACATTTTTACACAGTCCATCAGAGCACAGAACGAAACCCTAAACTCTTCCTCCAAGGCCTCTGATAATCTCAGGAAAATCTGCGACAACTCAACACTGCACCTGGTTTTGCTCCAGTGGAGACCTGAGGTGGCCAGAACCAACACAAAGCTTTAATTCAGGAGCAGAACTCTGCAGCCAGGAAGGCATTCCTCCGTGGAGAAAATCCCTGAGAATGGAGCGCTAAAAAAGGAAAGGAATCCTTTGCTCAGAAATGGACAATAGAATCCATTGATTACCATACAAAGGACCCAATCGGATTGGAATTTTTACAGCAGATAGTACCGATTCACATTTTTATAACATGACGCAGGTCTATATTGCATGGCTCCTCACGCTGGTGTCCTGATATAGAGCAAACAGTGGGCTTTTCTATGCCTTGGAGATTATGATTCACTCGAGCAGCAAACTGGCCAGGCAAGACACGTGCGGTTCCCTTACAATGGGATGTCCCTGGTAGACAAGCGCTCTCTGTGCAGACAGCAGCTTCGTCCTTGGTTGGACCCGAGCCCTCGGAGGCTGGGGCCTGGCACATCATTGCCCTGGCCATCTCCGGCTGCTCCCATCCTGGTGTTGGCTTTCAACATCTCTTCCCTGGACGATCTAGACGGCCTCCACCCTGGGTCCCCACCTCTGATCTTGCCAATGTCCGCTGCACTGAGTGTGGCACCAACATCCATCAGGAGCAAAAATATAAATCAGATCATGCCACAACCCTCTAGAAAGCTCTGAGTGCAGGGCCCCTAACAAGACCCACTCGCCCCACCCGCTCTGCAGAGCTCCCAGCTCCACCCCTCTCTACCCCTGCCCCACCCACACCCCACATGCTGAGCTGCAACCACACAGGCTTGGGGAATTCTGCTAGGGTTCATAAGCGTCCTCTTCTAGAAGACAGTGAGGAAACAGATGTGTGAGCACAGCTGTCTCCACTTAGCCCATCTGGATGGCTCTACCAGAATGTAGAAAGACTTTATCTATGATCAAATAATGCAAACAAGATGTCCCTATCTCTCATCTGCCCCAAGAATAGAGTTTTCTCACTTTTTAAAATTTATTTTTATTTTATTTATTTATTTGTTTGTTTGTTAGTTTATTTATTTTTGTGGTACTGGGGGTGGAACCTGGGGGCATTCTACCTTTGAGCTATACCCTCAGCCCTATTTTTTAGTTTTTATTTTGAAACAGGGTCTCACTAAGTTGCAGAGGGCCTCACTAAGTAGCTAAGGTTGGCCCTGAATCACAATCCTTTGGTCTCAGCCTCCCAAGGACAGGGATTATAGCTCAAAGGTAGAATGCCCCTGGGTTCCATTCCCAGTACCATAAAAAATAAAATAAATTAAAAAGAGCTGGGTGTGATGGTACACACTTATAATCTGGGTAATTGGGAAGCTGAGACAGGAGGATCATAGGTTCTCAGCCAGCCTCAGCTACTTAGTGAGGCCTCCACAACTTAGTGAGACCCTGTTTCAAAATAAAGAAGGAGGTATAGCTCAGAGGTAGAATGGCCCTAGGTTCCATCCCCATTACTGCAAAAATAAAAAGCCAGGTGTGGTGGTGCCCGCTTGTGATCCCAGTACTTGGGAGGCTGAGACAGGAGGATCACAGGTTCGTGGCCAGCCTTAGCTACTTAGTGAGGCCCTGTTTCAAAATAAAGGATAAAAAATAGGGCTGGGAATGTAACTTGGAGGTATAATTCTTCTCCGTTCCATCCCCAGTACCACCACAATGAATAAACAAACAAAGTATTCTCCAGGTGAAAGCAGAATGGCACCCAACCAATACATAGGAGAACCACGTTTGGCGTGGTATGGAAGGGCGTGTACCAGTGAGAAAAAGAACCCTGTACTCCCAACAAGGAAAGTCCAGCTTGGAAATTCAAACAACAGCCATAAAATCATGTTTGAGAGATTTCAAGATAAAGGTGGGAAGAAGGAGCTGACGGGGGAGAGGAGAGGTGCTCCTGGAGTGGGCATGGACATGCAGGGCTCTTAGGGCCCCCTCCACACTCTCAAATGCAAACTGCCCTTCCAGGCCTAGAAGCCTTTCCCAGTTAGCAGACCTACAGGCTGCCCTGCCCAGCCTCAAACAACAATAACTCCTGTCTTCGTCCTCCTCCTCCTCCTCCTCCTCCTCCTCCTCCTCCTCTTCCTCCTCTTCCTCCTCCTCCCCTCACCCCAGCCTGCCTCCAGTAGCCTCCTGCTCCCAGGCTGGCTGAGTGGCAACCCGCTGGATTCCTGCCCCGCCCTCCAGATGGGCTGCACCAGGGGTCAGGGCTTCATCTATGTCCCTATTGTAATGAAGGAAGCCACAAAAGTTACCTGTCCCCTAAGTCAGGCTGGACGCCCGTTCCTCACAGGATAACCGGCGCCCAGCTCCCAGCCCTATGAGGCCTCGCACCCCTCCAGAGGACTTTTATAGCATTCCAGGGCTACTCCCTGCTCTTTAAAAGCCATTAAATGTTGCTCAATCACACTTAAGGTAATGGCGCTTTTGCCAGATTGCCTATCTTATTACCCTTGAATTCAGTGTAAACAGCAGGGTCCAAAGTTCAAGAGAGAGTATAGGAGATATTATTTTGAAAATAAAATTTTTTTTGCCATATCAGAGATGAACCCAGGGGCATTCTACCTCCGAGCTACACCTCCAGCTCTATTTTTTCGTCTTTTTATTATTTCTGAAACAGGGTCACACTGAGTGGAGAAGGGCCTCACTAAGTAGCTGAGGCCGTCTGCAAACCGCGATCCTGCTGTTACAAGTGTGAGCCACCATGCCCAGCTTGAAACTTTTTTTTTTTTTTTTTTTTTTTTTTTTGCGGTACTAGGGACTGAACCTGGGGCATTCTATTTCCAAGCTACACCCCCACCCTTATATTTTATTCTTTATTTTGAAACAGGGTCTCACTAAGTTGTAGAGGGCCTCACTAAGTAGCTTAGGCTGTCCGCAAACCATGATCCTCCTGCCTCGGCCTCCCAAGGACTGGGATTACAAGTGTGCACCACCACTCCCAGCCAAAACATTCACTTCTTAAACTGGGTGTGGTGTCAAATGTTTGTAATCCTAGTATTTGGAAGGCTGAGACAGGAGGATCACAGGTTTGAGGCTAGCTTCAGCAACATAGCAAGACTGTTTCAAAAAAAATTTTTTTTGTAGTTCTAGTTGTTGAACCCAGAAGCATTCTACTTCCAAACTACACCTCAGCCCTATTTTTTATTCTTTATTTTATTTTTTAACTTTTTTTATTTTTTGCAGTACTGGGCATGGAACCCAGAAGCATTCTACCTCCGAGCTATACCCTCGGCCCTATTTTTCATTCTTTATTTTGAAACAGGGTCTCACTGAGTTGCAAAGGGCCTCACTAAGTAGTAGCTGAGGCTGGCTGTGAACCGAGAACCTCCTGTCTCAGCATCCAAATGGTGGGATTACAAGCGTGCGCTACCATGCCCAGCTATACTCTTCATTTTAAAACAGTTTTGCTACATTGCAGAGAGCCTTACTAAATAGCTGAGGCTGGCCACAAACCCGCAATTCTCCCATTTCAGCCTCCCAAGTACTGGGATTACAAGCATGGGCCACCATGCCTGGCTTTTTGTTTCAAAATTTTAAAAAAAAACAACAAAAAAAAAAATTAAAAGGACTAGGATGTAGCTCAGAGGTAGAAGGTTCCTGGGTTCAATTCCCAGTACCAAAAATAAACAAATATAAAATACCCATTTCTTAGCTGGGCGTGGTGGCACACGCTTGTAATCCCAGAGTTTGGGAGATTGAGACAGGAGGATCGCACTGGTTCAAAGCCAGCCTCAGCTACTTAGTGAGGCTCTCGGCAACTTAGTGAGACCCTGTTTCCAAATAAAATATAAAATAGGTCTGGGAGTATCTCCCAGAGGTAGAAAGCCTCTGGGTTCCACCCCCAGTACCACCAAAAAAAAAAGATAGAAATACAGAAGACAGTTAAAGCCCCATGCCATTCAGAAATGGCAGGGAGGAGGGGGGCAATTCAAGCGAATACACCAAAGGGACACATGTGGGCTGGACTTCTTTTATACCCATGACCTCCATCTTGTTTAAGTAATTCTGACATACTAAACATCCCTGTAAGGTTCCTCCCCCGGCAAGGTGTGGCAAGGTGTCTCCTTTCACAAAGGTTGACCCCTCCTCACATCCTAGCTAGCTTATCTAATCATGCAGATCTGTCTTTAGACAGAGAAAGGCCTAATTCCCTTCTCCTACTGACTTGCCAATTACTTTTAGCTAAGTCAATCCAAGTTTCAACAGCTGTTTGCTTCCCAGGAAGCCAAGCCTTTCTCTCTCCAGGTCTGCCATTTTGACACAATTATTTCTGAAATATATCTATTAATAATCAGAGCTTTCTCAAATCTTCCTAGGCCATTCCCAACACTGGTACACCTGTTGCCCCTCCCCTTTCTGCTCCAGCTGAACTGAAGGTCTTCCTTCTGTGAACATCTACTGCCACCACAGTCAGTAGTTCCCGGGTTCCTGCGGATTCATTCTCCACTTTCATATATATCCAACTAAAGTCCTTCTCTGGAGGAAGACAGAGAACCCACTCTAATCTCCTTGTGTCAAATTTGCCCTACTCCAACCTCAATTCCAACCTTGGGGAGTCAGGGTACTTAGTCAATGAACAAGTGTTTGCCAGGGTACTTAGTCAGTGAACAAGGGTTTCCAGAGAACTTAGTCAATGAACAAGTGTTTTACCAGGGAACTTTGTCAATGAATACGTATTTGTACCAGTGCACAAGCAAGCAGAATATCTGTAATTAAAATACTTTATCAGGAGCTAAATCCAGAAGAGATGATCTCAACCCCATGGCAGAACATGCAGGGGGATTCTTGCTTGAAACTCCACTTACTCTGCTCAGGTAGAACAATCTATCCTGAATCATATTCTTTGCCAACCGATTAAACATAAGAAACTGCTTCCCATAGAGACCCGGAATTGTTATCAACACCTACAATAACAACACATGAATGCCCTCAGCAAGGAACTCATTCTCTTTATTATTTTTGTGTTTTACCTCCTCTAAAACAACAAAAAGTTTCCAACTAGGTTTACATTTTCAGTCTGTCTTTGATTCCTTAGTAGACACGGGAACTACCAGATTCGCAGGACTACCTGGATTTAACCACAGGGGGGAGCAAATGTTCTGCTTCCTGGTCAGCCCCGCGGAGGAAGGGCACTGACGTCCTGGAGCTGAAGAAAAGCCAGTGTCTACTCAGGAACAGAGGACACTGACTGTCTGAAGCTGGGATCTCCCTGCCTGAGACCCTTCCACTCCGGCTTTTGCCTTTCCTTTCGTGAAACAAGTCCAAAGAGAAACAAAACAGACCCATGTATCAACGGGGGAAGAATACTGCAGTCCACGCACCAGGAATACCAATGAAGAAAACTTTGTGAATGCGTTAATTCCACCAGAAAAGCCAAGAACCAGTGGGGGGTTTACTAGAAAGAGGTCGGCAGTGGCCAAGTATGCTAAAGGTCAAGATTTTGCAGAACGTCTGGGATCTCCGCTTGGAGTTTCACAGCCCTCCCTGGCAGAGCTTCTAGAAAGGCAGAGGGTGATTCTGATCTCTGCACAAGGTCAGATGGTCTCCATGTCAATGTCAATTTGCAGACCCATGGATGGGAGGGCAAACCGAACAAAGGATGTGGCAAAAAGTACGACACGGCTGTTGTTAAGGAAAAAAACTGTCACGGTGCCCCTGTTGGGCTCCGAAACTGTACCAGTATAAGATGTAGCCGCCGGTTCTTGTTCTTAGCTATCTTAGAAAAGAATAGCCAGAACTTTTTTATTTATTTATTTTTTGCTGTAACCTTAAGAAACTTTATTATTACCAAGACAAAAGGCAGGATAGGTTAATAAAGCCCTACACTCAAAGGGGGAGAGTGTAGGGGAATAACTTGAAAATAAGTTACTGGAGTTTTGGGATACAGAACAGTTTTTATAAAGACACATTATCTTTTATCCTGCCCAACCAATAATCTTCCGACCTGACTAAATCCAATCCTCCCCTTCTCAGGGACAAGTCTTTTGATGTGGGGATTCCTTCCTGTAGGCCTGTTGGGTCTCCAGTACAGAACCCAAGCCTTTTGTTATGCCCCCAAATGTGTTAAGTGATCATCAGAGTCAGAGATCTCTTGAAGGCTTGTGGCATCCTCCTTTATCCTAGGGGAATTTTTGCTTTTCTGCTAGAAGTTACTTGCCTTTAAAATACAAATTGTAAGCCGGGCATGAGCTTGGGAGGCGGAGACAGGAGGATCGCACAGGTTCAAAGCCAGCCACGCTGGCTTCAGAGACCCTGTTTCCAAATAAAAAAGTATAAAAACAGGTCTGGGAGCGTAGCCCGGAGGTAGAAGAGCTTCCAGGAACCCCAGTACCACCAAAAAATAAAAAAAGGGCTGGCTCGGGGAATCGCTCTGAACAGAGCACCCTAAGTTCATCCCCAATACCATGAGAGAGAGAGAGAAAAGAGAGAGAGGGAGGAAGAGGGAGGGAGGAAGAGAAAGAAGAAAAGAGAAGAGATATACACTGGAGTAACTGAAATCTGTAGGGAAAAGAGGCCTCTCCGTCCAGCTTTGGGACGCACCTTACAGTTTTTAAAGCCAGCATGAATCTTGGAAGCACGAGCTCACTAACATTTCCTACCTGAGTTTACTAGTTTCTCAGTTCACTTGTCTGATCTCTTGATACACGAGTTTGAACCTCCAGCTTGTTAAATCACTTTCCATGCCTTTTCACTCTGTTCTGACAGTTTTCATAAACAAAAGCTCTTAGGTTTTCTGAGCTCACATCTAACACCCACACTCTCCTAGCCTAAAACAAAACAGTGTCAGGAAACCGGGCACTAGTTCTGGCTGCTCAGGTCAAAGTCTTTGACAGGCCCGAGGTTCTCTGAGCTCAGAAAGGCACCTGGATGGGCTTGAGCAGCAACCTCTGCCGAGCACCAGACTTCAATACTCCTTTAACTTCCCAAGTCCCCCCATTCTGCCCCCAAACCAATGAGGAAGCGGGGGGAGTGATAGGTAATTAACTTGCTAAGAACACTCTGGAACAAGGTAACCCTAACCTGGAGCAGAAGCTTCAAACGCAAAGGCCCATAAGTACCTTCGGTTATGTTGCAATCAAGCAGGGAATCTCACTCTTCCGTGCTATTCAACGTTAGGTTAAGCTCAGCCCTGAAAAATCAATCATTGAAATACAACAGTCCTTGGATCCACTCCCATCAGCCTCGCATTTGAGTTCTCCCCAGAAGTCCGACTGGTCTTTCTTTCCTAATCCCCTTTTCAGTAAGTGGTAAAAACCCCCACTTCAAAAACCCATAACTTTCTTTTGGTTTGGGGGTGGGTACTGGGGATTGAACCCAGGGGCAATCAACCTCTAAGCAACACCCTCCCAAACCTATTTCATTTTTATTTTGAAATAGGGTCTCACTAGGTTGATGAGAGTCTTACTACTTGCTGAGGCTGTCCTCGAACCTGCCATTGTCCTGTCTGAGCCTCTCAAGTACTGAGATTATGGGCGTGCACCACCACTCCCAGCTTCTTTAGGTTTTTGTTTTGTTTTGCATTTTTCAGTCTGGGAATCAAACCCAGGGCCTCCTGCAAGTTAGGTAAGTGCTCTACCACTGAGTACAGCTATAATAATACAGGTTGAGTATTCCTTATCCAAAAGGGTGGGACCTGAACTGTTTTGAATTTGGGATTTTTTTGGATTTTGGAACTTTTGCACATACATAATGAGATATATCTTGGAGATGGGACCCAAGTCTAAAGATCCATTTATGTTTTGTATTAACATATACCATATGTGCATACATAATATTTTGCCATATTTTATGTATTAATTATAAATATATTTAATATTTATAATAATTTTGCACATAAAACAATTCATGGTGGTGGAATTTCGCCCCTTGTGCTGTCATGTCGACCCTCAAAAACTTTCAGAGTTTAAAGCATTTTGGATTTTTGGATTGGGGATGCTCAGTCTGTGCCAGCCAGGGTACAACCAAAAGGCTAAAAAAGCAACTAAGTATGATCCAGTCACACTTGGAATAATTATGTTTTTGCCAGATCGTGTATTGTATGACCTTTGAATTCAAAGTAAACATGCAAGGGCAAAACCGGGCACACGCCTGCAATCTCAGTACTCGGGAGGCTGAGCCGAGGAGGACCGCAGGCTCAAGGACAGCCTCAGCAGGGCAAGATTCGCAGCAACCTAGGGAGACCCTGCTTCAAAACAAAAAAGAAAAAAGGGCTGGGGGTGCAGTTCAAAGTAGGATGCCCCTGGATTCAATCCCAGTAACAAAAGAAAGAAAGGAAGAAAGGAAGAAAGGAAGAAAGAAAGAAAGAAAGAAAGAAAGAAAGAAAGAATGAAAGGATGGATAGCTGGCCGTGGTGGCACGCATTTGTAATCCCAGTACTCGGGAGGCAGAGACAGGAGGATTGCACAGGTTCGAAGACAGCCTCAGCTACTTAGTGAGGCTCTCAGCAACTCAGTGTGGCCCTGTTTCCAAATAAAATATAAAATGGGTCTGGGAGTATAGTCCAGAGATAGAAAACACCTGGGTTCCACCCCCAGTACAAGAAGGAAGGAGGGAAGGAAGGAAGGAAGGAAGGAAGGAAGGAAGGAAGGAAGGAGAGAGTACAAGAACAGGTACCAAAACTGAGATGCAGTGTGAAGTGAACCAGACTTAGAAACATGCTCAGACTGCCCTGGCTCATGGTTCCCATCAAAAGGCTAACTTTGCTGCTTTCTGGATTGCACAGGCTTAATTCCTGGGCATAAAGTACCATAAAACAGAAGTCCAAGGAGCAGGAATTGGGGACAGGCAGTAGCTGTGTGTTCTCCATCAGCCATCCACCAGCCAGATGGCAAAAGAGCCAGAGCCAGACAAAACCAATGCTGGACGGGCGGGGCTGTGAGATCCATATCTGAGCTCATCTGCGACAAGGCTTACACGAATGTCTCCAGGACGCATACACATGCAGTCTAACCAAGTATCTGTTGCCCGACACAGGAGTCATTAACCTAGTAAAACACTTCATTCCCCCAAACCAGATGGGACCAGAAAGAAAAGATGACATGAAGCTGGGTGCCCTCTTCTAATGGGACGGAGGATGGCCGGTGAGAGGAACGAATTCTGTGTGTTTTCATACTTTGACCCCATCCCAAGCCCCGATGGACATGGCTACAGTCAGACTTCAGGGAGTACACACAGTGCGGTCAAAGAGAGATGCCTTGGTTATCCCGGCTGAATCCGCTATTGTTTCACTCTTCCTGCTGATGCTGAGAACCGCGGAGTCCTGGCTAGGGAGGGCGGCCGCAGCCAGGGCTGGGAGCCAGCTCCTCAGCTCAACGTCGGTGTAATGGAGCACAAGCAACCAGCCAGGTCGCTTTCGGGACTCTTATCAACCATCTGAGCCGACAACATATATACACATTAAATTAGATGATAAAGCACACAGCTACTTATTTTTAGGTCTCATATGCGTCATCTGGATGTCTGTCTGTTTTGAAAACAAATGCTAAAAATCTTACCCCCTGCCAAACCCCCTTCTCCTCCTAATCGGAGAAGCTTGTTCTACATGCGTGACGGGCGCTTCATAGCTTGGAACTAACCATACTGTATTGGATGGACTCAGCAGAGCAGTTACTGTAGGTAGGAAATCATTAACAGTACAGTGAGAACGCTCTGGGCAATGTAAAAGCCAAGTTTAACCAGGAGAAACTGAAGCCACCACTGCCCTGGACCAGAGAGAGACTTCATCCTCTGCTCTAGGTGACTGAGCGGGCTGTCAGCCACCGTGCGCCAGGCGGGGAGGGGCTTGGAAAACCCCCAAGTTATGCATCAGTAGAAACAAACGCTATCACTATAGCACACCGCCCACCAATCCTAGAAAGAGGCAGCTTGGCCAGGGCCCTTTGCGCCCATCCATGGGATAAGAAGTAACCGGAAAAAGCAAAAACAAGAGTACCCAATGGGAAGAGATGTCGAGGGCCTCGGCTGCATTTCATTGGTTAATAATATAGAGTCCAGCTACATAAATCCCTACCTAGCCCAGCAAGTGCACTTCTAAGAAATAGAGAGTTCTTTCGCCAATTACGTTTCCTGGGTTTTGAAGAGTTTTACAACCAGACATAACAAGGGAGGTTGGGATGAATAAATGTGTCTGGTGTTCGGTGTCCCATGTGGGCAAAACCCTGTGGCACTCTTAGAAGTGACAACTGGTCACCCCCATCATCCGAGTAGAAATAGACAGTTATAAGATTGGAAAGAAGCGGTCAGAAGAGCGGGCAGAGAAGGTAGATCTGGTCTCTGATGGTCACCACTTCCTATGGAGTGAAGAACAGAGGGATAGAGGAGCCAGAGGGACACAGCATACTTACGGGTTTTTTTTAAAAGATAAATGTTATAAGGCCAGTTGTGATGTTTGGAAGGATACAAAAGAAACAGAAGCTGGGCGTGATGGTGCTTGCCTGTAATGTCAGTCCTTGGGAGGCTGAAACAGGAAGATCGCAGGTTCGAGGCTTACCTCAGCAACTTAGCAAGTCTCTGTTTCAAAATAAAAAATTAAAAGGCTAAAGGTGTAGCCTGGAGGTAAAACACCCTGGGTTCAATGCCCAGCATCACCAAAAAAAAAGAAAAAAAAAAAGACATTATTTCCAAACTTAGAGCCTTGGAGGAACCATGCCCCTGGATTCCATCAGAAAGAAGGAAGAGGAGGAGGAGGAGGAGGAGGAGGAGGAGGAGGAGGAGGAGGAGGAGGAGGAGGAGCCGCCACTGCCTTATTGGGGGACAGGAGTGGCCTGAGACTGGGAGCTTGGTTGTCACAGGGAAAAATCACAGAATCCAGAGCAGGGAGACCAGGCCAGACTTACCGGTTGCCTTCTCTCCCTCCATGTGATAAAAAGCGAAATCATCAGCTATGCAGGGGCAGGGCAGGAGTGAGGGAGAATCACTGAGAGAAAAAGGTGTGAAGCAGTCTGCTGGCTCAGGTGAAATTACTGGAAAGGTGTTAGGAGATGCCCGATGGGAGCCTGTCTGAGGGACAAAAGGAACGGAAGTCCAGCCTGAAGGCATTTAGAAAAATCAGAATAAAGGGTTCAAGCGGGGTAGGAGTCTAGCCAACCGGAACTGAGGTCTCCGCAGGGTGGAACAAGGCGGCATGGGTGCTCCCAAGAGCCTAAGCTGCAGAGGGAGCTCACCCCGGGCGCCGAGAGGGCAGTGAGAAGTTGCGCCCGGAGATTTGCAAAGCTCTCGCTTTTCAATTCCCAAGGAAGGGTCTCAGGGAGGAAGATGACAACATGGAAGATCCTGGGATAGGAAGGGGGCTTTGCAGCAAGGTTCTGGGCGTCAACGAGGACCTACAGAGGTACCGAAATGAGGTGCAGAAGGTCGCTGGAGCTGACATGAAGGATGGAGAGACGGGTGGCTGGCGGCCTCAGTGCACACCGAGGCCTCTGTGAGGAGTGGTGAGTGGAGCCAGAAAGAGGGCAGAAAGCCACGCGAGAACGAGGGACCGGGAGATGGCGACGGCTACAGGGAGGCACCCAGGGGTAGGAGAGCTGATGGCCGAAGGTTAATAGGGAGCGGAGGCTATAAAAGAGGGGGAAAGCTGGAGGTGGTGGCACATGCCTGTTATCCCAGTATTTGGGAGCCTAAGGCAGGAGGATTGCAGGTTTGAGGCCAGCCTCAAAAACTTAGCGTAGCCCTCAGCAACTTAGTGAGAACCCTGCTTCAAAATAAATTTTAAAAAATAACAAGGGCTGGGAGTAAAGCTCAAGGTAAAATGGCTTTGGGGTTCAATCCCCCTGAATTTAAAAAAAAATGAAATAAAATAAGGGGAAAAGAGGTGATTTTGAAATGACTGCAAAGAAGATGGGTCCTTGAAGATACTTTATTTTTATTTTTTAATTAATTAATTAATTCTTTGCAGTACTGGGGATGGAAGCCAGGAGTATTCTACCTCCCAGCCCTGTTTTTTATTCTTTATTTTGAAACAGGGTCTCACTGAGTTGCAGAGGGCCTAAGTAGCTGAGGCTGGCCTCAAACTGCAATCCTCCTGTCTCAGCCTCCCAAATGCTGGGATTACAAGTGTGCGCCACTATATCTGGTTTTGTAGATACTTTAAAGGAAGCAGTATCTTCAGGGAGCAGCCAGCTGGTTTCCAAGAGAGAAAGGATGGGGAACATATTAGAGGAAACAGAGGACTCAGGGACAGGCAAAGCACAGAAGGAAAAATGGTATAACCAAGGCAAGCAGTTGTCATAATGGCAGACATCACTTTAAAACTGGTTCAATAGCCGGGCGTGGTGGCGCACGCTTGTAATCCCAGCATTTGGGAGGCCGAGACCAGAGGATCGCGGTTCACGGACAGCCTCAGCTCCTTAGAGAGGCCCTCCGCAACTCAGTGAGACCTGGTTTCAAAATAAAGAATTAAAAAAATAGGGCAGGGGGTGTAGCTCGGAGGTCGAATGTCTCTGGGTTCCATCACCAGACCCGCAAAAAAAATAAAATAAAATAAAAAATAAAACTGGCTTAATGGTCAAGAATAAATGAGCCAGGCCTAGCAGGGCTAAAACACGCTTGAATTTGAAAAGCAACCGCAAATTTTAAGGCTCATACAAGGGCAAGCTGCAGGTGTCACAGTAGGAGCCACTCCAGAGCTCATCATGCTTTAGACATCTGTCAGCAGTTGGAGCCGGCAGGCCCGGCCACCAGCTTGTGGGCCTGTAACCATGACTTCCTGCTGCCTGGGGGCAGGATGGCCGCTTTATGGCAAAGCCGGCCGCCACGAGAGGGCGACACAGCCCCCAAACCGGAGCAACTCCCAGGCCCTGAGCTCAAGAACACTGAAGCCTGCAGGAGCCGACTATGGGCTGAGATTTTTCCCAAGTTCCCAAGTTCATTTCTAAAGATGAAATAATACTATTAAAATGCAAAAAAACACATGTATATGGATCCGCTGAGGGAAAGACCTCAAAGGTTCCACATGGGACTTACTAGTAAGAAGAGCTAATCCCTGTGACAAGATAAAATGTGGGGGTTGGGGGGGGGCGAAATACAAAGAAAATGGCGTAATTTCACTTTCTGACCTATATGTTACATCACTTAAGTATTTTCCAATGATAATTTTCACATGCTGGTATAATTTTGAGGTGCCTTTAAAATCAGGAGATAAAATAAATAGACAAAAGCATCACTGAACAGGCATGGTGGCATAATGCCGCCCCCCCCCCAGTGATTGCGAGCTGAGGCTGAGACAGGAGGATCACAGGTTCGCAGCCAGCCTCAGCAACTTAGCAAAGCTCTCTCAAACTTAGTGAGGCCCAGTTTTAAAATAAAAAATAAAATAGGGCTGAGGGTGTAGCGCAGAGGTAGAATGTCCCAAGTTCCATCCCTAGGACCACCACCAAGAAAAAAGAAAAAAGAAAAAAATTTAGGAAGCAATATAACAGATTTTACCACTGCAGATAGACCTCCAGACAGGAGGACCTTACCCTGCCTCATGGGAAGCCTTACGCTGTCCCTGAAGACAAGAGAATATTCATTGGCTCAAAAAACAGGAATGAGATTAACACTCAACTCTCACCCAGGGCCCTCATCTGCGGGATCCTGCCTTTGCTGTGTCCTCAATATCCTGTAGTGTTTAGGCATCACGTCGCTGCCTCTCCACCGTCCTCCTACTCCCTTCCTCTCTTCCCTCCCTCCACAGGGGGTGGGAGACACTTAAAAGATCATGAACCCGAAACAGCATCTCTTCCTCAGGTTATATTGTTTTTAACTGAAAATCTGTTGATAACTGCATCTCTTGGCAGAAAATGTCATAACCACTCAATTAACACACAGGACTACTAATAACCCACCCTGTCCATCTGGTCAAATCTCCTGCCTTTTATAAAGACGGCCCGAGCAAAATAGAGCAGAGACCACTCACTCAAGCACAAAGCGTCCCCGTGGGGTGGGGACGTGGTGAGAGCTGTTAGAGAAAATGATCCCATATTCACATGGCATGCCATTGTCAACATGATCTATGATGTGGGACTCTAGTGTACCAATAAAAATAAATAAATACACAAAGTAAAAAAAAAAGAGAGAGAGAAAATTGTCCTGCATTTCAAAGTACGGAGGGAAGAGCCGGGCGTGGTGGCGCACACTTGTAATCCCCGCGCTTGGGAGGCTGAGACAGGAGGATCGCAAGGGTTCGAAGCCAGCCTCGGCTACTTAGTGAGGCTCTCAGCAACTTAGTGAGACCCTGTTTCCAAATAAAATATAAAAAAGGTCTGGGAGCATAGCCCGGAGGTAGAAAGCCTCTGGGTTCCACCCCCAGTACCACCCCCCCAAAAAAAAAAAAAAAAAAAAAGTACGAAGGGAAAACAGGAGTGGTGGTATATGCCTGTAATCCCAGTCCTTGGGAAGCTGAGATTGGAGGATCCCTGGTTCAAGGCCAGCCTCAGCAACTTGGCTAGTGTAAGAGCATTAGAATAGTCATCATAAGGGTCAGGAAGCCATTTCACTGAGTCTGAGTAACCCTGGGCCAAAGTTGCATGGCTGGCTAAAACTTGTAAACCCTAGGATGTCATGGGGCTGTTTGAAGGGAGCTTATCTTGTTTAACCAGCTGGGTGTGGGGCGAGCTGAAATGGGTATGGGGCGAACTGAAAATGTGTAACCATGGAAAGTTACCATGAATTGGATGTTTTAAAAATTGCTATGTAACTGTGAGATAGATGTCTTGAAAAAGCTATATAAACCCCTGGCTTTGAGCACTCGGGGGTCCCTGCTCACCCCGCCTCGGCAGGCCGATACTTGGACCCCAGCTGGCTGGAAATAAACCCCGCTGTGACTTGCACTATCGCGAGTAACCTCTGTCTAACTGAGGGGTGGTCAATTCTGGACACTAAGAGCAACTCAGCAACCTAAGACCATTGTTTCAAAACAAAAACATAAAATAGGTTGAGGGTGTAGCCCTGAGGTAGAATGCCCCTGAGTTCAATCCCTAGTAGTGCATACGCTCATGTGTACACACACACACACACACACACACACACACACACACACCCCACACACCCCATGAGAGGGACATTTCTCAAGAAGCGAATACTTGCTGAACGCTCGCTGTAGGCTGGGCATTGGGCTACAGAGAGTATTTTGTGTCATTACCTCATTCTGTCCTCACAAAACCCAAGGCAGTGGCTGTGAACAGAGGGGGATGGTCTGCCTAACAAACACGTTCTCCATCCACAGCCCCTCCTGGAACAGATCAAAGGCCTTGCTCCAAGGCGCCAGCCCTGGATGCTGCTCCTGGGCTGTCCAATGAGCTAGTCAGGCAGGCAGGAGAGGGCTGGTGGGCCCAGGGTCCTAAAGAGAGCTGAGTGAGTGAGCAGAAGGATGGGGGACAGCCTCGACAAGACTTCCTTCTCAAAAGACCAGTCAGTGGAGAAAAGATCTGTAAAGATGGATTAAGTTTGCTGGCAGCCTGTTTAATGATAGGATGAGGGACACTTGGCTGTCAAGTGAATTAAGGGTGTCTGGGGAGAGGGAGCAGGACTGACTTTGGTTCTCAACTCTGGCTACTTATTAGAAGTAGCTGGGTAGCTTTAAATAAACCCACCATAGACTAATGAAAGTCCGGTCTCTGAGCAGGACCCCCAAGGCACTGGTAATTTCAAACTTCTTCCAAAGTGGTTTTTTTGTTTTTTGTTTTTTGTTTTGTTTTGTTTTGGTTGTTTTTGTGTGTGTGTGGTACTCGGGTTCCTGGAAGCCCTTCTACATCCGGGCTACACTCCCAGACCTATTTTTTTTACATTTTTATTTGGAAACAGGGTCTCCTAAACCAGCGCGCACGGCTGGCTTCGAACCTGCGCGATCCTCCTGTCTCTGCCTCCCAAGCGCGGGATTACAAGTATGTACCACCACGCCCGGCCCCCAAAGTGGATTTTAGGGGTGCTGAGGATTGAATCCAGGGTCATTCTATCCCTAGCCTTTTTTATTTTGAAACAAGGGCTTGCTAAATTACTGAGGTCGGCCTTGAACCTGCAGTCGTCCTGTCTCAGCCTACCAAGAACTGGGATTACAGGCATGAGCCACCACACCCAGGTACATGCTTCTTAAGTGTAGCCAAAATTGAGAGCCACTGGACCAAGGAAGACTGGACAGTGCACAAGGGCTGGGGCTCCCTGCAAGCTCTCTGGGGTCATCCAGCCACACAGCGGCACCCACTTGTTACGCAGACACATGGTTGCGCCTGGTGACATTCACAAGGAAGGAAAGAAGGGAGGGAGGGAGGAAGGGAGGGAGGGAAAAGAGAGATCAGAGAGGTTTCAACAGCTGATGGCTTGGTGAGGATTTCAGGATTCTTCGAGAGATTTGGTGCGAACTTTTCTAGAGTGGTGGGTAGGTAGGCCTGGGAAAAGGCAGGGTGGTTCTTCAGACTAATTTTTCTTTTAGATCAATTTGTTTTTGTAAGCAAGCTGTTTTAACACAATCACCCATGAATAAGGTCTCATTATACTACCAGGAAGTAAGCTTAAAAACCAAAAAAACAAGAAAAGCCACAAGTTCGCTTCAGCAATTCAGCTTCTATTTTTCTCTGTTTGTCAATGTTCAGGTGACATGTTCTATGTGGGCCTCAGGCCACGTGCATCATAAAGCACTTGAAAAGTGGCGGTTGGCCACACGCGGTGCACACGGAGGGGCGCAGAACATGGAAGAGGACCCACACACCAAGACAGTGGGTTCACTGACAGAGCACTGGAACTTTGGGGAATTCGGGGTTTGCCTCGGGGACAAGAAGGAGAAGGCTTGGTGTAGGCTGGCTATAACCTGGGGACAAAGGATCCCGAGTAGTGCATGCTCAAGGGTCAGGAACATTCCTTGAGCTGGGCGTCATCACACGTGCTCTACCGGGATAAAGCAAGGGCTGCCACCACCCAGGGGTGAAGATCCAGCAGGCCACCCCACGAAGAGTAAGCAGGGAGGGGAGCGCCCTGCACACGTCACAGGCAGGGTGTGCGGAACCAGGGGCCATGGTTCAGGCTTTCCCAGGGGGACATGTTCAAAGGTGCCTGGGAAGCCAAGCATGGTGGTGCATGCCTGTAATCCCAGTACTTGGGAGGCTAAGACAGGAGGGTCGCAGGTTCAAGGACAGCCTCTGCAAATAGTGAAATTCAGCCACCTAGCAAGACCCTGTTTGTTTCTAAATAACATCAGGCTGGGGGTGTAGCTTGGAGGTAGAATGACCCTGGGAACAATCCCCAGGCCCACAGAAAAAAGAAAAGAAAAGAAAAGAAAAGAAAAGAAAAGAAAAGAAAAGAACGAACCTGGGAAGTAGTGAGGATGGTTTTCCATACTTACAGATCCAGCCTCATTAGCTTAGAATTTTATCTTTTTCACTACCATATGGCTCCGCAATAAAAAACAAAATATGGCTGCTACCCATAAAGACAAGCATGCAGGGGTGATGTGGCTTCCTTCCAAACTCAGAAATGTACTTAAATCCCGGGTGAGCTTGATAAAAATTAATTGATTGCCTATTATCTTGAACATAAATTACTCTAGATGGTGATCAGGATGGGCTGGTTTTCCTGCTCCAGGCAAGTGGACCTAGATATATCCTACATCCTCAATAACACATGTGCTGATTTCAGTTAGTGTCAAACACCAGTATCTGGGGGGGAAAAAAAAAACACTCAGAAAAGAAAGAAGGGAGCCAGGCGTGGTGACACACACCTGCAATCTCAGTACTTGGGAGGCTGGGCTAGGAGGGTCACAGATTCGAGGACAATCTCGGCAAGTAGTGAGACTCTCATCAACCTAGCAAGACCCTGTTTCAAAATAAACAATTAAATAAGGCTGGGGGTGCAGTTTGGAGATGGAATGCCTCTGGGTTCAATCCCCAGCACAAAGAAAAATAAAAAAGAGAGAAAGAGAGAGAGGAAGAGGGGAAGGGAGGAGAAGGGAAGGAAGAGAGAAGAGAGGAAGGAAGGGACTGGGAGATTGAGTTCTCAAATCCTCAGTTCATCCCTCAAAAGCGTCCTGAGCCGCTGCTTCCTCCTTGGCGAGGGGCTGGGTAATGCTTCTGCCCCACGCTGAGACCCCTCCAGATGGAGGAGCTCCAGCTGGTCCCTCACTCCCTCTGCTAAGGGCAAGAACAGCCGGCCTTGGCCCGCATGAGCCCAGCCAAACCCATGGAGGTGCTTCCCAGGACAGAGACCCTCGGGCAGCCTCCCAGCCCCAGCCTGGCGCTCACTGAGCGACGTAAGGGAGTGTTAAGTTTGCCTAGTTCCATGTTTAAAAGTCCACTGGCCTGGCCAGGGAAGCCGTGTTCTCCCAGGTCAAGCGTTAGCAGTGACGCAGGATAATTCACTGGTTCCTTGTGCAATGTTATGTACCTGGCAGGCTATATCCACCTGGCCCCCCTGAGCCCCAAGGCCTAGCCTGTGCTGCTACTAGACAGAGCAGGGGACTTCACAAGGTGTGCGAGTCTCTCCTGGAAGGACTTCTTTAAAAAAAAAAAAATGCAGATTCCTGAGCCTTGGACCATGCATTCTGCTGCAGCAGGTCTGTGGAGAGCTCAGAGATCTGTACCTGAGACAAGTTCAGCTAAACCACAAGCACATTTTGAGAAACTGCAGAAAAAGATTCATGGCATTCTGTACGGCTGAGGTTGAAAACCTACATTATTTTAAACAGTCTGATTTTCCATTTTCATAAAAATGAAATGACTTTTTGATCGATTTGGTGACGCACAGAAAATGCTCACAGGACCAGACAAAGGCCAGTGAGGACTGCAATTCCAAGTACGTGGTCTGGAACAGCAGCATGCCTGATAACAGCTGCCCACTGTGCCCAGCCCAGATGTCGGCCTAAGGTACCCCCGGCTGGTGGAGGCCCGCTGGGGCCTGTGCAGTCCCTGCTCAGGCACTGAGCAGAGATACAGTGCTGGGTGAAAACCGGGCAGTACTTAGTATCATCAGTTATCCCCAAATCCTTAGACCTAAGCCTACAATTCTCCTCCAGCAACTCCAATCTCCAGCCCACACAGTTAACAAGTACAGTAGCAGGGGACACCTGTAATCCCAGTTCTTAAGGAGGCCGAGACAGGAGGCTCCCAAGTTCACAGCCAGCCTCAGCGACATAGTGAGGCACTCATCAATCTAGGAAGGCCCTGTTTCAAAATAAAAATAAAATAAATAAAATAGGGCTGGGAGTATAGCCCAGAGGTACGATGTCCCTGGGTTCAATACCCAGTGCCACAAAAAAAAGAGGAGGAGGAGGATTATCCTATTACAAGATCTTTGATGTCAAGCTTGCTCCAAAGGTGAAGTTAGATCAAACTCACTCAGTATTAAGAACATCATGGAAGGATCTCATGTATCCAACACTCTGCTCCTAAACAAGCCAGTCTTCATGAGAAACCTGAATTTCAGCAGACAATTGTACTCACCCCAGACTGCTTTAAAATTTTCTACCATTATATACATGAATTCCAGCGGGGGTTCACACCCATTCCCCAGAAGGCAATTCAACTCCAAGATTGTATGCACCAGAATAGGGGGAAAAAATGAGAAGATCAAGGCCAACAAGTCAGGTTCATACTGTTAGCCAGCCTGAAATTTCGACTGCTGGTACAGAGGGCAAACACTGATCCCCAAAGACGTTCGCGTCTGAATCCTTAGACTCTTTGGCGAACTTAGGTTACATGGAAAGGCAGAATTAAGGTTGCGGATGGCATTAGGGCTGCTAAATCAGCCGACCTTAGGATAAGTGAAATCATCCTGGATTACCCAGCGAGGCACCCTGTAATCACAGCAAATAAGGAAGACTGAGGGGAGCCAACCGTGGGAGGGGCGAGGGGCGTGGCCAGAGCTGCCACACCCCTGCCTTTGGACCAGGAAAGCTGGTGCCTCTGGAAGCCAGGAGGGCCTCCCCGGTCCTTCCAGAGGGCACGCAGCCGGGTATCAGCCTGGTGAACCCGTGCTGACTCTACGGAACTGGGGATGTTGAAATCGCGTCGTTCTCAGCCACGGCATTTGTGGTTATTGTGAGCAGCCACAGGATGCCCAGGGCTCCGTACTGCCTTTGCCAAATGGCTTATGCTCCTCTTTGCTGAGTGCTCTGCAAACCACATACTAGATATTCTCTCTCTCTCTCTCTGTATGTATATATATATATATATATATACATACAGACATGTATGTATATATATATATTGTATGTATATGTATATATATATGTATGTATATATTATATAAACTCATGTGTGTGTGTATACTGGGGATTGAACCCAAGGCTATTCTATCTCTGAGCAACACCCCCAGATTTTTTTTCTTTTGTGGTATTGAGGATTAAACCCAGGGGCATTCTACCTCCACGTTACACCCCTCTCCAGCCCTATTTTATTTCTTATGTCCAAAGAAGGTTTTACTAGGTTGCTGAGGCTGGCCTCAGACGTGCAATCCCCTCATCTCAGTCTCCCAAGTACTAGGATTATAGGCATGCACCACCGTGTCAGGCTCACGTACTAGATTTAATGAGGTGAGAGAGAGAAAAAAAGATAACAGCTTTAAAAATCTCCCAAATGACTTCAAAAGAAAAACCAAAAACACTATACACACTGCTCAACGGTGAACTAATATTAGGTGCAGCAGCACAGCTTCAATGTAAATAACCAACTTCCCTGAGTATCAGAAATCTATAAAAATGTGTTTTCTAATTCAGCTGATGAGTTTTCATTGACTGTTGCTTAAGAAAGCACAGCCTTGCGAGCTTATCTCTGCAAGCAGATTGTGTTCCTAATGTTTGTTTGTTTGTTTGTTCGTTTGTCTGTTTGTTTGGGTACTGGGGATTGAACCCAGGGGCATTCTACCTCCGAGCTACATCCCAGCCCTATTTTATTTTTTATTCGGAAAAGGGTCTAAGTTGCAGAAGGCCTCACTAAACTTCTGGGGCTGGCCTGGAACCTCTCGTCTCAGCCTCCCCAGCGCAGAGGGTACAGGCTTACATGTCCATGCCCAGCTTCCTATTTTTAAAGAACACAAAACATTAAAGGAGCTAACTCCCAAAGCCACAAGCAAACAGAACCGTCTGCTGATGAGTAGGGAGCGCACACGCCCGAAAGAAAAACAAGAACAGGCACAGGCCGTCACAGGCCGCGCCATCCTGCAGCAGGCTTCTCAGGGGTGCACAGCCTCGCACCCCGGTCTCCACTATCACTGCCTCCCTGTGGCCATCTTTGCCACATCCCTCTCTCTCTGCTAAAACTTGAATGATATCTCCCGGCATCCTGAAGAATACCCACACCACCAGCTGGTCCTGGGCTGTGCCCTCCAGCTACGTACACTCTCCTTTGGTCCCCAGGCCTGGCTCAGAAGCCCTGCCAGCTGCCCCTTCCCAACCAGAGAGAAAGCAAAACCCCCTCTGGGAGTCCCTCAGCCCTTTCCCTGTCGGAAACCACATCTGCATTTGTTTCTTTAAAAATCTGTCCCCAGCCAGACTGTACACGCCACCTAGGCAGGAACCTCGCCACCCGTCACCACCAGACACCAAACAGGCATGGGGTACAGACTGGCCACCCGCTATGGGGCATGACAGGTACACGCGCTCCTAGGGGGTTGGTTGGTACCGCTCCCCTCTTTATTTTATTTATTTATTTATTTATTTATTTATTTATTTAGCAGGTCTGGGAATGGAACCCAGAGGCATTCTATCTCCTAGCTATACCCCCTGGCCTCTTTTTTATTCTTTACTTTGAAACAGGGTCTCACTGAGTTGCAAAGGGCCTCACCAAGTAGCTGAGGCTGTCTGTGAATCGCGATCCTCCTGCCTCAGCCTCCCTAATGCTGGGATGACAGGCGTGCGCCACCAAACCCGGCAGTGCTCCCCTCTTTAAAAAGCACCTCAGTCAGGGTTTCCAGACATCCACCTAGAGACCCTTATGAGTCCTTTTCCATCCTCCAGGGGAATGAATACGTGCCACTATCGCTTCTGATGTTGAATCCCAAGTTGTAGCTGCTGATGTTGAATCCCGAGCCAGCTAGACATGGGCTGGAGGACAAGCTAAAGATGCCGACTGGACCCGGTGATCCCAAAGAAGAGGAAGAAGAAGAGGAATTGGTGGGTCCACTCACAACAGTGAGAGGGCGATGGGAGCAGCTGGAGAAGTACACAGAGGCTCGGGAGTGGCTCTGTGATAAACACGTGTCTTTCCAGTGAGACAGAAGGAGACCGCACAGAGAAGCTCTACACACAAGAGACCACTGCATGGCCCACATGAGTTTAAACAGGTGAGATAAAGTATGTATAAGGTCAGCAAAGCAGAAATGTGGTCTACGCTTTATTTTAAATTATAGAAAACAACGCGTGTCACCCACCCGGACAGTTACACTTAAAGACACAGGAGACGGTCGGTGAGGATGCAGAGAACCCGGAATCCTAATTTGTGGCTGTCAGAAGATAAAATGGTGCCGACACTTTGGAAAACGGTCTGGCAGCTCCTCAAACAGTTAAACATAGAGTTAGCGCACGACCCAGCAATTCTCCTTCTAAGTATAAACCCAAGAGAAACAAAAACATGTTCATACAAATACCTAAGGATGGACATGAATGTTCGGAGCAGCGCTATTCTTAGTCGTAAAAAAGTAAAAACAACCCTCATGTCTATTAACTGATAAATGCAGAAACCAAACCCTATAGATACCCACATCCTCCATCTTCAGACACCATATCATTTTTAAATAAATTGTGTTTTATACAGTGGACTATATTATTTTGCCAATACAGGTATGGATGCAAAGCCGGCCATGATGGTGCACACCTGTAACCCCACTACTTGGGAGGCTGAGATAGAAAGACCGTAGTTTTGAGGACAGCCTTAGTAATGTAGTGATACTCTTAGCAACCTGGCAAGACTCTGCTGCAAAAAAGCAAAAAAAAATTAAAAAGGGCTAAAGGTGTACCTCACAGGTAGAATGCCCCAGAGTCAATACCCAGTTCAACACACACAAGATCAAATTATATTGCTCTTATAGATAAATTAGGCTTCTATTAAGGCTAAAACCCAGAGGTAAATTTGGAGGAACAATTCCAGAGAGGGGGTACAAAGGGATTTCCACAGCTCAGAAATAAATTCCATCCACCATCCAGACACAAGCTTCCAGCCAGAGAGTTTGACCTGGATGGCTGATCCCAGGCCAGCCCGTGGCAGGCACGTCCCCACACTAGAGCTCTGCAAGAGGCTTCCTGCTACCCGGATCTAGCTTCAGGTGAAAGGCTTCTTTTTACAGGAAAAGTGGCCCTGGCCGAGCTGTGAGCTCGTGCAAACATTGAGCTGCAGAAAGTCTAAGGTTGGTGCTAGAATCAAAACACCCCAGCAAGCCGGGCATGGTAATCCCAACATTTGGGAGGCTGAGACAGGAGGATCACGGTTCGCGGACAGCCTCAGCTACTTAGTGAGGCCCTCTGCAGCTTAGTGAGACCCTGTTTCAAAATAAAGAATAAAAAATAGGGCTGGGGGGGATAGCTCGGAGGTAGAATGCCCCTGAGTTCCATCTCCAGTACCGCAATTAAAAAACAAAACAAAACAAAACAAAAAAACCCAGAGGCTGGCTACTGGCAAGGAGGAAAGGGTGCTTTATAAGATAACTCAGTCTACACTGCAGACTGTGAGAACTAGCAGACAATTTCTTATGGGTTGGCTTTCATGTGTCTCCCCCCTGACCAAAAAATAAAGCACCATTGGAAAACACAGAAGCAACAATGATAGAGAAAACTACAAATGTGAGTTACCACTCACTCATTCATTCATTCATGTATTTATTTATTTAGTAGCACAGGAGTTAGAAAAAACAACAGAATAAACAAACTTCCTAAAAAATAAAAATAAAAAATTGTACATTGAAAGACGATGTAAACAGAGTTAAAAGTTACTGATAGAATGGGGTAAAATAAGCCGGGCGTGGTGGCGCACGCTTGTAATCCCCACGCTTGGGAGGCGGAGACAGGAGGATGGCGCTGGTTCGGAGCCAGCCTCGCTGGCTTAAGAAGACACTGTTTCCAAATTTTAAAAAATATATAAAATAGGTCTGGGAGTGTAGCCTGGAGGTAGAGGGCTTCCAGGAACTCCAGTACCACCAAAAAAAAAAAAAAAAAAAAAAGAATGGGGTAAAATATTTGTTTATTCTGTTGTTGCCTGTGCCTTTGAAATCATATCCAAGAAATCACTGCCAATTTCAATCTTGTGAAGTGTTATGACCCAGGTTTTCTTCTAAAAGTTTATAGTCTTAAGATTTACATTTAGGTCTTTTATCTATTTTGAGTTAATATTTGTATATGGTGTTAGGTAAGGGTCCAACTTTATTCTTTTTCATGTAATTATTATTTTTCAACAATATTTAGTGAAAAGATCATTATTCCTTCACCAAATGTTCTTGGATACCTTGTCAAAAATAACTTGACCATATATGGAAGAATTTATTTCTAGGCTTTTTATTTTACTCCACTGGTTTATATATCTGCCTTTATAGCAATGCTACACTGTTTCAATTATTGTAGCTTTATAAGGTTTGAAATCAGAAAATGTACATCTTCTAGCTTTGTTCTTTTTCAAGATTGTTTTGGGTATTTAGAGTTCATATTTCATGTTAGGATAGATTTTTTCTGGAAAAAATGTATGATAGTTTCACCTAAAAAAAAAAGAAAAAAAAATCCTCTGGTAAGAAAGAAAGCAAAAAGAAATATTGAAATGTTATCTCTAAGTGATCAAAAGTTTGATATCAGACAAATGAACCTGTTATGTGAGATTATCATTGTTAATTTTTGATAAATTGCTATAATATTAGATGTCAACCACTAAGCCAAGCATGGGAAGGAGGGAGGGGGAGGGAATGGTGTGGGGTAGGGGTTAACTGGGCGATGTGTGCACGTATGTCTACACAAGTTTTTTATCCCATTATGATGTATGAATACAGTGTACCAATAAAAAAATAAAAATTAATAAAAAGAAAGAAAAGCAGCCGTGGTGGCGCACACCTGTAATCCCAGTATTTGGGAGGCTGACAAAGGAAAATTGCAGGCTCATGGCCAGCCTCAGCAACTTTGTGAGACTCTCCACAACTTAGTGAGATCCTGTTTCAAAATAAAAAATAAAATAAGGCTTAGGGTGTAGCTCAGAGGTAGAATGCTCCTGGGTTCAATACAGGAAGGAAGGAAGGAAGGAAAGAAGGAAGGAAGGAAGGAAGGAAGGAAGGAAGGAAGGAAGGAGACGAAGGCAAAGCAATTTTTGCAATGAAAAAAGTCTTAGTAATGGGAAAAACTGTAATTATCCAATGACCTTTAATTTTTTGTCAAAACGTTAAAAACTCTGTCAGTTATAAATGTGCATGGAAACTTTTTAAAGAAAAATATTTAGTGCATTGCCATTTAAGACACTGGAAATGCTGAGAATTAAAGTATTACATTTCTCTGTTAAAAACATAGAGAAGTGATGGTGCCTGCCTGTAATCCCAGTACTTGGGAGGCTGAGACAGGAGGATCACAGGTTCGAGGGCAGCCTTAGGAAGG
The DNA here is from genome assembly GCF_963383645.1 of Muscardinus avellanarius. Taxonomy (NCBI): domain Eukaryota; kingdom Metazoa; phylum Chordata; class Mammalia; order Rodentia; family Gliridae; genus Muscardinus; species Muscardinus avellanarius. The sequence goes on from NC_137803.1 coordinate 17,631,591, forward strand.
AGTGAAATTCACATCAACCTAGTGAGAGACCCTGTTTCCAAAGAAAAAATTATTTTTAAAAACAGGGCTGGGGTATAGTCTGGAGGCAGAATGCCTCTGGGTTCCATCTTCAGTACCACCAAAAATAAAAAAATAAAAATGTAGGGTAAGCAATTTAAAGGATTTAGCACATTCACAACATTGTACGACCACTTATATCCAGCTCCAAACATTTTCATCCTTTAAAAAGTAACTGCTTGCCAGGCGTGGTGGCGCACGCTTGTAATCCCAGCGCTTGGGAGGCTGAGACAGGAGGATCGCACAGGTTTGAAGCCAGCCTCAGCCACTTAGTGAGACCCTGTTTCCAAATAAAGTACAAAATAGGTCTGGGAGGATAGCCCAGAGGTAGAAAAGCCCCTGGGTTCCAACCCCAGTACCACAAAAGAAAGGAAGGAAAGGAAAGGAAAGGAAAGGAAAGGAAAGGAAAGGAAAGGAAAGGAAAGGAAAGGAAAGGAAAGGAAAGGAAAGAAGGGAGGGAGGGAAGGAGGGAGGGAGGGAGGGAGGGAGGGAGGGAGGGAGGGAAAGGAGAGAGAGAGAAAGAAAGAAAGAAAGGAAGGAAGGAAGGAAGGAAGGAAGAAAGGGAGAGAGAAAGGAAGAGAGGGAGAGAAGGGGAAAGAGGGAGGGAGGGAGGGGGAGAGAGAGAGAGAGAGAGAGACTGCTTGTACCCATTAAGCAGTTATACCTCATTTCTCCCAGACAACCACAAATCAATCTGTTCTGTCTCTGTGGATTTACCTATTCTAGGTATTTCATAGAAATAAAATCTTTAAATATGTGACCCATTAGCTGGGCATGGTGGCACATGCTTATAATCCCAACACTTGGGAGGCTGAAGCTGGAGGACTGCAGGTTTGAGGACAGCGTCAGAAAGTAGTGAGACTCTCATCAACCTCGCAAGACCCGTTTCAAAATAAAAATAAGGCTGAGAATACAGCTTGGAGGTAAAATGCCCCTGGGCTCAATCCCTAATACTAATTAATTAATTAATTAATGAGTGAGTGAGTGACCTTTTGTGTGACCTTTTTTTAGCATTATACTTTTGAGACCTCCCCACACTACCGCCTGGACCCATGCTTTTCATGACTAAGACTCCACTGGACAGCTCTACTAAATCTGCTTTTCAGTTTTTCCAATCACGTTTCTGGCTATTCTTCCATTTATCTAGACTCACATAATGAACATTTGGGCTATTTCCACCTCTAAACTAAAGCCAACAGTACGGTGTGCGCCATAAATCGGCCTAAGTGGACACCATTTTATCCCCGCACTCTCTAAGCCAGGAAATCACTCCGGGCATTCCTTTGATGTGACGGTTATTTGGCCAGCATCACTTCCTCTAGGATGGCTTTATTCTTTTCTCCCAACCCCTTTCCTGGACAATCAGTCACCTTCCTGAGGCTCCTGGGGCCGCACACGTCGACCCTCCAATAGAACCGTCCACATTCCCACGACCGGCTGCTTTTCCTGGAACTCCAGTCTGGTTTTTGAATTCAGTTCCATTTTCTCTTTCTTGGCCAAGCTTCTCCCGGTTTCTGATGGCTCTGTAAATGTCACACTGACTGACAAGGCCACACAGTGCTGTCTTGATCGGCACCATCCGGGAATACGTGCAGCGGTCAGTCAGCCTTGCTCAGGTTTTGAAGGAGGCGCCGGCATCATGCATCTGTTATTTACAGAGTGATCCACGCACTGAAGCAACAGCCGGAAGTTTAGGTACCTCACGGAATCTGCTCAGTCAGTACACTGGGGTAAACCAGACTTGAGTTGTGGGCCGGGCGTGGTGGTGGCGCACGCTTGTAATCCCTGCAGCTCAGAGAGAGAATACACCTGGTTTGTTCCTTCCCACCAACACAACACACACACACACACACACACACACACACACACACACACACACACATCTGTCTGCCCTACAATAAGAAAGCACAGAATAGGGATGAAATTTCCATCTGTGAATACAGTTTTCCCTCTTATGAGGTCATTCTGTAATCTTCCGAACCAGGGGTAGCATGCAAAAATCCAATTTGCAATCGGAGGCTCATAGGAACCAGCTCGGTGAGCAACAGCGGCTTGTTACTCAAATGACACTTGACGCTGACTAAACCGAGAAATACTTATTGGAAACCTCAGCCCTCATTACCCCAGACAAAGAAGGGGCTCTTTCCCTGGCCGGGCACTCCAACTCCAAATGCAAATGAGAGCAGCAGAACAAGCCCGCACTGAGAAACGCAGCTTGCAAGAGCCTTGTTCTGAGTTCAGCCATTCAGGGGCCCTGAGGACGAAGGACATCGCTCTCAGAAGCACAGCTGGGCGGCAGGCACTGGAGGTGACGCTCCTATTACACTCCCCTCATCTGAAGCCTGTCTGCTGAGGGTTTTCCCTTCTCCTGGTTGGCTCTATCATGTTGAGAATTGCTATTTGGTCAAAAAGAATGAGGTAGCGGGCATGGTGGCGCATGCTTGTAATCCCAGCATTTGAGAGGCTGAGACGGGAGGATCACTTGGAGAACAGCCTCAGCTACTTGGTGAGGTCCTCTGCAACCCAGTGAGACCCTGTTTCAAAAAAAAAAGGACTGGGGATGTAGCTTGGAGGTAGAATGCCCCTGGGTTTCATCCCCAGCATCACAAAAGAGAAAAAAAAATATGATGTACACTCTCTGCTAGCATTTTATTTGAAGACAACTTCCGGATTCTACAATTGATTATTTCCTTTTTGCCCACTAGACGGAGCTTCATACTCCAATATCCATTTCCATTAACTCCTCTATTAGCAGAGTGAGAAGGTAGAAAATATTTCCTCTGCTTTCAAAGGAAAAACAAGCATTCCTCCTGTCCTCCCCCCAAGAATTTTATATAGACCTTTCCCACCATCCCTCTTGCAGAAAAAAACCAAGTATAATATTTACCCAAGCTGCAGTCCATCCTAGGTAGGGAAGCCTTGGGACAGGTCATGTCTGAATGTGCGAAAAGTCCCTCGAGATTGTTTCTTTTTTTGGGTGGGGGGAGGGGGTGCTGGGGATTAAACCCGGGGGCTCGTCATGCTAAGCACACATTTTACCAAGCATGTTTTAATCTTCCTCATAAAACCTGAGTTCCAGATAATGTATGGGTGGAGAAGGAGCACGCAGGGTCAGGAGATAGAAGCTGTCCTTGCAGGTCTACTTCCTGAAGCAATAATCTATCACCTTGAGAAAGTCCCTTCACTGACAATTATCTTGATGACAAGCACATGAGAGAAAATTTTCATTACACTCAGTTATTACTCTGGCCTTCAGGAGCACTGGTTTCAGAAACCTACAGCCTCACACAATAATCCTCGATGTGCAGAGGGCAATTGCAGACTCAGCCGTGATGCTAAAAGGCTGAAACCACTAACAGCCCAAGGATGTGCCCTCCTCGCCGCAGGCTTCCATAGCCAAGGCCTGTTCCAGTGAGAAGCCTCACCGTGAGGCTCTGGCCATCTTCCCTCTTTGTTCTGGCTGCCAGGAAACTCGGAGCCACCATCTGTCTCAGGAGTCCTTCAAATCCATTTTATATCCCTTCCCTTTTGCTTCTATGTGAATCATCTGTATTTTATTGGGATGCACTTTCTTTAGAAATTGTTTCAGATTGTTTTATTTTTTTATTTTTATTTTTTGGTGGTACTGGGGGTGGAACCCAGAGGCTTTTTCTACCTCCGGGCTATATACTCCCAGACTTATTTTATACTTTATTTGGAAAAAGGGTCTAAGTTGCTGAGAGCCTCACTAAGTAGCCGAGGCTGGCTTCGAACCTGTGCGATCCTCCTGTCTCAGCCTCCCAAGCGCTGGGATTATAAGTGTGCGCCACCACGCCCAGCTTTGAATTGTTTTCTAAAGTAGGCCCCATATAAAGCAAGCAATGGAAAGGGAGCGTTTTCCATCTTGCCCTTTTCCCACACTGTGTGTGCCTCTGAAGTGACCCACTAAAGCAGCCCCTGCTATGCCGGGCATGGTGGTGCACACCTGTAATCCCACAGGCTGGAAGGCTGAGACAAGAGGATCATGGTTTGCAGACAGCCTTGGCTACTTAGTGAGGCTCTCTGCAACTCAGTGAGACCCTGCTTCAAAATAAAGAATAAAAAATAGGGCTGGGGATGTAGCTTGGAAGTAGAATGCCCCCGGGCTCCATCCCTAGTACCACACACACACACACACACACACACACACACACACACACACAAAAAAAAAAAAAAGTCCCTGCTAGTTGTCCTTCTGGTTCCCAAACCTCAAAACCCAAAATCTATCTTTCTAACCTGTGAAATTTCCCAGTCAGATTCTCCAATTCCTCCAACACAAACTGAGTGTCCCCTATTCAAAATGTTTGGGTCCACAAATATTTCAGCTTTCAGAGTTTTGGGGAATTGTGGAATGTTTGCATAAACTTTACCAGTTGAACATCCCTAATCCAAAATTCTGATAACCACAACACTACAAAATCTGAACAGAATGCTCAACCTGTGTAACAACCAACCAATTAGGCGGAGCTCCTCGTGATGACGTGCACGGCAGCCCCTGGGGTCGTGAGTGGTGTGGTCTTGTCAATGCATAAGCTAAATCTCTTTTAACATGGGATTATCCTAAATTTTCACTCCCACTACCAGAAGAACAATATAAGAAGAACACTGCCAGCTGGGAGACACATTCTACAAATGCCGGTCATGGACACGGGCATCCAGGCCTGATATTTCTCCATTCAGAAACAGCAGACTCATCAGGGCATGGTGGCACATGCCTGTAATCCCAGTACTTGAGAGACTGAGATGAAGGACTGCAGGTTTGAGGCTAGCCTCAGGAGTTTAGCAAGACCCTGTTACAAAATAAAAAATAGAAAAGGCTAGGGTGTTGCTCAGAGGTAAAAATAACCTTGGGTTCAATCCCTCCCCCACTGGAAAAAAAAAAAGAAAAAAGAAATGAGGGAGGGAAAGGAGAGAGAGAAGGAGAAAGGAGAGAAATAAAACGAGCAAGCAGTCAACAAACGTTGGCCAAATGCTTGTCATACCTGTGCTAAACAATGAATAAAATACAGACAAAACAAGATGGATTTTGGCCTCAAGAAGAAGTATGGGGCATAACAAGGTTCAAGGACAACCTCAGCAAGTAGTAAGACTCATCAACCTAGCAAGACCCTGCTTCAAATAAAAAAAAAAAAATAGGGCTGGGGATATAACTCAGAGGTAGAATACCTCTGGGTTCAATCCCCAGTACCACACACACACAAAAAAAATTAAGATCCTTGGAATCAATTACCTTCAAAACCTCAGATAAAAAAGTATCACATCCTCTGAGGATTCCTCTAAGGATCCTGCCATCTCTACAGACAGCCCAGGAGCCAACCAGAGGGTTCTGGGGCTGGGGGCTCACTCTGACTTCTTGTTTTCTGATGCCCTTCACCAATTAAGAAATACAACATCTTGCCTGGTGCCATGTGCTTAGTTCAACTAAGCACAGACCTCCTTTAGGCTGTCTCTGTATTTCTCCAAGGAATAGAATGCGTCCCCCACTTGGAACGGCCCCCGCGGCTGCACAAAGCGGCCTGGCCGATTCAGAAACGGGCACTCAATAGCTTTCTCCATATTCTTAACAGCACTTAGTGAGGAGCTGGCACGGACATATGAAGCTGAACGGCGTTTTACAATGGTCTCATTTCTTTCCCATCAGAATAAAAAGCCAGAGCGCTGGAGAGCTGCATCATAATTCTTGGGTGCCAAACAGCCCCCATACATTCACTTTTCTCCTTCTTGTGTTTGCAATTTCAGGAAGACTTCCAGACGCTTTGCCTCTGCAGAAGCCATCGTTTGATCGGAAATTTTATGAAGCCCTGTGGCTTTAATGCTCAGAAGGCCAGAACCTTAAATGACTAATAGGAAATCTGTAGAGAAGATCCCAAAATTATAACTGGCACCTGCTATTCTCCTGTGTGTGCCTTTACCACAGCAATCAAGATACTGTGAAGCTAAAGAGAACACACATCCCCCCCCCCAAAAACCGCAGTCCGTGATTTATAGGTCTGCAGGGCAGATCGATTGTATTTTTCCACTGTTAAGGAAAAACGCATTACAGCAAATGGAAGCAGAAAGCTGGTTTCTGCACTGACTGATATTCCTTGTTTTATTTTATCATTTTATTTATTTTTTATTGGTGCATTGTAGTCATACATCATAATGGGCACAAGATGGTAGAGGCATACACGCACTCATCACCCATTTAGCCCTTCCCCGGTTCCCGCCCCATTCCCTCCCCCTCCCTCCTTCTCAAACTCATAACATGGAATCTGCAGGCTGGGGGGCTAGCGTTGCATAAGGATGATCACAAAAGAACTGTGATCATCGAAAAGCTCTGAGAAGGTGATTCAATATCCAAAAGTAGTTCTCCCGCCGTTTCAGAAGCATAGCTTTGGCTCTGAAGTATCCCTGTACATGTATGCCTTATGATTTATGTTTTATTAAAACTTTGAAAAGCAAGAGCCAGGCACTAAGGTGAGGGGCCATCACGGGGCTCTCAGTAGGAAGAATCACGCTCACCCCGACGAGGAGCCCCAATATCTAAACTTTGGGCATTCCCCCGAACCTACAGCCTGAGACTCCTGGTCAAGTAAGGTAAAGTTTGCTGGCCCGGTTTTATGCGGAAGCGCTTTTTATGCTCAAATAAAAATCCTGGGAACAATCCACATAATAAATAGGAGAAACTATGGAAATGTTTACGGGAAACTGATAGGGATGTTCAGGCCTATAGAGTCCATCAATGCCCAGGACCCCAGCCCTTTATTATTTTTCCATTTTGAAATAGGGTCTTGCTGGGTTGCAGGGAGTCTCGATAAGTTGCTGAGGCTGGTCTTGAACCTGCAATCTTTCTGTCTCTGCCTTTCAAATACTGGGATTATAGGCGTGCCACCACACCCAATAGTTTTTTTCTTCTTTTTCCTGTAGTACTAGGGATTGAACCCAGGGCCTCACACAGGCTTGGCAAGCACTCTACCCCTGAGCTACATCCCCAGCCCTCACAATATCTTAATAACAACACCTAGAAAAATGCTAATGTCTGTGGAATGTACATGCCCCGGCCATCTGACATCTTAAAAAAACACCTGGATTCTTCCAACCTGTCAATGCAGCGGGGAAGTGCCAAAGACTCAGAATCAGAGTGACGCAGGGCAGGGGTGGGGCCTGTCTTTAAATTCAGGGGCCATAAACAGGGCACTCCCTTCTTGGGTGTTTAAATGTTGTTTTCTAAGCATTCTAGGAAGGGTTAAAAAAAAAACAAATAAAAGCATACTGCCTACACATTTCTTTTTTGGTTTTTAATTTTTTTCTTGATGCATTGTAAGCATATATCTTTTTTTTTTTTTTTTTTTGTGGTACTGGGGGTGGAACCCAGGGGCTTTCTACCTTCGGGCTATACTCCCAGACCTTTTTATATTTTATTTGGAAAGAGAGTCTCACTAAGTTGCTGAGAGCCTCACTAAGTAGCTGAGGCTGGCTTCGAACCTGTGCGATCCTCCTGTCTCAGCCTCCCAAGCACAGGGATTACAAGCGTCTTAATGGAGTACAAGACGGCAGAGGCATGCATGCACACATGGCTCCTTGAACTGCCTACCCATTTCTATATTTCTCCCATGTAACTCGGGCACATCCATCTTCAACCTGCCCTCTGCAGCAGGCTTCCCAGGGCCCTCCAGGCACAGCCCGACCCGGTGCAGCCTGGCCCAGAGTGCCCTCCACTGGCCCTTGCAAGGGAGCTAGCACTCCACAGGGGAGCGAAGTCCCGGGCAGGGGAAAGAGAAAGAGGCTGGGCAAGGCCATCAAGACTGAGGAGCAAGCTTTAGAAGCTCTTTATCTTAGATCTAGGCAGCCATGAACAATCTCTTTTGTGCCATTTTAGGGAGAAAACTTGGAACCTTTAAAACTTGATTCAAAGTTATCAAGTGACTTTTCTTTTTTCGGTACTAGGAATGAAATTTAGAGGCATTCTACCTCCGAGCTATACCCCCAGACCATTTTAGTCTATTTATTTTGAAACAGTCTCATTGAGTTGCAAAGGACCTCACTAAGTAGCTGAGGCTGCCCGCAAACCAGGATCCTTCGATCTCTGCCTCCCGAATGCTGGGATTATAGGCATGCACCACCTCACCCGGCTTGCAAATGGCTTTTTAAAAATGGAATATAGCCAGGCGTGGTGGCGCACGCTTGTAATCCCTGCGCTTGGGAGGCGGAGACAGGAGGATCGCTCAGGTGTGAAGCCAGCCGTGCTGGCTTAAGAGACCCTGTTTCCAAATAAAAATATAAAATACGTCTGGGAGTGTAGCCTGGAAGTAGAAGGGCTTCCAGGAACCCCAGTACCACTAATAATAATAATAATAATAATAATAATAATAATAATAATAATAATAATGGAATAGAGCCAGGCGTTGTGATGCACACTTGTAATCCCAGCATTTGGGAGGCTGAGACTGAAGGATCATGGTTTCAGCTACTTAGTGAGGCCCCCCGCAACTCAGTGAGACCCTATTTCAAAATAAAAAATAAAAAAATCGGACTGGGGGTGTTGCTTAGAGGTAAAATGCCCCTGGGTTCAATCGCTGGCACCGCAGAAAATAAGTATAAATATATAAGAAAATAAATAAATAAAATAAAAATAGGGCTGAGGGTGTAGTTTGGAGGTAGATGTCCCAGGGTTCAATACCTAGTACCACAAAAAAAAAAAAAAAACCTGTAAAAATTTTTTAATGCAGGTAAGGCTGTCTTGGGGAAATAAACATTAAAACGTAAAGCAAAAAAGAAAAAAAGAACAAGGACCAAGGCCAGCCTCTACCTAGAACAAGGGAGACAGGGTTCCAGCCAGAGGTGGAGAAAGAACAGAGAGGAGTCCAGGGAAGACAGAGCAGCCCTGCAGCGGGCCAGGTGGCCAGCGACAGGGAGGGGTGACAGGTGGCCGTGAGCGGCAGGGCTGGGGGCGCCCCGGGGCCTCCACAAGTACTTGGAAACTGGCCCCTATGTGCAGGCAGGGACAGTGACTTAGGCCCCTTGTGCTGTCTCTGCTCCTGTGGTGGGGTTGGGCTGCAGGAAGCCTTGCCCAGGCTGCCTCAGGTGCTCAGGAAGCAGCACAGCAAGCCAGGCAAGCGCTCTGCCCCTAAACTACGCCCCAGCTCCCTGCCTGTCCTGCCATTTAGCGGGAACAAACGATCTTTAAACTTGTAACCCCAGTATTTGGGAGGTTGAGACAGGAGGATCGCGGTTCACGGTCAGCCTCAGCTACTTAGTGAGGCCCTTTGCAACTCAGTGAGACCCTGTTTCAAAATAAAGAATAAAACATAAGGCTGAGAAGTAGCTCAGAGGTAGAATGCCCCTGAGTTCCATCCCTAGCACCTTAAAAAAAAAAAAAAAAAAAAAAGGATGGTTCTAGTCAGGCAAGGTGGTACACACTTATAATCCCAGTTACTTGGGAGGCTGAGACAGGAGGTTCACAGGTTTCAGAACAGCCTCAGCAAGTAGTGAGAATCACAGCAACTTAGCAAGACCCTGTTTCAAAGAAAAAAGTAAAAAATAGGGCAGGGGTATAGCTTGGAGGTAGAGTGTCCCTGGGCACAATCCCAGTACTACAAAAAAAGAATGGCTCCGATTGTAAAGTGGCTACTACAGTTTTTCTGATTTAAACCTATTTCAGACCTTATATATCACCTTTCAAAAAAAAAACCCGGACAATTCACTTAGTGTGTCGAACAAAGTGTTTGTGTTTCCAGAGCTGGCAGGAGTTCTGTTCCTCCACTATAAATTGTGCAATGGTGACCTCTGGGATATCGTGTCAGATGACACGCAGGCACATGTCACCAAGTGCATCACACTTGTTTATCTGAGAAAGTTTCCTCCAGTGAGCATCTCACCATGAGAACCCAACACGCCACCCAGATGACGGGCATCCGGTTTCACATCGGGTGGGGCAGTGAATTTTTTTCACACTGCATGGAGATAACTCTTCTTTGTTCTTCCTGCTTTTCAGGGAGAACCTGCTACACAGTAATCCTAACTGGCTTAAGGGACAAAGATAGCTCTGAAATGTCATTACTGGTCAACTCAGACAGGCCGAGGAGCTGAGAATGAGTGTGTAACATCTCTGGCGCAGCTTTTACCAAAACCTCACTGTTACTCCAAATGCCTGTGAAAGTAATATGTATGAGAAAATGACTATGCTAGAAAAAAATTAAATAATCATTTCAGCAAAATTCATGCTCCCAAAAGCTCAATTGATAAAAAGAACTTACTACCAACACTATTTCCTGGCAATGTCTTTCTGCATAAGTGATACTCCTATTATTACCTTAGTAAAGAATCTGTCCATATGCTGCTAAAAAAAATCAAAATGGAATATATATATATATATATATATATATATATATCTTTTTCCTTTGGTGCTATGAATAGCTTATTTTTTCTCCCAAATCTGTGAAGCTTCAGTTCCCACATACAGTGACATTTTGGCCATTTACCCTGCATTTCAAGGGTGATGGCTTTTACCTTTTCAAACGAACTCTTCTAGATTCTCGACCAACAAGTTTTGCCTCGTCTTTTCCCGCCCACGGGTAGCCTGGTGGCATCAGGACAAGGATGGCGATTTCTACTCACAGCCATTTATTCTACACAGTTTGGCCACCTTAGTGGTGGGACTTAAGCCCGCCAACATGGAGGGAAATCCCTTGCCGGCTGGCCCTCGCCTGCACGCTCTGCACGCGGGACCTCCAGGTGCCCTTTGGCTGCCCCCACAAGACCAACACCATCCTTGGTTCCAGATGAGGGCTGCTCAGCAACTTCCTGCATTCTTCATGAAATCCTCCCACACAGAACCCCCAAATTACACCTGCTGTCATCCACCTTCTACACCAAGTAGCAGAAAGAACAAGACGTCCAGTCGCTGTGTCTACATTTCAGTCCTTTACGTTACCAAAGTCCCCTGACTAGTGTCCAGGGTCTTTGCTGACACCTGCCCCTGCCAACCCATCTTTTACCTACGTGTGTGTGTGTGTGTGTGTGTGTGTGTGTGTGTGTGTGTTACTAAGAATTGCACCAAGGGGCATTCTGCCTCTGAGCTACAACCCAGCCCCATTATATATATATATTTTTTGAAATAGGGTCTCACTGAGTTGCTGAGGCTGGCCAAGAACCTGCAATCCTCCCGTCTCAGCCTCCCAATTACTAGGATTACAGGCGTGCACCACCACATCCTGCTTTTTACCTACATCTTTAACTTGATTCTTAGAGAATCTCTTGACCATGCTTGGAGTCAATGCAAAGCTAAAAACACCGCTTAATGTGGAATGTTGGGGTCATGAGTTTTAGAGATGGCATTTCACAGACGAAGGTGACAGTGGTATACGGTTATCAGAGGAGCATCTACCATTTTGGAAATAATACTATTAGGTGTGTATTTATTGATTCCAAAGATCTCATGTCGTGGGGGTAGCAGAACCTGGTACAGGAGTTGAAAAAGCAGATTCTAGAGGACCCACACATTGACGGAAATCCTAGCTCTTCCTTCTACCATCTGCAGGAAGTGCTGATAGTAGGTTCCATAACCTCCTTGAGACTTAAATGCCTTGCCCCTAAGATGGGGACAAAGTAAATACACCTCCTGTGGGCCAGACTGAAGATTAAGTGAGTAAATCTGTGCACAGCCCTGGCAGCGGTGCTCAGAGGAAGCAGGGTTCAGGGAGCGGGTGTTAGCCACTTATTCTCCTGATGGCCGCCATGCATTGGGTGCCAACCACGCCCCCACCGGGTGGATTACACATCCTATCACATGTACTATCTACCTTCATTTATAAAAGAGAAAATGGCCGGGCATGGTGGCGCATACTTGTAATCCCCGCACTTGGGAGGCGGAGACAGGAGGATCGCACAGGTTCGGAGCCAGCCGCGCTGGCTTAAGAGACCCTGTTTCCAAAAATAAAAAAGTATAAAATAGGTCTGGGAGTGTGGCCCGGAGGTAGAAGGGCTTCCAGGAGCCCCAGTACCACCAAAATAAAATAAAATAAAATAAAATAGAAAATGAAGATCAATAATCTGCCTAATGACAAAGAGATGTCAATCAACTCAAAACCGAGAGGCTCCAAAGCTGGACCTCAGCCTGCTCTGCCGCGCTGAAAGGCTCTGGGACCTTCCATCCCTCACTGGGTGAAGCTGAGGTCACCACTCTATGGGCAAGCCACCGACCAAGTGGAACCTGGACCATGTAGTGCAGGGAGGAAAATGAAGGGCCCAGATGGGTAGTAGGACATGCATGGGGCATGTGAAAGTCTTGAAAAGCTGCTCTGTGGACACAGGCAACCAGGACACACCTGACTGTTATTTAGCTCTAGGGAGGAACAAAGGTGGGTGTGTAAAATGTACAACAGAATTCACCTAAATGTAACAGAAAAGCTTTTCTCAATGACAGGCATAGTGGCAGAAGCTTGTAATCCCAGTACTTGGGAGGCTGAGACAGGAGGATCGCAGATTCACAGCCAGCCTCAGCTACTTAGTGAGGCTCTCTGCAATTTAGTGAGAACCTATTTCAAAAAATAAAGAATACCCGGGCGTGGTGGCGCACGCTTGTAATCCCCGCGCTTGGGAGGCAGAGACAGGAGGATCGCGCAGGTTCGAAGCCAGCCGCGCGCGCTGGCTTAGGAGACCCTGTTTCCAAATAAAAATGTAAAAATGGGTCTGAGAGTGTAGGCCGGAGGTAGAAGGGCTTCCAGGAACCCCAGTACCAAAGAAAGAAAGAAAGAAAGAAAGAAAGAAAGAAAGAAAGAAAGAAAGAAAGAAAGAAAGAAAGAAAGAAAGAAAGAAAGAAAGGAAGAAAGAAAGAGGAAAAGGAAAGGAAAGGAAAGGAAAAGAAAAAGGAGAGAGGAGAGGAGAGGTGTCTGGAAGCTGGGTGTGGTGGTGCACATTTGTAATTCGAGCATTTGGGAGGCTGAGACAGGGGGACTGCGGTTTGCAGACAGCCTCAGCTACTTAGTGAGGCCCTTTGCAACTCAGTGAGATCCTGATACAAAATAAAGAATAAAAAATAGGGCTGGGATGTAGCTCAGAGGCAGAATTCTCCTGGATTCTATCCCCCAGTATTGCAAAAAAAAAGGGGGGGGGCTGAAAGTATAGATCAGAGGTAGAATGGCCCTGGGCTCCATCCCCAGTAACACACACACACACACACACACACACACACACACACACACACACCTCTTTCTCAAGGGTAGAACAAGGAAGAATGGGGTTTCTGGTAAGCAGGGACATCCAGCCATTGGCCAGAAAACCACTCAGTGAACAATGGCTAGGAGACGACAGGGTCTCACCCCAGCTGGGATGGGTGCTATGGGCTCCTATCGGATGGTGCATTTGTGAAACAGTGCTCCCCCCATGGGAAAAATTCTAGGGAAAAAACAAGCAACAATGACTGAAATCTCACTGGCATTAAAGTAAATCACAAGTGTTATAATAGCATCTCCATGATAGGAAAGGGCAACTGAATCTCCAAAATGGAAGAAACCAGTAACAGCTCGGTGGTGGCGGTGGGTTCAATAACACAACTTTTCTTTTTCTTTTTTTTTTTTTTGCGGCATTGGGTATGGAACCCGGGGGAGGCATTCCACCTCTGAGCTATGCTTCCAGCCTTATTTTTTATTCTTTATTTTTAAATCAGGATCTCACTCAACTGTGCAAACCTGGATCCTCCTGTCTCAGCCTCCCAAATGCTGGGATTACAAGCGTGCAACAGGATATCTGGCTTTTGGTCCCACAAGTAAACTAGAGAATTTCATAGCAACACATCAAGTAAAAGAGAATATAAATGTCAATTTGTAGGATGAATATCATTACCAATATTAAGACACAATCTCATTCTCCAAGGGTAAGAATCACAGCTTCCCCACAAGCAGAGCAGCAGTGGAAACCAACATTTTGCTAATACTGACTTGGGGAGGGGGGAGGTAATTCTCTAAACATCCATAAAATGGGCACTGAGTAATAAACAATGCCCCAGATACCTTTCTACAGAAATGCACTCATGAAGTTCGTAAGATCTTTTCAGTACACCATCAATAAAAACAGAGGGCACACACACAGTGTTAATCCCAACCCAGGGAGACCTGTTTTATATGAGACTTTACATGTTGGGGTCAGAAGAGCAATTGTAATTTAACATATAAATAGACACTACATGGATTTCTTGTCCTCAGGGCAAATCATTCTCAGAAATATTACAGGGTAGCCGGGCGTGGTGGTGCACACTTATAATCCCAGTACTAAGGCTAAGACAGAAAGATCCAGGTTCGAGGTCAGCCGCAACTACTTAGGGAGACTCTTCAACTTAGTGAGACCCTGTTTCAAAATAAAGAAAAAAATAAAATAGGGCAGGGGGTATAGCTCGAAGGTCAAATGCCCCTGGGTTCTACCCCCAGACCCGCAAAAAAAAAAAAAAAAATAGGGTTGAAGGTACAGCTTGGAAATAGAATGTTCCTGGGTTCAATCCCTAGGAACCCCCTCTCTACAAAATGAAGTTTTACAGCATGCTGGTACGCCACAATTGGTTGCAAGGTTTATTGCTGAATTCCACACAAACTGTTGGCATCCATAGTGATTCCTAATGATTTATGATGTGTGCTGACCAACTAATAGTCCTGATGTTACCAGTACACATCTTATACATGTACTGATATAGCGTACTACTCCCGTAATCACACACACACACACACACACACACACACACACACACACACGTACAACAAAAATGAAAAACTATTAGCTGAGAGTGGTGGTGCACACCTGTAATCCCAGTACTTGGATGAGATTGGAAGATCACAGGTTCAAGGACAGCTCCAGCAATGTAGCAAGACCCTATTTCAAAACAAAAAATAAAGGGGCTGGAGGTGTGGCTCGGACATAGATGCTTCTGAGTTCAATTTTCAGTACAGGAAGAAAGAAAGAAAGAAAGAAAGAGAAAGAAAGAAAGAAAGAAAGAAAGAAAGAAAGAAAGAAAGAAAGAAAGAAAGAAAGAGAGAAAGAAAGAAAAGATTGATTGATTTTTTATTTTTCTTTTGTTTGTTTGTTTTGAGATGGGGTCTTCCTATCTTGCCCAGGCTCATCTCAAACTCCTTAAGTTCAAGTTATCCTCCTGCCTCAGCCTCCCAAGTACCTGCTACAGGTGCATACCACCACATCTGGCTAAAAAATTAAAAATTTAAAAAATTAAGAAGAACTCAGGGCTGGGTGTGATGACAAATGCCTGTAACCCCAGTACTTGGGAGGCTGAGATAGGAGGATTGCAGATTCAAGGCCAGCCTCAGTAGCTAAGTGGGAGCCTCAGCAACTTAATGAGACCCTGTTTCCAAATAAAAATATGAAAAAAAATAGATCTGGGAGTGTAGCCCGGAGGTAGAAAGCCTCTGGGTCCCACCCCTAGTACCACCCAAAAAAACAAAAGAAAGAAAAATAAAGAATAAAATAGGGCTGGGCATATAGTTCAGAGGTAAAATCCCTGGTATACACTAAAAAAAATTGTTATAAAGGATTAAAAGCCAAAATAAAATGTGAAATTACACCATTCAAACCTTAATATCCATAAGCAAAATTTTCCCAAATCAAGGAGTACATCCCCATGCTTCAAATGGTTATAAACAAGGTAAAACTCAAAATAATAATTAGCAAGAATCACAACATCCATTGGCCAAGCAACCAGCTGTAAAATCTTAAAAACTGTACAATTTGAACCAATGCAAATGATTAACAAACATGCCTGTTTCCCTGCAACCCCCAGGGTCAGGTCCCTGAAAACTATCTTAGGATAATCTGTGGTTAATTAGTGCAAAATAAAAGATTCCTTGTTAATGGGGCAGAGGACTGGCTACAGAGACTCAGCTTGGAAGAAAACTACAGAAGTTGTTTTACTTAAAAATAAAGAAAAACTCATGCGTGGTTGTGCACACTTGTAATCCCAGTACTCAGGAGGCTGAAACATGAGGATTGCAGGTTCACAGCCAGCCTCAGTAACTTAGCAAAACCTTCAGCAACCAAGGGAGACTTTCCAAATTAAAAAAAAAAAAATAGGGCTGGGGGTGTAGCTCAGAGGTAGAACACCCCTGGACTCAATCCCCAGTGCCCCCCCCAAAAAAGAAAGAAAAGATATCACTTTACACAAAGTAACAGTGACACTTTACAGACCTTGTCAACATGGGATTTCCATTCATTTACTGAATTTCCCGATTTCCCATTACTGAGCTTGCAAATGTCAAGATTCACTCGGAGCTGTGACATCATCAGGCTCCCCTGCTCTGAACCTTGAGCTCGCCTCGCCTCTGTAAGGCCTCCAATCCTTGTTCTTCCTGGGCCGCCTCAACATCTCAGGCGCACCCCCCTCTCTCGGCCCCTTCCTCCCAGGTGCATGTGGCAGAACAGTGGGGATCACCCTAGGATGACATTCACCGTGTTCCCTTGGTGCTCCCCCTCCGGGGGCTCCCCACAGACGAGGGGCCACGTCCACTCTGCTGGCTGGCTGCCATCCCTGCCTGACACCTCCCCCACTGCACCCCAGCGGCCCGCCACCCCTTCCGGCACCAGGCGCTCGCTCACTAGATAATCACTGTTAAGCACTGAATTCTGCCCCTCCAAAATGCATACACTCAAGCCCTCGCCCCTAGACCTCAACCGTGACTGTTCGGAGACTGGTACATGATTAAGCTTAACTGTGGCCATGGAGGTGGGTCCTGATCGCATCTGCCTGAGGTCCTTACAAAGCAAAAATGTGCACGAGCAAAGACACTAGGGATGCTTGTGCACCAGGGAAGGCGCACGAGGAGCCTTCGTGAGCAGGCGCCATCTGCAAACCTTGGAGAGGCCTTGGAAGAAAGCCTTGCCTGCCGACACCTTGTTCTTGGACTTCCAGCCCCCAGAGCTGCAAGAAAAGAAATGTCTGTGGTTAAAACCACCAGATAAATCCAACCTCTGTGTGTGTATGTGTGTGCATATGTGTGCATGTGTGTGCGCATGCTAGCGCACACGCCACTGGTGGCGGTGAGGACTGAACTCACAGGAGTTCCACCTCTGAGCTATACTCCAGCCCTATTTTATATCTCTACATACACACGTGCGCGCACTCACACACACACACATATATATTTGTATGTGGGTGTAGGTGTGGGTGTGCGGGTGTGGGTGTGTTATTAGGTATTGAACCCGGGGGAATTCTACTTCTGAGTCCTATTTCCCCCTTTTTTGTGTGTGGGAATGTGGGAAATGAGGATGGAGAGACAGTACTGGAGGTTGAAGCCGGGGGCATTCTTCCTCTGAGCTATACCCCCAACCCTATTTTTATTTTGAAACAGGGTTTTGCTAGGTTGATGAGTCTCACCACTTGACGAGGCTGTCCTTGAACTGTGATCCTCTTGTCTCAGCCTCCCAAGTACTGGCATTACAGGCGTGTGCCACCAAACCCAGATGTGTGTGTGGTGGGCTGGGGAATGAGTCCAGGGCCATTCTAGCTCTGAGCTCTATTTTATCTTATATTTTATTTTACATTTTATCTTGGCTCTATTTCATTTTTTATTTTGAATCAGGATTTCATTCAGTTGATGCGAGCCTCACTGAGTTGCTGAGACTGGCTTCAAACCTGAGATCCTCCTGTCTCAGCCTCCTAAGTACTGGGATAACAGGCGTACACCACCACCCCCAGCTTACAGTTCAATTTTTAAGAAGCCTTAGTGAGATAAAATTCATATAGAAGATAATTCACTCATTTAAGGTATACAATTCAATCTTTTTTTTTTTTTTCCTTTCTGTACTGGGGATTGAAGCCAGGGGCATTCTACCTCTGAGCTATACCCCAGCCTTATTTTTTATTATTTATTTATTTATTTATTTATTTATTTATTTATTTATTTATTTAGTGGTACTGGGGTTCCTGGAAGCCCTTCTACCTCTGAGCTACACTCCCACACCTATTTTATATTTTTGAAACAGGGTCTCTTACGCCAGCACGGCTGGCTTCGAACCTGCGCGATCCTCCTGTCTCCGCCTCCCAAGCGCGGGGATTACAAGCGTGCGCCGCCACGCCCGGCTTTATTCTTTATTTTAAACAGGATCTCACTAAGTTGCAGAGGGCCTCACTAAGTAGCTGAGGATCACAAACCTGCGATCCTCCTGTCTCAGCCTCCCAAGTACTGGAGTCACAAGCGTGTATCACCACGCGTGGCTCAATTCAGTCTTTTCTTATTTACTTACAGTTATCCAACCATCCTAACAAACTTATTCTAGAACATTCCATCACCTGAAAAAAAAAATCATATCCATTAGCAGCTACTTCCCCTTTCTCCCTTTCTTAACCCTAAGCAATCACTAATCTTTCTCTATGGATTCGCCTATTTTGGACACTTTATATAAGTAAAATTATACAACATGTGGCTTTATGTGACTGGTTTCTTTCAGTTACTATAATGTTTGCAAGGTCGATCCATGTGATAACAAGTATCATGGTTTCTTTCCTTTTATGGTTGAATACTGTATGGCGATCTCACACTGTTTACTCATTAATCAAGCTGAAGGACATCTGGGTTGTATCTACATGTCTAGAGACGTATTTCCCTCCCAAAGCATGAGTATGAGAGGTAGGCTCTTCCACTGTCGAAATCCCACGAGAGCCGGGCATGGTGCCACGCACCTGTAATCCCAATACTTGGGGAGCCGAGACAGGAGGATGGAGGGTTTGAAGCCAGCCTCAGCAAGTAGGGAGACTCTCATCAACTTAGTCCTTGTTTTAAAATAATAGTAAAAGGCTAGGAATGTAGCTTATAGGTAAAATATACCCTGGGTCCAATCCCCAGTATCACACACACACAAAAATAAAAAACTCCAGAGACTACATATAAACCATTAATATCAATACCTACTGCTAGCTGGGCGTGGTGGCGCACACTTGTAATCCTAGAGCTTGGGAGGCTGAGACAGGAGGATCGCACAGGTTCGAAGCCGGCCTCAGCTACTTAGCGAGGCTCTCTGCAACTTAGTGAGACCCTGTTCCCAAATAAAGTATAAACTAGGTCTGAGAGTATAGCCTGGAGGTAGAAAGCCCCTGGGTTCCATCCCTAGTACCACCCAAAAAAAAAAAAACACCTAGTGCTAAAATGTTACCCAATGAACCTTTAATATTATCTTAATTATTATGAACTGCAGCGCTTCCTGTACATATCACCAACTGGACCTTCCTCGGTGGCCACTGTCTATTCATCTCCATTCATTTAGTCAATAACAATTGCTGAGCCTCTATTTCAGTCCCACACTCAATTTGCATATTCAGTTACAAAACACACACCTTCTTTACCCTCACACGTCTTCACTTAGTGAGATTTCTACTTCAGATTTCAAGTTCTTAATAAAAGTATCTATGTTTTTTGACTCAAGAGGAAACCGATAGTAAGGACATTTAAAAAAAAAAGACTTTGATGAATAAAAATGCTTCTCATAGCTATATTAGTAATATGGAAATATCAGAAATAGCCAGAAAGAGGCCCTGCGTGGTGGTATGTGCTCATAATCCCAGTACCTGAGAGGCTGAGACAGGAGGACCCGTGCTTGCGGCCAGCCTCAACAACCTAATGAGACTCTATTTCAAAATAAAGAATACAAAATTGGAGCCAGGCATGGTGGTGCACGCTTGTAATGCCAGCATTTGGGAGGCTGAGACTGGAGGATCGCAGTTCATGGACAGCCTCAGCTACTTAGTGAGGCCCTCTGCCCTGTTTCAAAATAAAAGAATAAAAATAAGGCAAGGGGTGTAGCTCGGAGGTAAGAAATGCCCCAGAGTTCAATCCCCATTTTTGGGGAAAAAAAAAAATAGCCAAAGAGTTTAAGAATGTGTCAGGTGTGGTGGTACACACCTGCAATCCCAGTACTTGGGAGGCTGAGATAGGAGGATAACAGGTTCGAGGACAGCCTCAGCTACTTAGTGAGACTCTCAGTGACCTAGAAAGATAATTTCACAATCAATACACAAAAAGGGCTGGGGGGGGGGGGTGGCTAGAAGGTAAAGTGCCCCTGGGTTCAATCTCTAGTCCCACAGAAAGGAATATAGATCAGACAAGTAATTAAGTGAATATCCATAAAATGAGATATTTTGCAATCATTCATTCTAATGTTTACTAAAGCATTTTTAATAAGAAAATGTTGATTGTGTAAGTTAGGAAGGCAGTGTAAAAAAAATTCATAAACAGTACCACCCCAGTGTGTCAAAGAATATTGATTAGAAAATAACTAGAATTTTTTTTAAAAAAAAAGACTTCAAGTGGCATATTAAATCCCAGGTTACAGTCATTTTCTCTACCTTTCCTTTCTAAAATGAAAAGAATGCTTTTATTTCACTCTACACTAGAACAAATAGCCCTGTCAAACATAATGAGAGATTATTCCATTAGTGAGTTCCACCCAACTCCGAGCAAGGTGTTTTTGGGGAATTGTATGCAAAAACACATTTGCTATGGAGAAACCCCCTGGCAATACCAGACAGTTCAGCACAGAGTCAGCCAACTTTCCAATTTGCCTGTAGCAATTAAGGAAAGTGCTCTGGGACAGAGCTCAGCTGCACTACGCAGTCGAGGGGCGAAGGTGGCCGACAGAGACTGAAGGAGCCTCAGTTTCAGCACAAGAAACGTATGAGTTTGCATTAATTAAGCCTCCAGATTCCCACATGTGTTCAGATCCTCTAGAGTAAATAACAACAAATCCTCTGCTCCTAAAATGGGTTGGGTTCCAAAATTTCACTGGTAGGCTAGTTGTTTGAAACTTGGGCTGTATTTACCCAAACACCAATCAGTCCATTCACAAAATAGCTGAAATGCTGGTGAGTTTCTCACTGAAAGAAGCCGGTCAGGTGCAGAGGAGCATGCCCGTAATCACAGTACCTGGGAGGCTGAGACAGGAGGATCACAGGTTCGAGGATAGCCTCGGCAACTTAGTGGGGCCCTCTGTAACTTAGGGAGAATCTGTTTTTTTTTGTTGTTGTTTTGTTTTGTATTTTTGTGTGTTTTTTTTGGTGGTACTGGGGTTCCTGGAAGCTCTTCTACCTCCGGGCTACACTTTCAGACCTATTGTATAATTTGGAAACAGGGTCTCTTACGCCACCACGGCTGGCTTCGAACTTGCGGCTTCGAACCTGCGCGATCCTCCTGTCTCCGCCTCCCAAGCGTGGGGATTACGAGCGTGCGCCACCACACCCGGCAGGGAGACTCTGTTTTAAAATGAAAAAATAAAACAGAGCAGGGCAGGGGAGAAATCGGAGGTAGACTTCTGGGGAGTTCCATCTTCAGGGGAGGAAGGAAGGAAAGAGAGAAGAGAGGAGGGAGGGAGCGAGGGAGGGAGAGGGGACAATACTATGGTAACGATTATCATATTGTAGCTTTAAAGGGCCCAAGCAGCTTATTTTTGGAAGTCTGATGCTTATAATTTTGTTTGGTTACATTTCTCTGCCAAGGGATCCCTGCCTGCCCCCCACCAGCTCTCTCTCCTGGCCCCAAAGGAGGCCTTCTTCTCCACGGCGTGGGAGGTCTCACTGCAGAGCCGCTGCCCTGTTCCTGGTAGGGTGTGAATGGGGGTCAGGGAAGGAATGGTGGTCCAAGGTCTGTGCGAGCAGCGTAAGCCAACCACAAGGATCATTTTCGGTCACATCTCAGACAAGTCCAGTCCCCCCAGGGCAGGCTCCTCGCTCCAGCATTTGCTCATCTGGTAAACAAATGCTTTCATTTTCTTAATTCTACTTGGTTAAAAAATATACATAGATCTCGTTAGAGCATGGAGAGTTTGTGCCAAAGACCAGCAGGTACAAGAATAAAGAATTTTCTCCTGCTCTCTCTCTCTCTCTCTCTCTCTCTCTCTCTCTCTCTCTCTCTCTCTGGCAACAGGTATTTAGTTCCTAATAGATCTGCTTCCACAAATTACCCGCAAGGTGGTTCATGCTAATGAATACCTAGCTTCATGCTTTTCTACACCAAACTGTCTTTGAGGGAGCAGGGATCACTGACGGGATCCTGCTTGACTTCCTACTCCCAACCCACAAGCTGCAGAGTCTCGTGCCCTGTGAAAGAGCCAAAACCTCAAAGGTTCTGATGTCAAACCTACAGCTCCGAGCTGCTCTCTCACCCTGAGAAAGATGCGCTCCTTGCCAACAGTTATCCACACAGCGCAGCCAGCCCGGGAGGAGACCCAGCTAAAGAGCACTGCATCCCAGCCCCTGGCACTCCCGAGGGGCCAGCCTCATTGCCCTCCTCCTTCCTGTCCATGGACACTCTCCCTTCGGTATTTCTGCGCTCACATCTCACCCAGTTTTAAAAGGAAACCACCAAAACAAGCTTCATGACCCCACTGACTCCAAGATTGCTCCTGCAATCCCACAGGACCTCCCATTGCCTCACTCCTGTGGCCCCAAGTGCCCCCGAGGCTAAGGCCCCATCCAAGGTGGCCCCAGGCATCCTGCACAAAGGCCCCTTGCAAGGAAGTGGCCGTGTATTACAAGCCCAGAGGCAGGCTGCCCGCAAGCCATTCAGGTCTGCCTGGTCCTAGCCAGGACGTGGGTAAATCGCAGCCCGCAAGCCATTCAGGTCTGCCTGGTCCTAGCCAGGACGTGGGTAAATCGCAGACCTCTCTGAGTTCTCTATCTATCTAATGGGGATGCTCTACTATATAACAGACATGAAAGTGCTCTGTGTTTGTTAAATAAACGAGGAAGTGTATGTGAAGTGACATTTATTTCTAGACGCTTTGCTATTGCTGTTCCGGCTCCAGAGGCACTGCTGCCGGCCTGACGCTCAACACCGGGAGTAGAAAACCTAGAAGTCAAAAACGCAAAAGATGGACTCTCGCGATCATCCAAGGACCTTGTTCATTATAGAGAGAAAGAAATGAAATAAAGTCCAATCAGAGACATTAATTAACTTGCCCAAGGACACATTCCAATTAAACCCCGAGCTGAGACAAGATCCTGAGTTAGACGTGTCCACCTTACGCATCCTGCAGCTCCAGGGGCCTTGGCTCAGGCCACCTCGAACCCTAAACGCCTTGTTCACCCAGAGGTAACAAGAGCGCCTTCCAGTGTGCAGTGCGCAGCAACTTTCACCCACTCACTCGCTCGCTGTCCAGCTCCATCTACCAACAACCCCAGCAGGGGATGCTTTTTCTCAACAGTACATGGGAAATGCACGGAGCCCTGCAGAGACGAAGCCCAGGTCCACCCCACCCGGTGCAGTCGGCTCTCCCACCAGTCCCTGACGTCCGCCTCGGTGAATGGGCCGCCCAGTGGCCCCTTTTGCCCTTGCTCGCCTCTTCCCTCGGTGGCCGAGAGAAGACTCTGTCACCCCCCAGTCCCACTACTGCTCACACAAGACAAGAACTCTCTCTTGATTGTTCTTTGTCCTGCCCTCTTTCTGTTCCACTTCACATGTTGTTTTCTTAAATCCAATAAAACAGATTGAGTGTCAGAACATGGCTTTAAAAAAAAAGGCATCTTTATCAAAAGACAGGGAGCCGGGCATGGTGGTGCAGGCCTATAATCCCAATGCTTAGGAGACTGAGACAGGAGAATCGTGGGTTCAAAGCCAGCCTTGGCAATGTAGCGAGGCTCTCCGAAACCTAGTGAGACCCAGTTTCCAAATAAAGAAATAAAACAGGGCTGGGGGTATAGCTTGGAGGTAGAATGTCTTTAAGTTCAATCCCCAGTACCAAAACAAACAAAAAGAGTCAGGAAGTCATTCACTATAGAATCAAATACATCTTCATGAAGAATGCCCACCATTCTGGTGGGATTGCTGGAGCAGTCCACCTGAAACAATTACTAGGATACCTCCCCTGTCCCATCCTCGCTTCCCATAGCATCCCCGTGCACCTGCAGGGAAGGACCCACAACACCCTCTGCAAACGGGGTGTGCCTCAAACCAGGTATGGTGGCACGCACTTGTAATTCCAGTACTTGGGAGGCCGAGACAGGTTTGCAGCCAGCCTCAGCTACTTAGTGAGGCCCTCCATAAATTCAGTGAGACCCTGTTTCAAAATAAGGACTAGCCGGGCGTGGTCACACACACACACACACACACACACACACACACACACGCTTGTAATTCCCGCCCTTGGGAGGCGGAGACAGGAGGATCACGTAGGTTCGAAGCCAGCCTGTTTCCAAATAAAATATAAAAAAATAGGTCTGGAAGTGTAGCCGAGAGGTAGAAGGGTTCCATCCCCAGTACCACAAAAAATAAATAAATAAGGAATAAAATCAGGCTGCAGGTATAGCTCAGAGGTAGAATGTCTCTGTGTCCAATCCTTAGTAACACACACACACACAAACACACACGCGTGTGCGTGCGCACACACACACACACGCACGCACGCACACACATGTATGCTTCACATTCATGACTGCAATCCCAAAGCACAAAAGTTTTCTGTTTTTCTTCATCATATAAAACTTTAAGGCAGATTCAAAAAAAACCAATGAGCACAAGAAACACTACTGTTTAAATGAAATCGCTCAAAATCTGACCCCACTGACCTTATAACGGGGTTTTGGAATCAGTTTAAGTTAGGCACTTACTGTAGCATAAGTCTGTATTTAGCACAAAATAGGCCAATATTGACAAGATGATTTCTTTTTTTTCTTTTTTTTTTCTCATTTTTTTTTTTTTTTTTTTTTTGGTACTTGGAGTGGAACCCAGAGGCTTTCTACCTACGGGCTATACTCCCAGACCTTTTTTATATTTTATTTCGAAACAGGGTCTCACTAAGTAGCTGAGGCTGGCTTCGAACCTGCGCGATCCTCCTGTCTCAGCCTCCCAAGCACGGGGATTACAAGCGTGTGCCTCCACACCCAGCTTGACGAGATGATTTCTAAAGTTCCCATCCAACTCTTACAAACTCATTTCGTGTGATGACGATGATGACGATGACTGTCTTTTGTCTTAGGCACTTTTGCCTAAGCCAAAAAAAAAAAATAAAAATGTTTCTGAACATTGGCACTGCTGACATTTCTCTTGGTCCAGATAATGCCTCCTGTTTGGGGCTGTCCGGCATATAATAAGATGTTCCGCAGGCGGCCTGGCCCCTCTAATCACTAGCTGCTGCCGGCGGCATGTTAACCCCCCCACCCCCCAGGGTTTGGCAACTATAAAAGGTCCCATGTGTTTCCCAATGTCTCTGGTTGGAAAACCACCCCAGTTGGGAAGCACTGTTTTTGTTGTTGTTATTGTTGTTTGTTTTGGTACTAGGGATTGAACCCAGAGGCATTCTACCTCCAAGCTACACCCTCAGCCTGACTGTATTTATTTGGAAACAAGGTCTCACTAATTTGTTGATAGCCTCACTAAACTGCTAAGGCTGGATTTGTTTTTTCTGTTGTTTGTTTGTTTGTTTGTTTGTTTGTTTGTTTGTTTTGGTGGTACTGGGGTTCCTGGAAGCCCTTCTACCTCTGGGCTACACTCCCAGACCTATTTTATACTTTTTTTTTTTTTTTGAAACAGGGACTCTTAAAGCCAGCGTGGCTGCGCCATCCTCCCTGTCTCCGCCTCCCAAGAGCGGGGATTACAAGCATGCACCACCACGCCAGGCTTCTAAGGCTGTATTTGAACCTGCAATCCTCCTGTCTCTGTCTCCCAAGTACTGGGATTACAAACGTGGGCCACCACACTGGGCAGAACCACTATTTTAAGCAAAAGAGTCCAGGGAAACAAAAAAACGGAGCTTCACAGTCAGGAGAAGGCTAAGAATACAGCAGCGGGTTTCAGGTCAGGGTTGGCCACGGAGTGACCCAGAGCCGGCCCGGGGAAGGAGGTTCCGAGCCAAGCCATCCAGAGAAGCTGAGAGTCTCTTAAAGCCCCCACCCTTAAACTCACAAAGCTCTGTGATCATGCTTGGAATTTAATCTTGAAAAGAATTCCTGGAAGAACTCCATAAACAGACACTGGACCGTAGTTAACACCATCACTCTCAGTATTTAGGATTAAAGTGTACTGATGCCTATCGTGTACTTGGAACTGTATCCAAAGGGAAGATGGATAGAGAGAAGGACGGAAAGGGGACAGAAACGTGAAATGAAGCCAAGTGTAGTAAAAAGTCCATTGTAGACTCTAAGTGGTGGGTGTGTACGGTGCTCCCTGGGTACTCTTCCACCTTGTCTGGAGGTCTGAGATGTTTCTTCATGAAACACTGGGGGCAAAGCCAGGCATGGAGGTGCGCGCCCGCAATCCCAGCCACTTGGAAAGCAGAGGCAGGAGGATTTCAGGTGTGAGGCCCGCCTTCACAACATAGCGAGGGCCTGTAAGAAGAGCCGTGGATATAGCTCGGTCAGTGGTGGGGCGTCCCTGGGTTCAATCCCCAGTACAGCTAATAAGTAAATTAACCAACCCAACACTGGGGGGGAAAGCTGGGGCACTTCTGATGATCAGCAGGATTGCAAAGCAGTAAAACAGCATGGTTTGGAGAGGGCACCAAAATTCTGCCGTGCATGCGTCTGCCTGATGCTAATAAGCTGATCTGATGTAAAATTTATAATGCACTAAATAAGTAAATCAATCAATCAATACACAAACAAATTTCTGAAAGACCAAGGAAAAATAAAAATAAAATAGCATGATTCTACCTCATAGATTGATCGAAGGCCACAGGCTTATCTCGTCTTCCCCTTCACCCAGGATGAAGGTACCCAGTGGTGACGGGGAAACTTAAGAAAATAAAGCCAAACCTCAAGAAGGACCAACAACAGTCCGCCGGCGCCCGTCCCTCTGTGGCCCTGCCTCCTCTTGTCTTACAGCCTTAGACTCCATTAAAATAAACCAAACGTAAGCCAGGCGTGGTGGCACATGCTTGTAATCCCAGCATTCGGGAGGCTGACACAAGAGGATTGTGGTTCCAGCACAGCCTCGGTGACTTAGTGAGGCCCTTTGCAACTCAGTGAGAATAAAAATAAATAATAAAAAATAGGGCTGGGACACAGCCATGGGAGGTAGACTGCCCCTGGGTTCCAACCCCAGTACTGCCCCCAAAATAAAATAAAATAAACCAAACATACCAATTTGCCCGGTTTTGTTGAGTTCGGCTTTTCTCATTAATGGTCTAAAGCCTGAGCAAGAGTTCTTCATAAGCCCCTAAGTTTAATTTTATTCCTTACTACACCTGCTCTTAGAAAGGAAGGTGTCCCCTGCTATGCACGATGAACAAAGTTACGTGTTTGCTCTTTGGGTGACATTCGCCGCCAACTCTGCCTCCCCACACCCCAGTTTACAGAACCCAAGTCACTGACACCATCTGGCTCAGCCCCAAACACGACACCTTCAGCTTGCTTAAGTTGCGGTTTTCTCAACTTATTGAAAAATCCTGACCACAAACAAAGAAAAAAGAAGAAGAAAATGGACAAGAAACACTGTCCCTGAACCCTGGTCCAAGCAATCTAGGGCGACTCTCTAGTAACCCAGTTCACTGTGTTTCTCTAATGGCACTCAGCATTTCTCATATGTCACCTGGGGTTATTTTCTAGTGCTCTATGCCAACCTCATGGTTACTTTCTGCCACTCAACCAGAAGAAAGTCATTAAGAAAAGACAGGATCAGCCGGGCGTGGTGGCGCACGCTTGTAATCCCCGCGCTTGGGAGGCTGAGACAGAAGGATCCCATAAGTTGGAAGCCAGCATCAGCTACTTGGTGAGGCTCTCAGCAACTCACTGAGATCTTGTTTCCAAATAAAGTATTAAATAGGCCTGGGAGTATAGGCTGGAGGTAGAAAGCCTCTGGGTTCCACCCCTAGTACCACCAAAAAAATTAAAAAATAAAAAGACAGGATCTCCAGCTACCACAGAAAACGTTCTAACTTTCTGAAGTCCCGGGCCTTCCTCTTCCAGTGCTCTCTGGTACAGAAAGTCCCTGCTTCTGTGCTGTTCTGCAATCCTCACACTCTCCCGGACGGGGTCTCTGCACAGCACACCTCCCTCCTGACACAAAGGTGTGTGAGATAAATCTGTAGTCGACGGAAAAGACACGCATCACCAATGGCACGCCCTGGGCTCAGTGCCTACCAGAGAGTGACGCAGAAGCATCTGTCATCCCAGTACTTGGGAGGCTGAGATGGGAGGATCGCAGGTTTGAGGACCGCTTCAGCACAATAAAATAGACTGAGGTGTAGCTCAGAGGTAGAATGCCCCTGGGTTCACTTCCCAGTACCAAAAATAAAGATCCTTGCTCACTTTGGAAATAATAACTCAACCTCCGTGCCCTGTACCTTCTATCAGGCAGTGCTTTTTGATATCCTCAAGTTGCCCGAGAGCATCTCAAGCATTGGCACCTGTCGGCTGCTCTCACCTGCCAAGATGTTTTTAAGATCTATCTGTGTCCGTGTCGTAGCAGTTAAGCATTTACTTGAACGCCATTGTTTTTGAAATGCGGATGGAACCCAGCGACATTCTACCTCCGAGCTACACCCCCTGCCCTATTTTTTCTTCTTTATTTTTAAACAGGGTCTCGCTGAGCTGCAGAGGGCCTCACTAAGTAGCTGAGGCTGTCCGCAAACCGCGATCCTCCTGTCTCAGCCTCCCGAATGCTGGGATGACAAGCGTGCCCACCGCGCCCGGCTTGAACTTCATTCTTTAATGCCTGAATACTATTCCCCTGCATGGCTATAGCACATCTTGTTACTTCATACCCTCGCACCCTTATTTAAAAAAAAAAAAGAGCTGCCTATAAACATCACTCTTTATTTCTGGACTCTGAATTCAATTCCACTGGCCTCTAAACAGTAACACCACATTGACTTAATAACTGTAGCTTTGTAGTAAGTTTTAGAAAAATAAAAGTATGATTCTTCCAACCTTGTTTTTTTCCCCCCACCATTATCTTATATATTCTAGGTCCCTTGCGTTTCCATCTGAGTTTTAAGATCAGCTTGTCCACTTCTACAAATAAACAAGCTGGGATTTTAAAGGTATTGGCTGACATTTGTAAATTAAATTAGGGGGCAATGTCATCATAATACAGAAGATTTATAATCCTTGTACGTGGGAGGTTTTTGCCTTTACCTAGGTCTTCATCTTCCTTCAAGATGAAGTGTATGAACAAGCACTGTGCTCTTTGTTAAATTTATTATTGATATTTTATATTCCTGGTTCTGTTCTACATGGCAATGTTTGATTCTATTTTGGCTTTTTCTCCATTGTACTCACATCCCGCCACCTTCCTGAACTCATGTGTTGCCTCAATTGGGGTTTTAGTGGCAGCCTTGGGATCGACTACGTGCGAAACCGTGTCATCTGTGACAAGAGATACTTTGACTTCTTTCCAATCTCAGTGCCTTTGAACTGTTTTTCTTGACTAATCGGAGTCTCTAGTTGAATACTGAATAGAAATGGCGAGAATACATCTCTTCTTCCTACTCGTATTAGGAGAGAGCACCCGGGCTTTCTCCATGAAGCACGATGTTAGGTGCAGGTTGTTTATAAATGGTCTCTATCAAATTACAGGTGTTTCCTTCTACTTGGTTGTTGGTTTTCACCATGAAAAGATGTCGTAAGTGCTTTTTTCCTGTTATCTATTTGGAGGATCATATGGTTTTTGTCTTTTATTCTATAAAAATATATTTCACTGAGTGGTTTCATAAGGCAAACCAAGTTTACATTTTTGGGATAAATCCTGCTGTGGCCCGTTCACTTCAGAGGTTGCTGGATTTCGTTTTCTAGAATGCTAGATTTCCAGTTTCTCTTTCTTCGTCTGCTGGTGCTCCCCGTAGTGTGCCTGATGATGTCAAACATGTCTCAAAGGTCCTGTTCATTTTTCTACTCTTTCCTTTTTGTTCCTCCGACTAAACCATCTCAACTAAGCTGACGTAAAGTTCACCGATTCTTTCTTCTGCCAGTTCAAATCTGCCGTCGAGCCCCTTGACGAGTTCTTCTTTTCCATGACTATACTTTACAACTCCAGAATATCAACTTGGTTCTCTATATAATCTTTACCTCTTCATCCACATCCTCTATGTGGTGACGCATCGTGCTAGACTTTCATTTAGTTTTTTAGACACAATTTTTAGTACCTCTTTGAGCATTTTTACTGTAGCTGCTTTAAGTTTCGCACAGTCTACCCAACACTTGAGCTTCCCTCGGTACGGTTTCTATTTACTACTTTTTCCTGTGTATGATTCATATTTTCCTGTCTCTTTGGATACCTCTTAATTTTCTGCTAAAAATTTGAAGTTTTAAATGATGCAATTAGTCAATTCTGGAAATCGGATTTCTCCCCTCCCTGAAGTTTTGCTGCTTAACCACTTTCCTCAGCTAAATCTTTAGTGTTAATTGTAACACGTGGCCACTGAAGTCTCTGCTTAGTACTATGGTTTATTAATGACTAGACAGATTCCCTGAACTAATAAAATGTCTAGCCTTTACCAGTGTGTGCGTGCGTGCGTGCGTGCGTGCGTGCGTGTGTGTGTGTGTGTGTGTGTGTGTGTGTTAGAGCAAGCCCCTAAATGCTCTGCCAGTTTGTAGTTATCTTAGCCTTCCCGTTTGCACAAAGTACAGGTGATAACTTAGGGCCTTCTAAGGTCTTTCTTGGGCAAGCACAAAACTTTCTAGATTCTGGGAATATCCTGGCAGTTCTCAGAGCCCCGGTTGGACATTTCTTCAGTTTGTTTGGTCCACGACTAGCTGGTCTCAAATAGCAACATGATCTCAGGCAGCTGTGATTGAACAATCACCACTGACCATGTTCAACAAATGTTGAAACGTGGGTGAAGATGTTTGCACAAGGTAAGATAAGTCAGAACAAATAAAGACAAGTTCTCAGAAAGGAGCTACTACCTGTAACCCCAGCTACTCAGGCTGCTGAGGCAGGAGGACTTCATAGCCAGCATGGGCAACTTAGCAAGACCCTGCCTCAAAAAGTTAAAAAGTGGATGCGGATATAGCTCAGAGGTAAAGGGCCCTTGATCTATCTCCCTCAAAGAAAAGACAATGGGAGAATCAATTAAGCAACTACCAGACAGGAAAATACAGACATTCTTTCAAGGTGGTCCTTTCGGAGAGCTCCAGTTCTATGCTGTCCGCCCTGTGGCTGTTCCGCGAGCGGCTTCCACGGCCATTGGCTTTAGGGCCACTACTGCGGTGGGGAGAGGGAGAGTGGGATTAGGACAAGTTAAATCATCGCAGGGCTCACAGTTCCTACTGAGATCCCCGTGTGTTCCTTGAACAATCATTCCTCAGATTGCTGTATTCCCACAGTACTGAAAATAGTGACATTAATGGATTTTTGCCAATGTTTCTATCACTCTTTGTTGTTGTTGTTTTGAGTTTTGGGTTGTTTGTTTGTCTTGGTATTCGAGATTGGACCCAGGAGCATTCTACCTCCGAGCTACAACCCCAGTTCTTCTTACTTTTTATTTTATTTATTTTTTATGTATTTGTTTGTGTGGGCTTTTGTTTTTTATGGAGGTACTGGGGATGGACCCAGGGGCACTCTACCTCTGAACTATACCCCAACCCTGTTTTGATTTTTTTTTTAATTCTTTATTTCAAAACAGGGTCTCACTGAGTTGCAAAGCACCTTACTAAATAGCTGCGGCTACCCATGACCGTAATCCCCCTGTCTCAGCCTCCCAAATACTGGGATTCCAAGCATGTGCCACCATGCCTGGCTAACTTTTTTTTTTTTTTTTTTTTGGTAACTGGTATGGAAACCAGGGGCATTGTACCTCCCAGCGACACCCTAGCCCTATTTTTTAGTCAATTACAAGCGTGCACCACCACGCCCGGCTACTTTTTATTTTTTAACAGTATCTCACTAAGTTGCTGAGCGCCTCACTAAATCGCTGAGGCTAGCCTCAAACCTTGGATCCTCCCATCTCAGCCTTACAAGTACCTGGATTACAGGCATGCGCTGTCCTGCCCTGATTCCCATCACTTTCATGGAGCAGATTTTCAGAAAACTTCACTCTGTCACACGGAGTTCCAGGGCTCTTTGCTGTATTGTTGCGCAAAATTTTAGTGGAGTCTTTACTGCTATTTTTAAACTCAGTATTACTGTCACTCGGTATCACAGCACGAACACTTCCTTTTCATGTCCCCAAAGACTGTTGCATCGTTAACAGAAGCAGCCCATGAAAGATCTGGAAAATTCATAATCACTGCCCTCTAGCCGGCCGAACGGCCTTCCAGGGGAATCCCTACGACTGCTTCCGAAAACCGAGCGAACAGAAAAATGATTAGAATTTGGAGTACTGTTAGTAATGAGTTTCCCACGTTGCTAAATTTATGTTGACTTCAACATCTGAAAGCTGCTTCCTGGCAAGATGACCTCGATTTCGATCTAAAATTGCAGGTACACAGCTACTTGAAAAGGAGTGGGAATAAAGCTTTTCACCGTGGCGCTCATCACACTGCTGACACTCGCTGAGGAAGGGCAGAAGGAGCGAGTTACACCTTCTGAAAAACTATTCTGGAGCAGAGAGTGTCACCGGGGACCACAGCGAGCACATCCTTTTGAAAGATTAAAGCACACGGGCCCTGCCCTGTCTCACACCAATGGCGGACTCCTATCAACTCGGGGTCTAGGGTGGGCTATGGCTGCCCACCTCACTCCACTCTCTCAAACGTCTCCCCTCCGTCTCCTCCAGTGCAATTCGGAGTCACTGGCTAACACCTAACAGAGCCGATTAAGGGAAAGTGTTCACGGAGCGGCCTCAAATCACCTTCTCTCTTTCCTCATCCAGCTCTCTCACTTGGCAAATAACAATTGTTTGCCCATCTGCTGAGATAAAATCAGGAGTGAGAATGGGGCCAGAAATGCTTCTGCTCTCTGTGTTTAAGAATCCTGAAGTCCTGTTGCAAAACAGGACAGCCCCATTTGGCCCTCAGGAAGCTCTGCCCGCCATGCAGTGCCCCATCTGGACGCCCACCGTATCTCTCAGCTACTTAGGGAGGCCCTTTGCAACTCACTGAGACCTCATTTCAAAATAAAGAATAAAAAATAGGGCTGGGGGTGTAGTTTGGAGGTAGGATGCCCCTGGGTTCCATTCTCAATACCATAAATAAATAAATAAATAAATAAATAAATAAATAAGGTTGGGCGTATAGCTCAGGGTAGAATGTCCCTGAGTTCAATCCCCAATATAGCAGGGGGGGAAAAAAGAGTTCAGGGCTTAAAATTGATAAGCATATGTTTAAAAACAATTGGAGATAACATATTCTAAATTATACTGTGGGTTGCCCAAGGAGATCTGGGACTATAAATTTCACAAAAATAAATGCACGCCCGAAAAAAAAGTTGACAGTATTCAATGAGACATCACTTTCCTAGTGAGTCAATTTCCTAGTGCCCAGAAATCAATTACAAAAGTCAAACCCTGAACCACCAGCTTCTATAAAAAGTGAGGCATCAAGAAGAGGCTTACCCAAGCCAGGCATGATGGTGCACGCCTATAATCCCAGGACTTGGTAGGCTAAGACTCCCAAGGACCCAGGTTTGCCACCAGCCTCAACTGCTTAGTGAGGACCTCTGCAAATTAGCAAGACCCTGTTTCAAAATAAAGAATAGGCTGGGCATGGTGGTGCAGGCTTGTAATCCCAGCATTCGGGAGGCAGAGACCGGAGGATGGCAGTTCATGGACAGCCTCAGCTACTTAGCAAGGCCCTTCGCAAGCCAGTGAGACCCTGTTTCAAAAGTGGGAATAATAAAAAGAAAGGCTAGGATGTAGCTTGGAGGTACAATGCCTCTGGGTTCCATCCCTGGTACAGAACACACACACACACACACACACACACACACACACACACACACAGAGTAAAAATAGGGCTGGGGGTGTAGCTCAGAGGTAAATGCCCCTGGGTTCCATCCCAGCACCACAACAAAAAGAGTTTTACCCAAAGAATGTCATAAATGTAACAGTAAATGCACAGCAACAAAGTGACTATGTAGAAAACAATAAGGAAATGTGTACACATGTCTACTGTGTGGAAATCCAGCCATCATTTCTGCTACTTCACTTCTGTTATGTTACAGTAAGGTATACCAAGTTTCTTTTCCATTACTGGCTTTACAAGATATAAATGTAAGAGTGTGAGTGATTCTTCCTCAAAAATGTGTGTGCGGCCAGTAATGGTGGTGCACGCTTGTAATCCCAGCATTCGGGCAGCAGACACTGGAGGATGGCAGTTCGAGGGCAGCCTCGGCTACTTAGCGAGGCCCTTTGCAACTCTGTGAGACCCTGTTTCAAAATAAAGATGGCATACGCTGGACATGGTGAGGCACACTTGTAATTCCCACACTTGGGAGGCTGAGAGAAGAGGATTGCACAAGTTTGAAGCCAGCCTTAGCTACTTAGTGAGGCTCTCAGCAACTTACTGAGACCCTGTTTCCAATTAAATATAAAATGCGTCTAGGAGGATGGCCCAGAGATAGAAAGCCTCTGGGTTCCACCCCCCAGTACAACAAAAGAAAGAAAGAAAGAGAGGGAGAGAGGGAGGAAGGGAGGGAGGGAAAAAAAAAAGACAGCCGGGCGTGGTGGCACATGCTTGTAATCCCAGTGCTTGGGAGGCTGAGACAGGAGATTGCACAGGTTTGAAGCCAGCCTTAGTGAGGTGCTCAGCAACTTAGTGATACCCTATTTCTAAATAAAGTATAAAATAGGTCTGAGAGTATAGCTCAGAGGTAGAAAAGCAACTGGGTTACACCTTCAGTACCACAAAATAAATAAATAAATAAAAATAAAAGACTAAGCTGGGTGTGGTGGCGCACGCTTGTAATCCCAGCATTTTGGAGGCTGAGACCGGAGGATCGCGGTTCGCGGACAGCCTCAGCTACTACTTAGTGAGGCCCTCTGCAACTCAGTGAGACCCTGTTTCAAAATAAAGAATAAAAAATAGGGCAGGGGCTGTAGCTCGGAGGTCGAATACCCCTGGGTTCCATCCCCAGACCCACAATAAATAAATAAATAAATAAATAGACTAAAAAATGTATCTAAAAAAAAAAGTGTGTGTGTGTGTGTGTGTGTGTGTGTGTGTGTGTGTGTGTGTGTGTGTGTTTAAAACTAGGGACTTAATCCAGGGGCAAGTCTACCTCTGGACTGATATGCTCTCGGTCCTATTTTATTTTTTAGTTTGAAACAAGGTCTCACTAAGTTGCAGAGGGTCTTGCAATGTTTCCAAGTGTAGCCTTCAACCTGCAATCCTCCTGTCTCAGCCCCAAGTACTGAGATCACAGGCCTGTGCCACCACGCCCAGCTGTTGGCGATTTTTTAAATGCTAAGAACTCTGGTGTACCATTAGCACCACTCTGGGACCCTAAACACTCTCTGCCACAGTGAGACATCACTCAACACCTTCTTGGCCCCTCCATACTAAAGTGGGCACCACCGAAGCCCAGCTGCCAATTATGGCCAATATTATGAGAGGAGTAGGCCACTGTGCCATCCCGGGGGTAAATTTAACCTCTAGAAACAGCTTGAAAGCCAGCCACAGTGACTAAGATGAATGTTCGACATGGTAAGACCATTTTAATGAGGCATTACGGTAAGGTGATGAGGCTAATATGGCCAGTAACCTGGCAGAGAGGGCAGTTTGGACAGAGTGAGGACTACAAAGAAACGCTCCCAAGCATCTACCTGAGTGGCAGTGCCACTGTGCTTACTGATGTCGATGTCTAGCACATGCCTTATAAAAATAAATGGGTCATTCCTTTTTTTTTTTTTTTTTTTTTTTGCAGTACTAGGGATGGAACCCAGGGGCATCGTACCTCTGAGCTATAGTCACAGCCTTACTTTTTATTCTTTTTTTCTGAAACAGGGTCTCACTGAATTGCAAAGGGCCTAAGTAGTAGCTGATGCTCTCCGCAAACTGCAATCCTCCTGTTTCAGCCTCCCAAATGCTGGGATTTCAAGCGTGCGCCACCACGCCCGGTGGTCATTCCTTATTTTGTCATTCCTGGCTAAGAAAAACAAAGAAAAAAAAAAGTGTGTGTGTGTGTGTGTGTGTGTGTGTGTGTTTGTGTGTGTGTGTGTGTGTGTGTGTGTGTTACAGGAGATTGAACTCAGGAGCATTCTACCTCCAACCCATGCCCTTAGCCCTTTTTAAAATTTTGCTTTCAAACAGGGTTTCACTAGGTTGCTGACAGTCTCGCTAAGTTGCTAAAGCTGGTCTTGAACCTGCGATCCTCCTGTCTCAGCCTCCCAAGTACTGGTATTATAGATGTGTGCCACCACACCTGGCTGAAAAAGAAACATTTTAAGACAAAAGTACCAAAACTAGAGAGGAAACGAGTGCAGTGAAAGTGTGGTCGCTGGGGTAGCCAGATGCACTATGCAATAAAGAGTGATCTGAGCACTACCTGGCCAGGCTGGCCAGGGCGATGGTAATTGATTTTTGTTGAGGGTGGGGGGTACAGCAAAAGCATTTACCTCCCAGTATTTGGGAGGCTGAGACAAGAGGACTGTAGATTCACAGTCAACCTCAGCAACTAAGTGAGGCCCTCTGCAACTCAGCAATACCCTGTTTCAAACTAAAAAATAAACAGAGCTGAAGGTGTAGCTCAGAGGTAGAATGTCCCTGGGTTCAATCCCTGGTACCAAAAAAGAAAAATACAAAAGGTCAACAAATAAATGTAAAATGTTCAATATCACTAGAAATTAGGAAAATATACATCAAAACTATCTTATAAATTTCATCTAACTCATATTAGAATGGCAATCATCAAGAATGCAAACAACAATAAATGCTGGAGAAGATGTAAGGAAATAGGAACTCTTTTATATATAGTTGATGGGATTGCAAATTAATATAATCACTATGGAGACCAATATGGAAGTTTCTCAAAAGACAGGGGATGGAATTTCCCGCCATATGACTAAGCTATTCCACTTTTTGGTATCATGCCAAAAGAATTACTTAGAACACTATAGTGACACGTGCCCATGTATAGAGCGGCACGATTCACCATAGCCAAGTTATGAAACCAACCTAGGTATCCACCAAAAGATGAATGAAGCCAGGCAGGGTGGTGTATGCCTGTAACCCCTGGACTTGGAAAGCTGAGACAGGAAAAATGCACATTTGAGGACAATTTCAGCAACACAGCAAGACGCCCAGCAACCTAGTGAAATTCTGTTTCAAAAGAAAAAATAAGCCGGCCGTGGTGGCGCACGCTTGTCATCCCTGCGCTTGGGAGGCAGAGACAGGAGGATCGCGCAGGTTCGAAGCCAGCCGCGTGTGCTGGCTTAGGAGACCCTGTTTCCAAATAAAAATGTAAAAATAAGTCTGGGAGTTTAGCCCGGAGGTAGAAGGGCTTCCAGGAACCCCAGTACCACCAAATAAATAAATAAATAAAATAAAATAAATGGATAGGAGTATATTCTACTGTCTTCAGAGGTAGAATGGCTCTGGGTTCAATCCTCAGTCACACACACACACACACGCGCACGCACACACAGGTAACGAATAAAGAAAATGTAGTATACACACACACAATTGAATTCTACTCAGCGATCAGGAAGAACAAAATGTTGGCAACTGCAGGAAAATGGATGGGACTAGAGAATGTGCTGCTGAGATCAGCCAGCCTCACAGAGTCAAAGGTAATATGTTTTCTGTCATATGTGAAAGTCAGGATGAAAGGAGAAAACAAACGAGACTTCAGTTCAATGAGGAAAGAAGACAGCAGAATAGTGGAAGGAGGTTGGAGAGGGAGGTGGGAAGATCTGAGGAAGGAAACAGGTCAAATGAGTTCGTGTCCAGACATGAAGGCATCACCTCCGATCTCATTAGCATATATGAGGAGGGAGAAAAGGAAACTGAGTGGCATAGAGAGTTTAATACACCGAGGGATGCGTGCATGTCTTTACGCATCACTTTGACTCTCGCCACGATGTATAATTACCTTGCACCAATACAGTTATTTAAAGAGAGTATTTCAAGATAGAGAGGCAGCGGAAGACCTACAGTGCCCTAGCTTGAGTTATGGAAAGTCCTCTCCTCATTCTGGACTGGATTCCAACAAACTGATTCTCAAACGGGCTCCTATCTCTGGCAAGTCGTGATATTCATTAATCGCTCAGCTGCTGGTAAATCCAGAGGGGTCCTGGATGATCCCTCGGATTCCCCTTTTCATCTCATCCCTTCCCAAAGGGACAGTCATCAATGTGAGTGTCTGCAGTAGCTCCCATCCACAGGGAATACATGGGGCTTTAAGTTAGGACTTCTCTATTTTCAACTTAATTACAGCAGCATTTTTTTTTCAAGGAAAAGGTGGAAATGTTCCTATATTTATAGCTGCAGGGGAAAGCCAACATCTAAATGATATTTCTTTGAACTACCCACTGCAAGATCTTTAGAATTGAAAACTTCGATCCACTGCAGAGCTGCCTATAAATAGCTACCTTCCTTCCTGCCACCTCGAATCTACAGCCACCACAAGCAAAAACCACCCCACAACCCGACTTCCACCTTGGTTGCAAAGATTCACTGAAGGGACAGGAAGTAGGGAAGGGGGCATGCCCCGATTCGGACACACAAAGACCCGGGTTCAAAGCTGGCTTCTGATACTTACTAGCCACACAGCTTTGACCTCAGTTTTCTGATCAGAAAAACAGGAAA
This sequence comes from Muscardinus avellanarius, assembly GCF_963383645.1. Lineage (NCBI taxonomy): Eukaryota > Metazoa > Chordata > Mammalia > Rodentia > Gliridae > Muscardinus > Muscardinus avellanarius. The sequence goes on from NC_137803.1 coordinate 17,670,247, forward strand.
AATAAATAGTATGAGCTCACATGATCAGTGTATGGATTCATTAGATAACCAAACTCTACTGGCATCGGGGCCAGGCAGTTGTGGAGGGAACCCACATGCCAAGTAGTACATCTCATAATCATCACCACCACCATCACCAGCATCACTACCATCACCATCACCACCACCATCATCACCATCACCACCACCACCATCACTACCATGACCATGACCATCACCACCACCACCACCACCACCACCATCATCATCACCATCACCAGCACCACTACCATCATCACTACCATGACCATCACCACCACCATCACCACCACCACCACCACCACCACCACCATCACTACCATGACCATCATCACCACCATCACTACTATCACCATCACTACCATGACCATGACCATCACCATTATCATCACCACCACCACCATCACTACCATGACCATCACTACCATGACCATGACCATCACCACCACCATCATCACTACCATGACCATGACCATCACCACCACCACCATCACTACCATGACCATGACCATGACCATCACCACCACCACCATCACTACCATGACCATGACCATCACCACCACCATCACCACCATGACCATCACTACCATGACCATGACCATCACCACCACCATCACCACCATGACCATCACTACCATGACCATGACCATCACCACCACCACCATCACCACCATGACCATGACCATGACCATCACCACCATCACCATCACCACCACCACCACCACCACCACCATCACTACCACCACCACTCCATGCCTGAGTCCCTGACACATCTCAGCATGACAGTTCCACTCACGGTGCCTGAAGCCAGGCTCCCTGGGTTCAAGTTCTGCCCCTGCCCGGATCAGCTCAGTCTAGACAAGCCTTAGTTTCTCCATATACAAAATAAAGATGATGGTATCTCCATCAAACACTGTTGTAAAGATTTATGTTCTTATTTATTTATTTATTTATCTATGATACTTGGGACTGAACACAGGAAAATTCTACCTCTGAGCTACACCCACAGCCCTATTGATTTTTTTTTTTTTTTGAATCAGGGTCTCACTCAGTTGCTGAGGCTGGTCTCAAACCCGCAATCCTCCTGTTTAAGCCTCCCAAGTACTGGGATTCCAGACATGCACCACTACACCCAGCTCACATTTTTAAATGTATTTCAATTGATACATAAGAATCACGTGTTATGGCATACACAGTTTTTAAAATACATATACAATGTGGAATGGATGAATCGAGCTAGTTAATTAACATACACATAACCTCACACACTCATTTTTTTGTGGTGAGAACATTTATAATCTCCTCTCAGGACTTTTTCAGAATCTGACACATCGTAATTAACCGTTCTTCCATGTATGTCTGTAACACACTGACATCAGCACCCAGCACACAGACAAATCTGCAGACAGCATGAGGTGGGCTGCTGGGTCCCAAATGTCACACCATCCTGGCTGCTCCAGGGCGACACATCTCAGTTTTGTAGTGTACTGGGGCGCTCTAACACTTGGACACGGCCCATCTTAGCCAGGCAACAGGAGCCCGAGGTGTGAAAAGAAATGCCAGATCCAAGCAGAAGATAAGACGTTGGCAATGGCAGTTTCAACCTTTTACATTCTGCACGTGTGTGTGTAAAACAATCAAAAGTGTTCCGTGGTCGTCTTCTACTAAATATATTGCCTCTCTTGGAGCTAGAGAAGTAGGACTTTTTTTTTTTTTTTGAGAATTTTGGTGGATTTTTTTTTTTACAAAAAAAATTATGTAATGATATACATTGGAAAACTGGATGGATAATCTATATTGCATTATTATTATATTATTATTATTTGGTGATAATGGGGGTAGAACCCAGAGGCTTTCTTCCTCTGGGCTATGCTCTCAGACATATTTTATATTTTATTTGGAATAAATAGCTGAGGCTGTCTTCGAACCTATGTGATCCTCCTGTCTCAGCTTCCCAAGCTTGGTATTACAGGTATGCATCACCACGCCCAGCTGCATGAGTGAATTGGACCGGTGTGGTGGCACATGCTTGTAATCCCAGAACTCAGGAAGCTGAGGTGGGAAGTTCCCAGGTTTGCCTCCAGCCTCAGCTACTTAGTGAAGCCCTCTGCAACTTACTGAAACCCTGTTTCAAAATAAATATTAAGCCGGGCGTGGTGGCGCACGCTTGTAATCCCCGCTCTTGGGAGACTGAGACAGGAGGATCGCACAGGTTCGAAGCCAGCCTCAGCTACTTAGTGAGGCTCTCAGCAACTTAGTGAGACCCTGTTTCCAAATAAAGTATAAAATAGGTCTGGGAGTGTAGCCTGGAGGTAGAAAGCCTTTGGGTTCCACCCCCAGTACCACACACACACACACAAAGAAACACAAAATAAATATTTTTAAAAAATAGGGCTAGTGGGGTAGCTCAGAGGCAGAATGCCCCTGGGTTCAGTTCCCAGTACTGCAAAAATAAAAATAAAAAAAAGCCAGGTCTCATTAAGTTGTCCAGGCTGATGGTACACACCTGTAATCCCAGTACTTGGGAGGCTGAGACAGAAGGATCATAGATTTGAGGCCAGCCTAAACAATTGAGCAAAACCCTGTTTCAAAATAACCATTTAAAAAGGGCTGATGTATGGCTTAGTGGAAGAAAGTCCTGGGTTCAAACCTCAGTACCATCCAAAATAAATAAATATAAAAATTCTTGATCAACTGATCCCGTATGATGGTCTAAAGATCTTTGCTTGGAGCAAACACTGAAGGAGCCTGACACTGCTTGGACGGGAGATAGATCCACGTGATGCAGCCCAGCTCTGAGGAAGTGGCTCATCAGTGTGAGCCAGGCACATAAGCAGAGGCCCATTAGCTGCTGTCAGTGAAGGAGTACCACTGACTAGCGGGTGGGTGTTTTGAGTCTGGAACCAAGGATGGGGAAGAGACCAGGTACCCAGCTTTGGGCAGTGCTCTCTGAACTCGGTGGGGTTTTTTCTTGCTTTGTTTGTTGCGGTACTGAGGGTGGAACCCAGGGGCACTGCACCTCCAAGCTACACCCCCAGTCCTAATTTTTGGTCTTTTTATTTTTTTAAACAGGGTCTCACTGGGTTGCGAAGGGCCTCACTAAGTACCTGAGGCTGTCCATGAACCTCGATCCTCCGGTCTCCACCTCCTGAATGCTGGGATTATAAGCGCGCGCCGCCACACCTGGCCCCAGCCCTATTTTTGTTCTTTATTTTGAAACAGGGTGTCACTCTGAGCTAAGTTTTAAGTGAAAGTAAACTACGCTAGCAGCTGTGACTCTAGAGGCCCTGACCAGTGTCCAGGCCTGGCTTCCAAAGCTCCTTCCACCAATTCCCTGTTTGTTTAAAGTCACTAAAGCAACTGCTCTTGCTTATAATCAAGAACACCGCCACAGGGCGGAGGGCGGAGCTCAGAAGCAGAGCTATTGCCCAGCATGTATAAGGCCCTGGGTGCAAGTCCATCAAAAAACAAAACAAAAAACTATGACAGGTTTTGTATCCAAAAGAAGAGGTGCTAGAAATGAAACTAGGATGTCTAAGAATAAGGAGTTGTGGTTCATGTGTAGAGTATTTTGGTTTTACAAAATGAAAAGATTTCTGTGGCTGGGTGGGGGTGATGGCAGTATAACACGGTGTAATGCCACTGAAGTACAAACTTAAATCGGGTTCACATAGTAATTTTTATGTTACGTGCATTTTATCACAACCTAAAAATTATGAGAAATTGGAATCGCTGGATAGAGGGAAAGGTAGGGCCCTGGGAATTCCACAGCTACAGCGTGGGAAAATAGACCAAAAAAATAATTTTGGTCTTTGTGGTACTGGCTATTGAATCCAGGGACATTCTACCTCTAAACTACACCCCAAGCCCTTTATACGTTTTTGTTTGGAAGCAGGGTCTCACTAGGTTACTAAGAGTCTCACGATGTGGCGGAGGCTATCCTTGAACCTCCTCTGTCTCAGCATCCCAAGCGCTAGAATTACAGGCATGCGCCCCCGTGCCCTGCTAAGATGGTCATTCTTGAAATGCCAGAGCAAATCAGAGATTACTCCCCATAATATCTGTTGGGCCCCAATCAGGTGCCTCTTCATCCTAGGACATCAAAAAGTTGCCTTAAGGCAAAAGCAACAGGGGTGAGAGAGAGCACAGCCCTGACATGAAAAGACCCAGCAATTCCCAGAACAGGAGACTTCATCTAGACTTCATCTAGGTAAGATGGTGGCTGTGGTTATACCCATGAAGTTGGCTGGAAGCAAACTAATCCGAACCTAAGGTTTCATGAGAACAGCTGAGCCAAAGAAATGCCTCCCTTTGCTGGTACCAGTCCACAGCCATAGAGCCAAAGACAATCAGTCCTGAAGCCCCAAACCCATGCCACACGGGACCCAGGGAAAGGAGCTTTGCCAGCGTCCATCCCATCCAGGTGATCTGTAGAGGATAATGACCAAGGGGAGATGGGATGCCAGAAGCTGTCTGACCAGGGACCATGGCCAGCACCCCTGGCTCTTCCTGTTCAGCCAGCTATTCCGCTAAAAGCATCCTTATTTTCAAATAGAAGGCTTGTTATGATCCTGTTCTTTCTTCACCAGTGTAGACTGCATGTTTGGGAGGATATAACCTATTCAGTCACCAGACCATTTTTTAAAAAATTCCTTGCAAGTGTAAGAGAAGAAGTAGAGATCCTTGCAGTGCTTAGGTGAGTGTCTGGGTTGCTTACCTGGAGAAAGGGGGAACGTGTGTTTCGTAAAACCAAGGGCTTCTGAAGGTGAATAAGTCCTCCCAAGTGTGGACCGCAGGGTCAGCACAGCCCAGTGGACTTCAAACCAGCTCAAGAGTAAGGCAAGCAAGGTCATCCCACCCTCTCCTCACTACCGCTCCTTGAGGGACCAGCAGAGCTAAGCCTGTGTAGATCAGGGGGGCACAAGAAGAAACTTCCAGGGGGAGCGAAAGTCCTTGAAACAAAGTCACAGGAAATCACTATCTTTCTTCTTCAAGTAGTTAAAAAAATATTATCTCTGCCAATGGCAGCCCATGCTCAGACTAGTAAAGCCCCGGAAAAGAGTCAGACTGCACACAGTAAAGCTAAGAACAAACTTAAGTTCCTTGGTGGCATCACTGAGCTGCCACACCCCTCACTAAGTAGATACTCCTGAAATGACCCATAGTGGCCAAACAAAACAGAGAAAGTTACAGTTTCCACTACAACTGTTGATGGTTTGTCAAAATAGCTGGGTATGAAAATGAACACATGGAGATTTCCATCTTGCCCCGTAATTCTAAGCCATCCTCAACTCTAAACTGTAACTTACAAGGGGCTCAGGAGAGGGTGAATGCAAAGGAACCATCAATACATAAAACACATATAAACTAAGATGCATTCTTATCTCTGAAATACCAAAGGCCAAGATGGGCTTGGCATGGTGGCACACATCTGTAATCCCAGTACTTGGGAGGCTGAGACACAAGGATCCAGTTTGAGGCTAGCCTCAGCAACTTAACAAGATCTTTTTTTCAAAATTAAAAAAAAAAAAGATTAAAAAGGACTGAGTTTAATTCCCAGTACCACTAAAAAAGGGAAAAAAAAAAGGCTGAGGCAGGGCTATGATTAATTTAATCAAAGACAAATATCAGATTTGGAGTAACATGTTGTCACCTCCATCCTTCCTTGGAGAAGGAACATGCTCTAGGTCACATGCAAGACAAAAAGGACGTTACAGGTAGGCTCAAAGGTAAAATAAAGCACTTGTGGGGCCTAGATCAGTGGCCGAGAATTCATTTAGCATGTACAAGGCCATAAGGAAGGAAGGAAGAAAGGAAGGAAGGAAGGAAGGAAGGAAGGCAGGCAGGCAGGCAGGCAGGCAGGCAGATTAAAGATAATCAGAGCTTATGGCTACTTAGACATTTGTATTGGTGATTATAGCTATCCGTAGCTATCATTTTGACACCTAAAACTATTTACCAAGAGGTGGTGGCAAATGCCTATCTATAGTCCCAACTATCAGGGAAACTAAAACAGGAAGGTTGCTTTGATACACAAGTTCAAGGCCAGACATCCAGACCCTATCTGAAAAAAAATAATAAAGTAAAAATAAAACTATTCCAACACTGAGAGTTATAATAAAATCTCTAACTCAAAAACCATGAAAACAAAATTAGAGTGAGACAAATTTGAGTTTAATCACAGACCACAATTTCCCAAGAATACTAAAAAAAAAAAAAAAAAGAGTTCAAGGACCACAAAACACCACTAAAATTGAATTACTTTTATGTAACTGTCATGCACAGATGGATGAAAATACAAATATTAAGTGTCCACAGAGGATAAAATAAAACATCTATCTTATAGAAGCCGCAAATGAAAAAAAAAAAATACTCCAATTTACTAGTCACTTCCTAAAAAAGGCTCAGTCCTGCATCCATCCCTCCGCATCCCAACTTGATGGGGATGCCTAACACGGAGATGCGATGTCTTTGGTGTCCTTGGACAAAGAGCTCAAGGCCCACCCTCCACAAATGCACGCTCAACTAAACTGACTTGCTATCAATAAATTAGTGTTCTCATTTTTACCAGGACTTTGAGGTACATGCATGGGTTGGGAGGGCTCTTTCTACTTTACAAGTCAGTCAGTTATTTTATTCACACTTATTCTATTTTTGTGGGGTCAAGTGTGATAATTCAACACATGTCATGTGCAATGATAAATGGCTAACATTTCCATATCAAACTTTTAAAAAACGTTTTGATCGAGCAGACACCAGGACTCCAAGATGATATCAGTTGTACAATGCAATGACTTTGAGTGAAAGAGAAGAAATTCATGGATGTCAAACTAGGCGCGCTGCCCAGCTGGATACGGATGCTGGATTCACCCCTTCAGGCACCACTGGAGCATTTCAGAGAGGTTACCACCGCACCACGACAAGTGCATCCATGTTAAGTAAGAGAGCATCCCTGGGCTTAGCCTGGTGATGGCAGTTTACGTGTCTTTCTGCTTCCTGTCTTACAGGGAACTCCAGCATGGGCGGTACGGGATGCCACTGACAGGGGCCAGTGAGGAGGGCACAGTGCTCCTGACCGTCACCACCCTGCCCAGCTCCCTTCCATGTGTGAAGACCTCAAATCACGGCAGATTCCTTTCATACCCTGAGAATTAACACCCAATAAAAAGTGACTGGTAAAAAAAAAATTTATTATTGACGTGTCATACTGTACATATTTATGAGACACAGTGTGAATTTTAATACACGTCTACAACATGTACTGATGAAACCAGGGTCAGCAAAGTTTTCATCTCCTTACCGCGACTTTGAAGTCTTCAAGCGCCTCTCCCGAGTTATTCATAAAATATGCACTGGGTTATTGTGAACCACAGAAGCCTCGCTGTTCTGCCTCACTGGTACATTTATGAGAAAAGAGCTTACTACGGAAATACCGAAAACGCAAGTAAGCAAGAAAACAAACAATAAAAAATTACCTGTAATATCTTTGCTCAAAGATACGCACCATTAACAAGGTTGGTACATAGCCTAGCCTAGTCACTTTTTTTTAATGTGCAAACACTTTTAACCACAATAGGATTCTACACACCACTGTTTTGTAAACCACTTTTCCTACGGATAATATTGCGGGCATCTCCCTGTGAGGAAATACACATTCTTCAACACCTCCCCTCCCCATGCACCGTTCCCGTGGCTATACACTCTCCTCTCCACGCTTCTCAAAAACAAAGGAGGAAAGGCTCTCACTCGCAGCCCACAGTGCCTCTCCCGCTAATCAGACTCAATAAAACTGTAGCATTAAGCCGGGCATGATGGCTGACCCTTGAAATCCCAGCATTTGGGAGGCTGAGACAGGAGGATCGTGGCTCACAGACAGCCTCAGCTACTACTTAGTGAGGCCCTTTGCAACTCAATGAGACCTTGTTTCAAAATAACGACTATGCCGGGTATGGTGGCGCACACTTGTAATCCCAGTACTTGGGAGGCTGAGACGGGAGGATCACAGGTTCAAAGCCAGCCTCAGCAATTTAGTGAGGCTGTCAGCAACTGAGATCATGTTTTCCAAATAAAATATAAAAAGTCTGGAGGTTTAGCTTGGAGGTAGAAGGACCCTAGGCTCCATCCCCAGTACCACAAAAATAAATAAATAAATAAATAAATAAATAAGGTCAAAGCTGTAGCTTGGAGGTAGAATGCCCCTGGGTTCCATCCTCAGTACTAAATAATAATAATAATAATAATAATAATAATAATAATAATAATAAATAAACCTAAGGCACCAACTCCGAAGACGAGCCTGGCCTGTGTGACACACATGCATTTCTCAAGAAGAACAGACGTACTGTAGAGCCCACAGTCCACATGGAGAGTTCAGGTCCCTCCACTGAGCTCAGTCCAAGAGCCACGTCCATTCATCCTTTTGAGTTAAGAAGAGGACCAGCTGGTGGTGCACGCCTGTCATCCCAGGACTTGGGAGGCTGAGACAGGCGAATCCCAAGTTTGAGGCCAGCCTCAGCAACTTAGTGAGACTGTTTCCAAAGAAACAAAAAATAAAGGGCTGAGGGTAATCCCCGCGCTTGGGAGGCAGAGACAGGAGGATCGCGCAGGTTCGAAGCCAGCCGCGCGCTGGCTTAGGAGACCCTGTTTCCAAAGAAAAATGTAAAAATAGGTCTGGGAGTGTAGCCCGGAGGTAGAAGGGCTTCCAGGAACCCCAGTACCACCACCAAAAAAAAGGGGGGCTGAGGGTATAACTGGGAGATAGAATGCCCCTGGGTTCAATCCCTAGAATCAAAACAGGAGAGAGAGAGGAGAGAGAGAGAGAGAGAGGGGAAGAAAATGAACAAAGATGATGGCAAAGAGCAGCAGCGCACACAGCCAGTTCAAGGTTTAAGAAACTAAAGAAATGATCCCTGAAAGTAGAGGCTTCAGTTCCAAACCTAAAACCACCTGAGACGCTAACCATGGCGGCATCCAGCCAGCGCCACAACCTGCGAGGCACAGAAGGAATTGAAGGAAAGATCAGAGGAAGCAAACTGACTCTCAGTTTTGTTTCTTGTTAAACCTCAGGCTCCTTCCCCTTCTCAGTCCACGATGGACAGAGGAAGTTGGCGTCATGATGAAACCCAGGGCCAGCCCACTTTTTAAACACAGATAGAAAAAAATGGAGGCGAGAGAAGGCAGGGTGTGTCCAAGGCCTGGCCAGCCCCGGCTCTTCAGGGCGGTGCCTGTGGCTGCAAGTCAGCGGGCGCACACATTTTTTTCATTATTAAACATTTAATAACAGGGGAGGGTGGATAGAGGGAGCTGGATTTGATCAGCGCACACTCTATGACACAGATGTTGAAATATCACACTGAGCCTTACTATTAGTACCTGCTAACCAGCAATGAAATAAAATATTAAAAATAAAGTCAATATCAAGTGCTTACTAAAGAAAGCAATCCTCTAAATAGATTAGGCTTGCTTTCATTTTCATTAAAAAAAAAAAAAAAAAAAACAGCCGGGCATGGTGGTGCATGCAGGAGGATCACACAGGTTCGAAGCCAGCCTCAGCTACTTAGTGAGGCTTTCAGGCACTTAGTGAGACCCTGTTTCCAAATAAAATAGAAAATAGGTCTGGGAGTGTAGCCTGGAGGTAGAAAGCCACTAGGTTTCATCCCCAGTACCACAACAAATAAATAAATAAAAAATAAATAAGCAAGCCAGCCAGGCGTGGTGGCGCACGCTTGTAATCCTAGCATTCAGGAGGCTGAAACAGGAGGATCACAGTTTGCAGACAGCCCTAGCTACTTAGTGAGGCCCTCTGCAACTTAGTGAGACCCTGTTTCAAAATAAAGAATAAAAACAGGACAGGGGGTGTAGCTCAGAGGTCGAATGCCCCTGGGTTCCATCCCCAGACCCACAAAAATAAATAAATAAATAAATAAATAAAACTTTTTTAAAAAGCAGACCAAAGTGACTTGTAGTACTTTTAAGGGGAAAAAAAACTGACACATGTCAATAAAATTAATCCATCTAATATAAAAACATCATTATTCAAAGAGGGAAAGTATAATAGAAAGAATGCTCATCACTTCCAACCTGGGATCTAAAGTCCATCCTCACAAGGCTGCTCTCGTTGGTGGTGTATAACACTCACTAGCCCAAACAGAAATATAAAACGAAATCGTGGACATCAGCTTCAAGACTGTGTAAGCCAGGCGCGGTGCATGTGCCTGTCACCCCAGTGCTGGGGAGAGGCTGGGGTCATGGGTTGGAGGTTAACCCCAGCAATTCAGCAAGGCCCTGCTGCAAAATCAAATGGAGCTGGGCAGGTAGCTTAGAGGTAGAATGCCCCTGGGTTCAATCTTTCAATCTCCAGTACCAAAAAGAAAACACTATATGTGTGTGTGTGTGTGTGTGTGTGTGTGTGTGTGTGCACTACTATATACATGTGTGTTACCTATATGTCAGATATACATTAAATGTCATATATATGTTGCACCTATTTCATGTTACATGTGTCGTGTGTGTTACACGTCATGCATACATTAGATGTCATATGTTGCACCTACGTCATATACATTGCATGTGTCATGTGTGTTACACGTGCTTGTGTTACATATATCATGTATGTTGTGCATATATGACTACCTTTGCATCTTAAAATACTCATTCATAACAGATGTGCAATTGAAACAACTCAATGTGACTACCATCAGGTTGGCCACTTGGTAGTGGCCATCAGGTAGGTCCGTACTTGGTCGTGTTGGCCACGGTTTCCAGTAGTGGCTTTCTCTGCTACTACGGCCTCAATATTCCACCAAGAGGAAGTCTAGCTCCACACCATGCTTGAAAAGCACAGCAGCCTCACATTCCTGTAACCCCAGCTACTCCGGGGGCTAAGGCAGGAGGATTGAAAGTTTGAGGCCAGCCTGAGTAACTTAGCAAGACACTGTCTCAAAGCAAAGACACACACACACACACACACACACACACACACACACACGACAGACATCACCCAAGCCAGCGACAGGCTGGTGCCTGCAGTTTGTCTGTCCTCTTCGTGGAACCACTGTCCCTAAAGGCCCTCCCAAGTTCCAAGTTCCAGCTCCACTAAAAGAAAATTCACCTTTTAATGGCCCTTTTCTCTTGGTGGAGAGGAAGTAGAAAAGAATACAAAGCTGGCCATGGCAGCGCACACCTGTAATCCCAGTACTTGGGAGGCAGAGACAGGAGAGTCACAAGTTTGACAGCCCCAGCTAGTAGTGAGGCTCTCGTCAACCTAGTGAGACCCTGTTTCAAAATAAAAATAATTAAAAAAAAAAATAGGGCTGGACGTATACCTCGGTGGTAGAATGCTTCTGGGTTCAATACACTCAGTACCCCCACACTATCTATATCTAAATTATATATATAATGAATATATATACATATAATCTCTCCACATGTGCCTGTCTGCCAAACATGGAATTTGATGACAGCGAGAGAATCCGCGAGCCCTGACATTCAACTTGGTGAGTTTTGAATCAATACAGGACTCTGGAGTCAGGGGCAAAGAGTCAAGCAAGAGTCAAATTTAAACCAGTCACCTCAGATACATTTAGGGAACACGGCTCTTCTCAGGACCACTTTACCTCTCACGAGATTCTGGATGTTCAAGAAAGAATTAACCCAGGGCCTCCCACCCACCAAGCTCTTTGCTGGCACACGAGGGAGTCCTGCATCAGGAATCTAGGATCTCTCCGGGAATCAAACATCAGAAGCAGTGATCATAGCTCCTTCTCAAAGTCAAGGAGAGAATGTCACAGGAAGGTCCACACTGCAGAACCACAACAACTCAGGAGTCACCTGTGCCTAAAAAGAAAGGACTGTGGTAGAAAGGGCCGCTGTGCGTGGCCGCGCTGGCACTCCTTCGCATCCAAATGCCGCCTCTCCTCCTGAGGTTGGACGTGCCATTGGGCAGGGGCGCCTTAAACACCTGGAAAACCAATGGCTGCGGATACTGCTCACGACGAGAAAACTCACCGTGGGCATTTTTATTCAATAACTGAGTTCATTTTTATTCAATGTTTATAGCAAAACACTGTTTTCTAAATCTAGAGTCTCCATTCTCATTTCTAAATTATGCTTTTCTTTTCATAATCCCTCAACAGGAAACAATCGAGCCAACAGTAACATTGCACAGTAAACAGGACAAACGTTGCCACCTACAGTCAGAAAATGAAATACATTGTTTATACTGTGACCTGGAAGAGAAACAATGTAAAAACAGAAAGTAACGTTCTGTTACACTTCCCTTCCACTCCTCACCTAACACTGGGATACTTACTGTCTTTGTAGTAATTTGTACATTATTTTAATATTCCTTAACATGAACTATCAAAAGAACAATGTGTAGTTTGCTTTATTAACAACTAACAGGTGTGGGGGAGGAGCTGGCTGGCTGGCCCTGGGAATTGAACCCAAAGATTTTCTTCCTCTGAGCTATACCCCTAGCTCTATTTTTCATTTTTCAGTCAAATGTGCTACCACTGAGCCATACCCCTCTTCTATTTTTTATTTTGAAACAGTCTTGCCAAGTTACTGAGGCTAGCCTCCAACCTGTGATCCTCCTGTCTCAGCCTCCCAGATACTGGGATTACCAGGCATGTGGCACCGTGCCTGGCTAACAGCTGACAGATATTTCAAAGCCAGGCAAGTGTGGCACACGCCTGTAGTCCCAGCTACTTGGGAAGCTGAGGCAGGAGGATCGCTTGCCAGGAGTTCAAGGCCAGCCTCGGCAAAGTAGGTAAGACTCCATCTCTTAATTTAAAAAAAGTAAATGTCAATAAGACAAATTGAGTTATTCAAACACCTGCAACATCAAAAAGTGATGAGTTTGAAAACTCATGTTTTCGTTTGTTTTTCTGCTGTTACATATGCAGGACTCAAAATTCCAGGGTCAAAATCTCCTTACTAAGAACATTTTTGTGTTTGTGTGGTACTGGGGATTGAACCCAGGGGCACCCCAGGTGCCGCCCCCAGCACTACTTTTATTTCTTATTTTGAAACAGGGTCTCATGAAGTTGCAGAGAGCTTAGTAAGTTTCTGAGGCCGGCCATGAATCTTGGATCCTCCTGTCTCAGCCTCCCAAGTACTAGGATTACAGGCGTGTGCCACCATGCCCGGCTGTGTAAGAACCTCTTAACTCAAAACGGAAACTGTAATATGTTTTCATTCTATCGCACGTAGCTATAGTTTTATGATGCAGTTTTAAATAGCACACAAGGTAAAAAGGTAACCGAGTCAGCCATGAACATAAAGTTCCTTCAACTCAGAATGAATGCAGAAGCGAGTCAGCAGGATGACAGGTGTGCTACTGCAACAAGACATCTAACTTCATTCCTAATATTTTAATAAGTGGTTCTACTGACATGGAATTCACATCCAACACATTTTACCTAAAGAATCAGCCAGGCATGCTAGTGCATGCTTGTAATCCCAGCGCTTGGGAGGCTGAGACAGGAGGATCGCAGGCTGGAGCCGGCCTCAGCTATGCAAAGAAATTCACAACTTAGCGAGACTCTGTTTAGAAACAAATAACAACAACAAAAACAAATAATACAAATAATAATAATAATAATAATAATAATAATAATAAATAATAAACAATAATGATGATGATGATGATAATGATGGTGGTGGTGGTGGTCTGGGGATGTACCTGGGAGGTAGAACACCCCTGGATTTACTCCTCAGCGAAGAAGAAAAGAAGAAAGAAAAAAGAAAGGGAGGGAGAATAAAAACAAAAAAAATTCAGTGACTTTGGGGAATTCTTCCTTGAGGTTATTCATTCTTCTCTTTTTTCTTTTTGTGGTACTGGTGTTGAACCCAGGGGCATTCTACTTCCAAGCTACACCCCTAGCCCTATATGTATTTTTTATTTTGAAACAGGGTCTCACTAAGTTGCTGAGAGCCTCACTAAGTAGCTGAGGCTGGCCTCGAACCTGCGATCCTCCAGTCTCAACTTCCCAAGTGCTGGGATTACAAGTGTGCGTCACCACGCCCAGCTGTATCAAATATATGGAGGCTCCAAATATATCAAAACTAACTTCCCCTCGCAAGTTTCCTGGTGATGGCCTCCCACTGCATTAGAGAGGGACCGGGTCCTACGTAATGACCGTTCTCGTGGCCAGGTGCAATCACAGGAGGATCCCCATTCCACCACTGTCTTCACCCCTTTGTTATTCCTTCAGTTAAGGAAACTGCTTTTCAATCATGAAACAATCCAAACAGTCTGCCTTAATAAAACTGAATATAATATCAATAAAAGCGTCATGGCCTATAAATTTTAGAGACACCACGCCCTTGATGAAAATTAAGATTTAATCAGAGTAGAATTTAAAACCATGCTTTATGTTCACCAATGTAAAAAACTGCTTTGAATTAGGGGATATAGTTCAGTGGTAGAGTGCTTACCTGGCATGCGCGAGGTGCTGGGTTTCATTCCCAGCACCTCAGAGCACCTCAGAAATAAACAAATAACTGCTTTTAAATGTCACCCTACAACTGAGGCCCTTTTGGGAGCCTCTTTTGCAGACATGAGCACACGCTGTAAAGGCAGAAGCCCCTGTCCTGGTATGCTGAGCTTGGTGGAGCCGGGGAGCCCGACAGAGGCCCTTGGAGCCGGCAGGACCGGGCAAGCCTTATCTCCCATTAGAAAACAGCCTGTCAGCATCACTTAGATACAAAGGATATCTGCACAGTAATTTCCTAAAGCAATTCTGTCCTGACCATTTTGCACAGCTCAGAGATGGCACACCTCTGTCAAATCATCTCTTGAAAACATGCCGCATGGACCCCATTTCTGGTTTTGTTTTTTGGTGTTTTGTTTCTTTTGCAGGACTGGGGATGGAACCCAGGGACATTCTACCTCCCCAGCCCTACTTTTTATTCTTTATTTTGAAACAGGGTCTCACTAAGTTGCAGAGGGCCTCACTAAGTAGCTGAGGCTGGCCGCAAACCTGCGATCCTCCTGTCTCAGCCTCCCAAGTACTGGGTTACAAGCGTGTGCCGCCATGCCCGGCTAACATTTCTTAAATTAACAACTGTTCTTAATCACTTGCCAATGGCTGTGCAGGTGGCCTATCAGCTAGGCTGCTGCTCTCTTCTCTGCTAAGGCCCACACAAAAGCATTTCCCTCTAGTCTTTTTCTCAGATGCAGAAAGGCAGAAATCTGATTTAAAAGGAGTAGGTCATGGTTGGGGTGTATCTTAATCGTAGAACACAAGCTTTGCATGCATAAGGCCCTAGGTTCAAGTCCAGTGTCCCCAAAAAAGTGTCAGCACTTGGAGTTATTGAAACTGGTGGCTTGGTGTTATCCCAGGTTTCTAATTACTATAATTCATCAAATCCAAAACATTCCTGCGGCCAGGTGCCTTGGCACATGCTTGCAATCCCAGCTACTCAGGAGGAGGCTGAGCCAGAAGGATTACAAGTCCCAGGCCAGCCTCAGCAACTTAGCAAGATACTGTCTCATAATAAAAAAGGCATGTGGGACATTGCTCGATGGCAGGGAACCCCCAGGTTCAATCCCAGGTACTGCCAAATAAATAAAGTTATTAAAAAAATAAACAAGACATCCTTGTTTTTGTATCTTAAGAACTCTGAAATAAAGATGTTTCATAAAATTGACAGCACAGCATATCATAATTTGACAATAGTGTTTTTTCTCTCTTATTTATTTATTTTTATGGTACCAGGGATGGACCCCAGGGGCAGAACCCAGGAGCAGAACCCAGGGGCATTCTACCTCCAAGCTCCACCCCCAGCCCTATTTTTTATTCTTTATTTTGAAACAGGGTCTCACTGAGTTGCAAAGGATCTCGCTAAGTAGCTGAAGCTGGCTTTCAACCTGCACAATCCTCCTGTCTCAGCCTCCCGAATGCTGGGATCACAAACGTGCGCCACCACGCCCGGCTCTTTTTTCTCTCTTAGTGGTACATAAAATAAGGGTGCATCTAGAAATTGTCAGCATCTTCACATGAAAGGAATATGGCATCTATGCCAAACTCTAACCTTAAGAGTTAGAAAGTTCATAACGCTTCCAAATCAATAAAGACCCCAAAGACAATAAGGCGCAGTGGAGACTGTAGCAACTATACCCAACGCCACATCTCAAGGGCCATAATGCAAAGCCATTCATACTGCCAGGTGAGAACGTGGCCCAGGTGAAGCAAAAGTTCTCATCATTTGCTTGGAAATTCCCCAGCTTTAACCCACTAGGGAAATCACTCCAAGCGGGACTTCTGGTCAACCTTAGCCTAACAGCATCAGTCTGCAACCTGTGCCATACTTCTGGTTTATATTGCCATGAAGAATCTAGCCATGGAGACCTTTCATGATGCCGGGAAGGGAGGCAAGATCATTCAGCAGGTTAAATCCTACGGGTCAGAAATCAACAGGCCTGGCCCCATGCGTTCCTCACTGTGCACCGTCCGCGGCGCACCCAGGCCCCTGAGAGCCTTCATTCCTAATCTGCAAATCACAGCATACTTCAGAGTTTCTAAGAAGATTAAATAAGAAAGGTGCATGCAAATGGCTGAGCGTGTTGCTTGATGCAGAGAAGGTGTTTACAACAGCCAACTGCCTGTCCTTATTTGTATGGAATAAGAAAAGGGTAATGCCACTGGCTTCATCCTAGACAGACAGACAGACACACACACACACACACACACACACACACACACACACACACGTTAAATGCCATATCTAAAATTAAAAGAAAGCCGGCCATTCAAAAATTTCATTTTTTACCCAGTTTTTAAAAATTTCTTTCAATAAAAGATACCTTTCTGCAACATAATCAAATATTTTATAAGGTTAACTGTATCATTCATGAGTAAACTACACCAAAATGTGCTACAGATGGCCAAAAATAAATAAATACGGGAAAAAAAAAAACCACTACAGACCCAAGCCAGATGCAGAAACTAGTCCAAACTGTTCTGATTTCCAAACCAAATCTAATCCTCAGCTATGAATAAGAACTTTTGTTCAATGGCTAATTCCTCCAATACCAAAGTTCATCTGCTGGTGATTTCTAATTTGGCTAACCTGATTTAAATGAGTTAATGTGAATTATAACTCACAATAGAAACCTCAGCCAAAAAAGTAACAATTACACTGCACATATATTGAGCCGGGCGTAGTGTTGCACGCTTGTAATCCCAGCATTTGGAAGGCTGAAACAGGAGGATTGAGGTTCGAGGGCAGCCTTGGCTACTACTTAGTGAGGCCCTTTGGAACTCAGTGAGACCCTGTTTCAAAATAAAGAATAAAAAATAGGGCTGGAGGGTGTAGCTCGGAGGTAGAATGCTCCTGGGTTCCATCCCAGTACCACACACACACACACACACACACACACACACACAAAAAAAAAAAAAACTGCACATATATTCATATAAGCAAAGACCAAGTCTTAGTCCTTTCCATTCTACAAATAAGACAAACCTAGACTGACGGTCCAAGGAAGAGTGCACCCCCACGCACCGTGGTATCCTCCTGTGTCTGAGGTTAACACCCTGCTTCACCATCACCCATACAGAGAGCTCTACAGGCTTTAGAAGATGGAACATAACTAAGTGCATTCCAAACAGCTAATGCTTCCCATCCGCCTCAAACACAAGTACAGATTTACTTAGAAGAAATCCCCTAGGCATGGGTGCCTGTTTTGCTAAGAGGCTTTGCAAGTGGACTCTTCTCCATAGCAATCCAAATATGCTCACGCGTGATGCTCTGCAGCACACAGGCCGGACCCGAAACGCCCCACCCACGGTGGTGACACACCTGGGAAAGCCACCCCTTGGCTTCATTAGCCGCTCTGCTTTCAGAGCCTGTTAAAACCTTTCATCTGTTTTCTGACTTAGACTAATTCAGGGCCACAAAACAAGCCGCGCACACGCGACAACGTGTAGTTAATATTCTATGAAGGCATTCCCTGATCCTCCGGAGGGCAACCTGACAGCGTGAAAGCTGCCATAAAAAAAAAGCAAATGCCACAGAAATGTAAAATCATCATAATAGCCCTGGCTGGTTCCTTTACTGGTTGGAGAAAGCAGGAAAAAAAAAAAAAAAAAAAAAAAAAACAGGAGACAGATGAGACTTGCCTGGTGTAATATAATGTGTGTGAAATTAAACAGTACCAGCAACATGGCAATAAATTCATAATAAAAGGTGTCTTCCACACCTATTGTTATAACCCCCAGCCCCCTTCCCACCGGGGCAGGAGGGAGCCGGTCCCCTCCAGGGACCCCAAGCTCGGGTCCTGTCTCTAAGCTTTCTTTACATTCCACACCCGTCAGGATCAGTATTGACTTATCCAGACAGAAGCGGCAAGATTCGCTCTAGGTAGATTCTGACGCTGATACCCCTGAAAACAAAGCGTCAACGACGGGGACAAGAATGTGATTCATTGATCCGCTTGCCTGCCCCCCCCCGCAACATTCTGGCAACATTCTGGACACACTTTTGTCCCCAGGGAGTCTTTAAAAATAACGTTATTCAAATTTGGTAGAAAAAAAAAAACTACGAGCTTCAATGCAGCTGTCTTCACCCCCTACACACACACACACACACACACACACACACACACACACACACACACACACACACCCCTCTCAACCCAAGAAGCCCTTTGTTCAGGAATGCCGGTGTCTCCGCACCTCTGGAGCTGGCCGCCCGCCCTCTCCGGCTTCCCAATTAAATGGAGACCGGAGGATGCGAGGGAGGGCTCCTGAGGAAGGAGAGGAGCCGGGAGGGAGGACAATCCCCCGGGGAAACAGCGAAGCTACTCTTCACCCCTCTCCAGGTAACTCCACACACAATGCGAGAGAAATGATCAGACACGGGGAACCCGTGGCAAAAGTCAAAAACACAAACCACACATGGTCTCACTGTGGTCTTTCTCAGGCCAACAGCTCAGCCTTGCTTAGCGCCATCAAGAAGAAAAAAAGTCAGCCCTTACACACCCTCCCCACCCCCAAGATACCTATGACATTGCACACACACACACACACACACACACACCCCGGGGTAGAAGACCGCTGAGAACGGAGCCATAACGCGAGCCCGGCTCAGATAATAGCCTCTCTTGAAACCCCACCCCCCATCGCCAGAGGAAAGGGGGGGGGGGCTGCGAAAGAAAGGAAGGAGGGAAAGAAAGAGAAATCGAGAACCAGCCTGCATTTCCAGGCATCAACTTTTCATGAAACGCACAACCAGGATAGGAAATACCTCCCTGCTGAGTAATGCTACGAGCGCCGTAGATTCACCTCTCCAAAGGGAAGCCAGACCCGGGCGCGCGCCCCGCCAGACGGCAAACCCCTCCTACCTGCCCGCCGCCCGCCAGTCACGCCCGCCACGGGCCTCCCACCCCCCTTTTGGCTGAGCGACACACCAATGACAGCCGAGCCTGGCTGGGTGGGAGAGGGCTCGGCTGCGAGCCCGCAGGACGGCTCCCCGGGGGGCAGTGGGGGACGAGCAGACAGCCAGGGTGCGAACGGGGGTCCCCGCAGCCCGGCCGGCCGGGGGCGTGGCTCACTTCACTGGTTCATTAATAAAAGAAATCAATGAAGCGCTGCTCTTCCCCACCCACCCGGAGGGGGCGGGCTCAGGATCCTCCCGAGGGGGCTGCGAATCGCCGCACTGCACGCTTCCTCCAAGTTTCCAGCAGCACCTGCCGCCTCCCGGGACCACCTCCACCTCTCCCCCTTCCAAAAACATACAAAGACTCGGACGCGCAGTGGCGGCTTCGGACTGCGAGGCAGAGGGCCGCCCCACGCGGCGCCGGCTCCCCCTCTCCTGGGCTCGGCTCGCACACGCTCCCGAGCGCCCGCTGACATAATCACTAGCAAGAAAGTTCCAGGGAGGGACGACCCGGCGCCCCAGGCGCGCAGACGCCCCGCCGAGCCCCAGACGCGACGCGCGCGGGGACCCGGGGCTGCAGGGGCGCCCGCGGGAGAGCTGCCCCGGAGCCCGGCGCGGCGGGGAGGGGGCCCGCGGGCCTCCACGCACCCCCAGCCGGCAGGGGCGGGAGCCGCCGCTTTATTTACAAACAATGCGATCCCGGGCTGGCGGGCGGGGGCCGGGGAGCCCAGCCGCTCCCGGGACCCCGCTCCCGGGGCGCCCTGCAGCGCCCCTCGGGGCGCCCCGCTCCCTCCCCATCCGCGCGGGGGGGACTCCCCAGGGACCCCGGGCGGGAAGGGGGTGCCGCTCACCTCGTCCTCGGAAAGTCCGTAGACCGGCTCCCCGAGCCCGGTGGCCATGGGGCCGGCGCCCCGCGCGGGGTCCGGGGCGGCTGGCTGCCGCCGGGGCTGCCCTGGCTTCCGCGGCCGCCGGGTCCTGCAGCCCGGCCTGCGCGCACCCCGCGGCAGGTGAAGGTGCCCGCGCCGCTGCTCCCGGAAGGCTGCGGGCCGTGCGGGCGGCTGCCCCGGCGCCTCTCCCCGCGCGGCGGCGGCGGCTGGGCGGCCCTGCTTCCCTCCCGCCCGCCCGCCCCGCTCCAGGCGGCTCGGCGATCCCGGGACCGCTCGCCCGCCCCGCGCTCTCCCCGCCCTCCGCCGCCGGGGACCCTCCCCGCTCGCCGGGGCGGGCACAAGCGCCCCCCAAGCCAATCACCGGCCGGGCTGGGGGGCGGGCCGCGGGGGCGGCGGCGCTCTGCCCCACGCCCACCCCGGCCCGGCCTCCACGCGGCGATCGGGGTTACCCGGCCGCGGGGCGGGGGCGCAGGGGCGTGCCCCGGCGGGCTGGGCCTGCCCGCAGACCCCCCCGCTCGCCCCGGCTTCGCTCTGCTTTGGTTAGGGGCGGATTGACCCTTTGGGGTGTGTATAGACTGGGGGAGGGGGGAGACAGTGAAGACATTTTCCAAACAACAAAAATTTCTCGTTCCTTTATCCCTCCCGGTGGTCTCTCTACCCAGCCCCCTGAGCGCGCCGTCATTGTTCAAGCGGGAGGAATATGGACGTTTCTAGACCCCTTTAAATTCTTGGCAGCCTCGGCCAGCCGGGCTTGGCTACAGTGTCGACTCCCCGGGGCGATCCGCCGGCCCGGCCAGCAGCCGGGGAGAGTCTGCCCCGGTGTGGCCGCGAGTCGCCACTGCCTGCGTCCACCCTCTCCGGGAATCAAACCAACCCAGCGCCCGCTCCGAGTACACACCCACCCACTCCAAAACAGACAGCGTGGTTCTTGGAATAGAAAGGCGGCTCGATTTTTGAGACGCAACGTGAAATATCAAACTGGAGTTTAAGGTTATCCTTTGCATATGCAAAGAGACGTCTTATTAGCCACCATAGGATGCTTCCCACTTCCCCGCTACCGTTCTTCTAGCAAGGAGTTCATTTAATCCTTCAGGTTCCTGGGGATGTAAAAAGAGTACTTTAAATAAGAGCGATTCGTCACTGGACTTTTTCAGGAAGCTGTTTCTTACATTTAAATATTCAGTGCGGTTGTGAATTCAAAAAGAAAACAGACGCCGAGCATGCCATTTGCCTTTGAAAAGAAGACGCCAAAGCGCCTAACTGGGTGTTCCGGTGGTGCACTTAGGATTCTCATTCAAGGAAGAGAGAACTCACACGGTCCAGTGGCTTCGGCTGGCCGGTCCCCAGCTACATCTGGAGGATCTGCTGTTAACAGATCAGAAGGGGGCACACCCATCCCAACCTCAGCCCTCAGGTGCTCCCAGCAACAGGACTGTGTGCCGTCTAGCAGGCCTCTACATCCTACTCAGAAGCCTTCTCTAGAACGCTTGAGCCATTAAGTCAATAGTACTTAGATGCCACAGAATCCCAACCGAGAAAAACAATCTTTATGGAGGCGTGTTTCAAAGACAGATCTCTGCTCATTCTTTGCAGAGCATGAGTTTTTGACCTTTCAAACCTAGATTAGTGTGTGTGTGTGTGTGTGTGTGTGTGTGTGTGTGTGTGTGTGTGTTACTGAGGATAGAACCCAGGGGCATTCTACCTCCAAGTTACACCCCCAACCCTATATTTTTTATTCTTTATTTTGAAACAGTGTCTCACTAAGTTGCAGAGTACCTCACTAAGGACCTGAGGGTCCTCAAACAGTGATCCTCCTGTCTCAGCCTCCCAAGATTTTTTTCTTTTGATAAGTAAAACACACACACACACACACACACACACACACACACGCTCTCCACCTTGTTAGTTATCCCTCTAAATGTCAACCAATGTCTCTTCACCCTCACCTTTGCCCAATTTGTATATTTTAGGGGGGAAAGGTAATCAATTCTTAAAATTTTTCTGATAGAAGATTGTGAGTTTGAATTGAATGTGGTGGCAATTCAATGTCTGCAATCCCAGGACTTGGGAGGCTGAGACAAGAAAATTGTAGGTTTTGAGGCCAGCCTTAGCAACTTAGCGGGATCCTGTTTCAAATTTTAAAAAATTAAAAGGGCGCCAGGCATGGTGGTGCACGCTTGTAATCCCCGTGCTTGGGAGGCTGAGACAGGAGGATCACACAGGTTCATGGCCAGCCTCAGCTACTTAGGCTCTCAGTAACTTAGTGAGACCCTGTTTCCAAATAAAAAATAGGTCTGGAACTATAGCCCAGAGATAGAAAGCCCCTGGCTTCCACCCCCAGTACTACCAAAAAAAAATTTTTTTAAAGGGTTGGGGCATAGCTTAGAGGTAGAATGCCCCTAAATTCAATCCCCAACACCAAAAGAATTTTAAAAATAAGGAAGAGGAAGAGGAGGAGGAGGAAATTTTCTAATCACACAGGAAATCCTGGGGGTGTTTCAGGCTAACTCTTTGGATGAGACCCCGTTGTCTGAAACTGTAGAGGGATGCAAACATCCTCTTCCTATCCCGCTCCTACAATCCCTAACACAGCAACCTGGGGGCACTTGAAGTCTAGGGCCGTGTCCTCGTTTCCTGGAGGAACAGATCCTAGAAACTCCAATATGAACCTCATACTATGTCATTTATCGTGGCGTGTTTATAAAACTGTGATTCATGGATTCAGTGTCCCCTCCAAGGAGAAAGACTCAACCAAAACACTTATTTTTTTATTCTTTATCCTGAAACAGGGTCTCAAGAAGTTGCGGAGGGCCTCACTAAGTAGCCGAGGCTGGCTGCAAAGTGCGATCTTCCAGTCTCAGCCTCCCGAGTGCTGGGATTATACGCGTGCGCTACCACACCCGGCTCAAGACATTTATTTTAAACTTGAGAGAGAAAGCTTGCTTTCTGTCGAGGAACGGGTAAGCTTTTGTACTGCGGGTGACAAAAATCGTCCCAATTGATTGTATTTTCCTATTTACTTTGGCTACCAGGAAACTCAGTGCCAATTTTATGGCCATAAGCCATAAAAGAACCCATAAAAAAAATTAAATCCCCTTTGTAACTGCATACCAACTTGCCCCAGCACAGTGGTTATGTACACGGCATGCACATTAGCTCTTTCTAAGAAGCTTTAAAAATAGACTCCACACCAGCACAGGAAACCATGATTTAAGGTTCAGGGTAGGAATGCAGAGACGAGTAGTTTTGACAGCACCCTAGGAGGCGCTAATAGGTGCAGAAGCTCACACAGGCAGCTCAGGTCAGTAATTCCCAACCTCTGTGACACATAGATACGTCTGGGGAATCTTTTCTCTTTCTTTCTTTCTTTCTTTCTTTCTTTCTTCCTTTTTGAGGGGGGGTACTAGAGTGTTCTATCTCTAGCCACATCCCCAGCTTGTTTTATTTTTATTTATTTACTTATTTATTAATTTTATTGAGACAGAGTCTTGCTAAATTTCTGAGGTTGCCTGCCGTCCTCCTATCTCAGCCTCCCAAGTACTAGGATTCCACATGTGCATTCCCACGCCTGGCTATGTTTTATTTTTATGTTTTTAGCCCCCTTGATCTTTTATTATTCAAAACAACAACATTTTTAAATTTAGCTTTCTGGCACCGTGTGTGTGCCTTCCACACTTTCTCAATGATTTTCTGTTTCTCCGGGAGAAAAGGACACTCGATCTTGTCACACACATTTGGCGCCACTGGACTCGCCACTGGCCCCACTGGCATGGTTTTTGTTTTAATCCTATAATTTTTTTTTTTTTTTTTTTTTTTTTTTTTTTTTTTGGTGGTACTGGGGTTCCTGGAAGCCCTTCTTCCTCCGGGCTACACTCCCAGACCTATTTTTTTACATTTTTATTTGGAAACAGGGTCTCCTAAACCAGCGCGCGCGGCTGGCTTCGAACCTGCGCGATCCTCCTGTCTCCGCCTCCCAAGCGCGGGGATTACAAGTGTGCGCCACCACGCCCGGCATCATATAAGAGTTTTAGATCTCACAGCACAAACCCCTAGAATAAACCCCTGGGCAAATAACATGTGCGTGTTGGGGTGCTTCTCCGGCCCACCTGGTACAAAGGCAAACAATTCTATTAGCAAGGGGTCAAGAAAACCTAGTTTGTTAGACACCGTATTATAGGAGAGCCTAAATAGTCGTGGAAGATGAAGGGTGCTGAGGAACTTTAGTGCCTACTTCCTTGCACTCCTGGGTGTTCTGGGCATCACTTGGCCATCAGGCACTTAAAAAACTTTTGAGCCGGGAATGGTGACACGTGCTTGTAATCCCAGTACTTGGGCAGCTGAGACAGCAGCCAGCCTCAGCTAGTGTGTGTGTGTGTGTGTGTGTGTGTGTGTGTGTGTGTGTGTGTTACTGAGGCGTGGAGCCCAGGGGCTCTCTACCTCCAGGCTATATCCCCAGCCCTATTTTATATTTTATTTGGAAACAGGGTCTCACTAATTTGCTGAGAGCTTCACTAAGTAGCTGAGGCTGGCTTCGAACCCACGCAATCCACCTGTCTCAGCCTCCCTAGCGCTGGGATTACAAGTGCGCGCCACCACTTCTGGCTCAGCCTCAGCTACTTAGTGAGGCCCTCCGCAACTTAATAAGACCTTTTTCAAAATAAAAAATAGGACTGGGGTAGCTCAGAGGTAGAATGCCCCACAATGCTGAGGCTCAATCCCCAGCACCAAAAAAAAAAAAAAAAATTAAATTTAAATTTAGATTTAAACTTCCCAGGTTATTCTAATACACAGCCAAGTTTAAAGACCTCTGGCCTGGAGTTATATTTCTATTCTTCATATATTCTTCATAATCCTAATTTTTATTTAAGGGAAAATATATATTTTAACTACATGCAAATTTCTTGTTGATAAGGTAGGATGTGAACAAACAAACTTAATATAAAGTACCCATCTGGGCTCTTTCTTTGTTGGCAGAATACTTAACAAAGGTTCTACTACCTGCTTCACTAAAGCTCAAAAGACAGACATTGGTGAAAGCAGGTTTAATCAAAGCCTGCCCTGAGAAAGATAGAAATTTTCTATCTCAGATCTCCATCAGGCTGGGCATGGTGGCACATAGCTATAATCCCAGTTCTTGGGAGGCTGAGACAGGAGGATTGCGGGTTTGAAGCCAGCCTCAACAATTTGGAGAGACTTTTGGCAACTTAGCGAGACCCTGTTTTAAGACACACACAAAAAAATTGAATTAAATTAAAAATAGGGCTGGGGGTGTAGCTTAGAGGTAGAATGCCCCTGGGTTCAATCCCCAGTATCATACACACACACACACACACACACACACACACACACACACACACACTTATCAGGGATTCAAATAGCTTTTATAAGAGGAAAGGGAGCAGGATGAGACAAAGACAAGAAATACACATAAGTAGCTTTAACTAGGCTTCCGCCAGAAACCATGCCCCACTTGCAGTTTCTTTGGTGCCCACCTGGGCCAGAAGGTAGCCTCTCAGTTTCGATTCTCGGCATGAAGGAATTAGATGCAGAAAAGTGATTATCAGCCAGGCATGATAGAGCATGCCTGGAATCCCAGTTCAAGGCCAGCCTCCTCCTCCTCTGCAACTTAGCAAGGCCATCAGCAAGTTAGAGAGACTCTGTTTCAAAATTAAAAATAAAATAAAATAGGCTGGTGGTGTAGCTGGGAGGTAGAACAGTCCTGGGTTCAACCCCCAATACCAAAAAGGAAGGAAAAAAAAAAAAGAGGAGGAGGAAGAAAAGGAGGAGGAGGAGGAGGAGGAGGAGGAGGAGGAGGAGGAGGACCTTAACAACAACTTATCAGGAAATTGGGAAGCAACTTAATTTCAAAGGCGTTCTGCTGGGGATGGAACCCAGAGCCTGACTCATGCTATTTATTTATTTATTTATTTATTTATTTATTTATTTATTTGCAGGTCTAGGGATGGAACCCAGGGGCATTGGACCTCCAAGCTACACCCCCTGCCCTATTTTTTTTTTATTATTCTTTATTTTGAAACCGGGTCTCACTGAGTTGCAGAGGGCCTCACTAAGTAGCTGAGGCTGTCTGTGAACAGCGATCCTCCGGTCTCAGCCTCCCGAATGCTGGGATTACAAGCCTGAGCCACCACGCCCGGCTCTATTTATTTTTATTTTGATACAGTCTCCCTAAATTGCCCAGGCTGGCTTCCAAATTCTGTTGTGTCCCTCCTGCCTCAGCCTCCTGAATAGCTGGGATTATAGGCGTGTGCCACCATACCTGGCTCATCCATTAATTTTACCTGCCACTCTAATAATAATAGAATTAATACATTCTATTAATAATAAAATACTTTATTAATATAATTATTAATATAATTCTATTTAAAATAAAGCCTGTTAATCATAGATTTTCTTTGAGGAGTAGAAGAAGACAACCCTATTCAGGGCTTTTATCCAAAGCAATCAGTTTCCTCTAATCAGTTTCTACCCAGCAATTATAAGGAACGGTAACTTGTAGATTCTCTTCTGGAGTTTGTTGCTTTTGTTTCCATTGAAGGCTGATTGTAACATTTTAGATTTGATACTGTGGGTGTTTGGTAAACGCTCTTCACTGGGATCATCAGAAACGAAAAATTAGCAAGAACAATTTTCAAGTACAATGGGTAATCACAAATAGGGAACATTTTAATGCTAAGCCTTTTCACAAATTATTGAGTTGCCTTAGCAAAATGATGTGTATCTTAACCACATCCGGGAAGGACCCAGAGCAGAATAGTATGTGATGCCACGTGCTTATGTAAGGTTCGCGTCAAGTTTTGGCATATATCTTGCGTTCTTTAAAATGAAAACTCATAACAGGGTGTGGTAGCACACGATTGTAATCCCAGTACTTGGAGGGTCACAGGTTCAAATCCAGCCTCGGCAACTTAACAAGCCTCTCGGTGATCTGGTGAGACCCTGTTTCCAAATAATAAAATTGGCCTGGGGATGTAGCTTGGAGGTAGAATGCCTCTGGGTTCAATTTCCAGTATTCCCCCCCACCCAAAAAAAAGTGAAAGGAAAAGAAAACCCATAAAATTGGCGTGTTGAAGATGGTCACATATGTGTAGAAATTGGCATGATCTTGGAACTAAGTAACATTCCTGAACACATAGAAAGGTCTCACAAATTTAAGGTGTTTATAATTATAGGGAAATAAAGCCTGCTTCCAAGTATGGGCAAATGAAGAGGTGGGTAACAACGTATAACCTGCAAACATCTAGGGTTTTTTTTGTGTGTGTTTAAATATAGCTAAGCTGTGTGTTGGGGGGGGGTGTTATTGGGGATTGAACCTCTGAGCTACACCTCCAGCCCTATTTTTATGTTTATTTTGAAACAAGGTCTCACCAAGTTGATGTTGCAGAGGGCCTCCCTACATAGCTGAGGCTGGGCACAAACCAGTGATCCTCCTATGTCAGCCTCCCAAGTACCGTGATTCCGAGCGTACATCACCATGCCTGGCTTAGCTAAGCTTTTTAACACTTAGGTACTGCTGTTTATTATAATTGCTTTAAAATATTATCTGAGATAGAGATATTTGGTTTCTTTTCTTTTTTATTTTTGGTGATACTAGGGTTCCTGGAAGCCCTTCTATCTCCAGGCTACATTCCTAGGCCGATTTTTATACTTTTTTATTTGGAAACAGGGTCTCTTAAGCCAGCGCGGCTGGCTTCAAACCTGTGCGATCCTCCTGTCTCCACCTCCCAACCGCGGGGATTACAAGCGTGCACCACCATGCCCAGCTATTTGATCTCTTTTCTAATCAAACAAATTATTAAACTAGCAATAATGGATGTATTTGTTTATTTATTTAATATTTCAGTACTAGAAATTGAACATGGGGGGGTTCTACCTCCAAGCTATACCCTCAATCATTTTTAGTTTGGAAACATGGTCTCACTAGGTTGCTGAGAGTCTTGTAAAGTTGTGGAGGCTGGTCTTGAACCTGCAATCCTCCTGTCTCACCCTCCTGAGTACCTGATTTACTTTTAAAAAATTCTTAACACTTGCCAGGCATGGTGGCACACACTTGTGATCCCAATACTTGGGAGGCTGAGACAAAAAGGTCACAGTTCGCAGACAGCCTCAGCCACTTAGTGAGGTCCTCTGCAACTTAGAAGACCTTGTTTCAAAATAAGAACAAAAAATAGGGGTGTAAATTTGAAATAGAATGTCCTTGGGTTCCATCCCAAATATTAGCACTTCAAAACTTTCTGAGCTGGGTGTGGTGGCACACCCTTGTAATCCCAGCATTCAGGGATACTGAGACATGAGGATCACAGGTTCATGGCCAGTCTCTTAGTGAGACCCTGTTTCAAAATAAATAATAATTTTTTTATAAAGACTGGGGATGTAGGTCAGAGGTAGGATGCCCCTGGGTTCAGTCCCTAGTACCACAAACACACACACAAAAAGAATATCTGGCTAGGCGTGGTGGTGCACACTTGTAATCCCAGCATCCAGGAGGTGGGGACAGGAAGATTGTGACAGGCTCAGCTACTTAACCAGGCCCTTTGCAACTCAGTGAGACCCTGTTTTAAAAAGAAGGACTAAAAGAAGGGCTGGGAGTGGAACTCGGAGGTACAATGCCCCTGGGTTTCATCCCCAATACTGAAAAGAAAAAAAAGGAATGTCTTAATTTATTTCCACATTTTGACTATGTATTTTTCCATTTTTAAACTCCTCTTTTCTCATTTATTTCTTTCTCCTGATTGGGAACCCATGGACATTTACCTCTGAGCTACACTCCCAGATCTATTTTTTATTCTTTATTTTGAAACCGGGTCTCACTAAGTTGCAAAGGGCCTCACTAAGTAGCTGAGGCTGTCCTCGAACTATGATCCTCCAGTCTCAGTCTCCAGAATGCTGGGATTACAAACTGGTTACATTTGACTTTGTACTTATGTGTTAAGGTAACAAAGTTAATATCTTAATCCCCTATTTGAACAATATAAGAAGTTTAAAACATTGTTTCTAATCATTTGCTTTTTACTCCCCTCTCTCTTCCTCTTTCTTTCTTTCTTTCCTTCCTTCCTTCCTTCCTTCCTTCCTTCCTTCCTTCCTTCCTTCCTTCTTCCTTTCTTCTACATAATGGGGATGGAGCCCAGGGCCTGGCCAGTGCTAGGCAAGGGTTCTTCCCCCCAGCTCCATTCTGTCTTTTTGCTAAATCGCCACATTAGATAGTGTTATTGTTGTTATATAAGTTCTTTTTTTTTTTTTTTAATGGTACTGGGGGTGGAACCCAGGGGCTTTCTACCCCCCGGCTATACTCCCAGACCTATTTTATATTTTATTTGGAAACAGGGTCTCACTAAATTGCTGAGAGCCTCATTAAGTAGCTGAGGCTGGTTTCGAACCTGCGCGATCCTCCTGTCTCAGCCTCCCAAGTGCAGGGGTTACAAGTGTGCGCCACCATGCCCGGCTTGTTATATAAGTTCTTCAAAGCATTAGCAATATGTTTTTCAGGGTTCCATCCCCCCGCTAAAAAATTCTGGCTGCTCTTTAGATATTTGGGGATATTCTCCTTTTCCAAGTGGACATTCATTGTTTTTTTCTTTTCTCTTTTACGGGTCTGGGGATGGAACCCAGGGACATTTGACTTCCGAGCTACAAGCCTTGCCCTATTTTCTTTTCTTTATTCTTTCTTTCTTTCTTTCTTTCTTTCTTTATTTATTTATTTATTTATTTGGTGTTACTGAGGTTCCTGGAAGCCCTTCTACCTCCGGTCTCCACTCCCAGACCTATTTTATATTTTTGAAACAGGGTCTCTTACACCAGCGCGACGGGGCTTCGAACCTGCGCGATCCTCCTGTCTCTGCCTCCCAAGCGCAGGGATTACAAGCGTGCGCCACCACGCCCGGCCTTCTTTTCTTTATTTTGAAACAGGGTCTCACTAAATTGCAGAGGAGCTAAGTAGCTGAGGCTATCCGTGAACCGTGATCCTCCAGTCTCAGCCTCCGGAATGCAGGGATGACAAGCACCGGCTCCCCACGCCCAGCTGGGGGGACATCCTTTGAAAGTCCTTAGATAAGGGGTCATTGATAATCAACTCAGTTTTTGTTCATCTGAAAATGTCTTCTTTCCTCCCTGGCAGATGGTGAGATTATATAATCGGAGAGGACTCCAAGCCTTTGTGGAATGTGGCGGGGTATAAATAAGCATCCTTTATCTGACATTGCCACTCTGGAGGCTCAGGCTTATAATCAGTGTATCTGGGGACGTCCTGGGGACCAGGGCAGGCTGTAAGAGTCTTCTCCCAGGAACTACTGGTGTCATTTCTCGGCACTTTGAAGATTCTGCACTCGGTGTGCAGCTCTTATCCCTGATCAGCCATCAATCAGCTCTTGCTCTGATTATTACTGCTTTGCCTCACCTTTGGCAGTTTTTGTCTATGTGGCTTTCTGTATCATTTTTTTCTTTCTTGTTGGGGGGTATTCTGTATATTGAACCCAGGAACATTCTACCTCCAAACTACGCTCCCAGGCCTCTGGTTGTTGTTGTTATTATTGTCTACCTGTGTACTTGTGTTTTATTTTATTTATTTGTTTGTTTATTTATTTATGTATTTATTTATTTATTTTCTGGTATTAGGGATGGATCCCAGAGGCTTTCTACTTGTGGGCTACACTCCCCAGACCTTTTTTTTTTTTTTTTTTTGCAGGTCTGGGGATGGAACCCAGGGGCATTTCACCTCCAAGCTACATCCCCCGCCCTATTTTTTAGTCTTTATTTTGAAACAGGGTCTCACTAAGTTGCAGAGGGCCTCACTAAGTAGCTGAGGCTAGCCCCAAACCTGGGATCCTCTTGTCTCAGCCTCCCAAGTCCTGGGATTACAGGTGTGTGTCACTATTTTTTATTTTATTTATTTATTTATTTATTTATTTATTTATTTATTTATTTTGTTGGTACTAGGGATAGAACCCTTCTACCTCCGGGCTATACTCCCAGACCCATTTTATATTTTTATTTGGAAACAGGATCTCTTAAGCCAGCAAGGCTGGCTTCGAACCTGCATGATCCTCCCATCTCCGCCTCCCAAGCACAGGGATTACAAGCGTGTGCCACCATACCCAGGCTAACTATTTTTTATTTTGAAACAAGGTCTCGCTAGGTTGCTAACGTCACTAAGTTTCTGAGGCTGGCCTTGAATCTGCGATTCTCCTGTCTCAACCTCCCAAGTACTGGGATCACAGGTGTGTGCCACCTCGCCCAGCTTATATTGTGCTAGTTCTGGCATCTAAACATTTGAGACATGGTCCCATTATTTCTGCTGACTTTCACTCTTGGTGACTTCATTCCATGCGTGCTTTTAGGAGATTCGATCAGCTGTCATTTTATTTAATCCTAGAAGAACAAATCCAAAGGCAGTTTATATTTGCTTCTGCTAAGAGCCAGGGAACACGACCACTCTGGGACCACCCTGGCCCATATGAGAATCTTACTTGGCACAGAAGTCTTGCGCCTGGCGTGGTGGCACTCTGCCACTCAGTGAGACCCTGTTTCAAAATAAAAAATAAAAAATAGGGCTGGGAGTGTAGCTTGCCGGGTATGGTGGTACATGCTTGTAATCCAAGCATTTGGGAGGCTGAGACAGGAGAACTGCAGTTTGTGTCCAGCCTCAGCTACTACTTAGTGAGGCCCTTTGCAACTCAGTGAGACCCTGTCTCAGAATAAAAAATAGGGCTGAGGGTGTAACTTGGAGGTAGAATGCCCCTGGGTTCCATCCCTAGTACTGTAGAAAAAAAGAAAGAAAGAAAGAAAGAAAGAAAGAAAGAAAGAAAGAAAGAAAGAAAGAAAGAAAAGAAAAGAAAGAAGGAGGAGGAGGAGGGAGAGGAGGGGGAGGGGAGGAGGAAGAGAAGAAGCAGCCGCTGCCTTGGTCAGCCACTGGCTAAAGGTTTAGTCTCCCCCTATACAGGACTGGTACATCTTTTACTTAACTGCTGACTGCATCAGTCTGAGGTTTAGTTTTTTCAGGGTGGAAGGGTAAGACAGACAATGTTACTCTTCAGCCAATATTCACCTCTCCACCTGCAAAATGTTCCTGCCCCAGTGATAGCACACGTGACCCTGCAGCATACGTCACTCTGATGCCAAAGGCTTATATAATAGTGCAGCTGGCTGTGTGGCCAGCACCTCCCAGCTTTCTGTCCCAGGTTTCTGTCGCTCCTTTGGAGCTCCTGCCCTCCACCTGGAGGACGTCACATCCCAGATCAACTTGCTCCTTAAACCTTAATAGGGAAACACTTGAAACAGACCTGAAACTGACCTGGAACCTCGAGCGGCCTCGCTCAGCTCACTTTGCCAACACAAAACGCAAACTAGAAATAGACGCTTATTATGTAGCCACTGAGGTCTGCAGATTTTCCCCTCCACGCCATTAGTGCCAATATATAAACATATTTATATTAGTGATAATTATATTACCAATATATAAATGCTAACATGTATAAATATGATAAATGCTTACATATTGCCGATATAGAAATATAATTTTAGAAATATTTAATATTTAATATTATTTGATATTTAATATTCATATATTAGCAATATAAATGCATATTGCTATTATGCATTGACCCATGCATTTTCCTTCCATCTCATTATTGTTAATATATAAACATATTTATATATTAGCAATGTACAAACGCATATTGCTGATATGCATTTACCCATGCAACTTTCATGGATAAATGTCTCTTATGTAAGCCTGGCGATATATGTATTTATTTATTTATTTACTTATTTACTTATTTACTTACTTATTTTTGTGGTACTGGGAATGGAACCCAGGGGCTTTCTATCTCCAGGCTACACTCTCAGACTTATTTTATATTTTATTTGGAAATATAGTCTCACTAGGTTGCTGAGAGCCTCTCTAAGTAGCTGAGGGTAGCTTCAAACCTGCACGATCCTCCTGTCTCAGCCTCTCAAGTACTGGGATGACAAGAGTTTGCCACCAGGCCCAGCTCCGGGCAGTATATTTAAACAAGATGGTTAGGAAACTGCATTGACCTCCTTTGTGGGGAGGGAAGTACTGGGGATTAAACCCAGGGGCTTTCTATCTCTGAGCTACATCCCCATCCCTTTTTATTTTGAAACAGGGTCTCGCTAAACTGTTGAGGGTCTTGCTGAATTGATAAGGCTGGCCTCAACCCTGCAATCCTCCTGTTTCAGCCTCTTAAGTACTGGGATTGCAGGCATGTGCCGCCATGCCTGGCTTCTGTTGGTCTCCTTTACAAATGAGCGCCTGAAGATTTAATGCAGTTAAGGTTGGGTTTGGGGTTTTCTGTTTTGTTTTGTTTTTGCCTAGAAGATACAGTCAAATGTACCCCTCTAGTAATACTTTTACATTCTTATTTATGCCCATTAACTCATTTAGTAAACTTGACAATGACACCAAGTTATTTCCTAAAAATTGGGAAGTCTATTAATTAGTTCTATATAGTCACGCTAACAAATTACCACAAAATTAGTAACTTAAGAAATAGGAGTGAGCTGGGTGTGCAGGCTCATTCCTATCATTCTAGCTCCTCTGCAAGCCCAGCTACTTGGGACGCTGAGGCAGGAGGACGGCAAGTTCAAGGCCAACCTGGGCAATACTCACCTACAGCTCTAGAAGCCAGACGTTCACCACTGAGCCCAGGCCAAGGTGCTGCGCGCTCTCTGGAGGTCACGGCCGGGAATCAGCTTCCTTTTTCTGGCTTAGAGAGCTAAAGTCCTCGCACTCCTTGGCCTGTGGCTCTTCCTTCCATCTTCAGTCAGCAGCACCTTCCATTCCTCTGTGCTGAGGCCATGCACCCCTCCACCTTCTATGTACGGCCAGATCTCTTTGCCTCCCTCTAATAGGGGCATTTGCAATTATATTTAGAATCCATCCAGATCATCTAGGATCATGTCCCCATTGTAAGATCCTAGACTTGATTACATCCTCCAAGTCCCTGTGCCACAGAAGGGGACGTTCACAGGCTCCTGAGATTCGAACCTAGATGTCTTTGGGGAACATTACTCAGCAAGCCACAAGAAGCGTGGTGATTTTCGGGATCCTGAAAATGTTCTATGTTTGAGTCTAATTTTGTGTTAAGGGGAATAAGTTATTTGGTTCTTTCTACTTCTTTTACATTTTCACTTTCCAGAAAAAAAAATATAAAAGATGTCCTTTGACCCTAGTAGAAAATTCTAGAACAGCTGCTTTAGTTAACAGTATCAACAAATTCTTTCTTTTTTGCTTTCTTTCCTTCTTTCTTTCTTTGTGTTTTTCCTTCTTTCTTTTGTTATTTTTCTTGGTGTGGTTGTGGTACTGAGGATTGAACCCAGGGGCATTCTACCTCTTTTTTTTAATTGTAAGGTTTTTTTTTTAATATACTTTTATTGGTGCGTTATAGTCTCACATATATGTAGTTCACAGTAATAGTAACATATATGCACACAGTGCTTGGTGGGCTTTCTTTCTGAGCTGTACCCCAGCCCTATTTTATTTTTTATTTTGAAACAGGGTCTCACTAAATTGCGAGAGTCTCGTTAAGTTTTTGAAGCTGGCCTTGAGCCTGCGATCCTTCTGTCTCAGAAAATACTGGAATGGCAGGATGATAGGTGTGTGATACCTACTCATTATTTATTCATTTATTTTGCAGTACTGGAGATGGAACCTAGAGGCATTCTACCTCCGAGCTACCCCCCCACCCTATTTTTTATTCTTAATTTTGAAACAGGGTCTCACTGAGTTGCAAAGGGCCTCACTAGCTAGCTGAGGCTGTCTGTGAACTGTGATCCTCCTGTCTCAGCCTCCCAAATGCTGGAATTACAAGCATGCATCACCATACCCAGCTCCCTGATTATTGGTTTTATTTTTTATTTTTTGGTGGTACTGGGGTTCCTGGAAGCCCTTATACCTCTGGGCTACATTCCCAGATATATATATATATATATATATATATATATATATATATATATATATATATATATTATACACACACATACATACATACATACATACACATATACATATATATACATATATACATATATATACATATATACATATATACATATATACATATATATGTGTGTGTATATGTGTATATATATATATATATATATGTATGTATGTATGTCTGGGACATATATATTTGGAAACAGGATCTCTTAAGCCTGCGAGGCTGGCTTTGAACCTGCGCGATTCTCCTGTCTCTGCCTCCCAAGCATGGGGATTACAAGCGTGCGCCACCACCCCTGGTGACTTCTCGCATGCTTGTAATCCCCGCAGGTTCGAAGCTATCTGCACTGGCTTAAGAGACCCTGTTTCCAAATTTTAAAAAAAGTATAAAATAGGTCTGGGAGTGTAGCCTGGAGGTAGAAGGGCTTCCAGGAACCCCAGTACCACCAAATAAATAAATACATACATACTTGTTTGTTAACCTGAAGAATCTCAACTTAATTTAAAAGGTAAAAAAAAGTATCTTTTTTTAGTACTATTTCATTACTCCACCTATAAAATTGGAAGGCTTGCTTCGAAAGGATTCTCTCTAAGCTTGTGCTTTGTTCTACAAACAGGATTAGACCAAAACAAAGCCATTAAACAACCCAACAGCAATGTCAAAGATACTATAATGAAGCTCTCCATTGCGTGCCGGGAGGAGTGAGGGAGAGGAAGGAGCCTGGGGGTTATTTAGTCCCCAGAAGATAAATATTGGAGAAGAAAAAGAGGATTCACATGCTGGAGACCACCTTTATTACCACTGGAGATTTCACAATTTAGGAGTTGGAGCTTGAAGTAAGGCAAAGCCGCTCTTCAGCTAAGGGGCAGGAGCAGGAGGGGATGGGTAGGAATGAACATCTTGGATTTTTATCTGTCTTTCTTCTGTCTGTCCTTCCTTTTCTTTTTTCCTTCCTTCCTTCCTTTTCTTCTTTTCCTCCTTTCTTTTGAAGCAGTCTTACTAAGCTGCACAGGGCCTAAATTGCTGAGGCTGCTCTCAAACCTGCTAGCCTCCTTTCTCAGCCTCCCAAGTATTAGCATTACAGGCGTGAGCCAGCACACTCAGCTTCTCCGTGAGTGTCTCCATCCTCATCCTTAAGTACAACCTGTTGTGCTCACTGCCCCCCACCCCCCGCCTCTCCCTCTGGCTCCTGTGGGGTGGGATGCTGGCTCTATGGGCTGTGTTTTTAGTACCAGTGATTGGTATTCCCAAGCCCTGTGGTTTCTCCTGGACTCCAGGCTCTGTTCCCCAGCAGCTCTGTGAATTCCGACCCCTCGTGAATGTTCCAGTCTTATCGAGTTGGTACCATAGGTAGAGGGAAGCAACTGCTTCACCTTCCCAAGAGGGGCCAAGCTTGAGAGGGCAGGATTACAACAGGAGAGAAGATAAACCAAGGGTGTGAGACACAGCACAGGGGCCAGAGAGCAGAGACACGAGACGCTCACACGCTGCTCTCTAGGGAGGGCACTCGGGCTGCGTGTAGCAGAACACATGGCATCTCCTCATGGAGCCACAATCCCACTCTGAAGGCTCTCTGCACTGGAAAATATTAAGCACAGCCAGACATGGGGGCGCACACCTGTTATCCCAGGCCCTGGGAGGTTGAGGCAGGAGGGTCGCAGGTTCAAGGCCAGCCTTAGCCACTTAGTAAGACTCTCAGCAACTTAGTAAGACCCTGTTTCCAAATAAAAAATAAAATAGGACTGGAATATAACTCAGAGGGAAAGCACACCGAGGGCTGTGCGCATGCATGTCACTCTCACTATGAATTACGTTGCAATGTGAGACTATAACACACCAATAGAAATATATTTTAAAAAATGGCTTTCTGGGAGCCGCCAGTGCTAAAGGAACCGTGGTGGGCAAAGATGATTCAGGCGATTCTGGTTTTTAGCAATCATGGGAAGCCACGGCTGGTCAGCTTCTACCAGCGTTCCCCAGAAGAAATCCAACAAGAGATTGTTCGAAAGACTTTCCACCCAGTCCTCAAGCAGGATGACAGCATCTGTAATTTCTTGGAGGGTGGAAGGTTTTTGTGGAGACTCTGGGTAAGTGTTCCAACAATGTAGGTGATAGGAGTTGGATTTCATCTTCCATATGGATAAGGTGCCCTGCATCCTCCAGGAGGTGATGGGCGGGATGGTGCTGGAAACAAACATAAATGAAATCACGGCTCATATGGAAGCTCAGGACAGGCGGGAGAAGTCGGAGGGTGGCCTTTCCGCAGCCCCCGCACGGGCTGTATCTGCTGTGCAGAACATCGTCCTGCCTGGAATTCCTCGGAAAATCAACACTGGCGATCTCAAAGTCCTCAACCTGTCCCAGTTTGTCTGTGGGTGAGGGCTGGGCTGAACTGAAGTTTTTAAGACCAGCCAAGTCAGTTGAGTGTGGAAACAGATGCCATTTTGAGCCTTAGAAGCACCGCCTTCGGACCTGGAACCTTCCTGGCTGGGAGGGCTGCCGACATGAGTCGGGTGCCCTGTGTGGGGTGATCGGCCCTCGGCAGTCATGCTGTCCCCTCGCCGGTGGCCTGTGGGTGTGAGCGGCCCTGCCTTCCTCAGTGGGCTCGGCACAGCCAAGCCAGCTGCACCTCACTTCCCGCGCACACCTCTCCCGGGGACTAGGGACTGGAAAAGGGCCCGGCCTCCAGGTGTGGGCATGGGTGAGTGGGGGCACGGAAGGGTTCCTAGGAACCACAGCCACCTGCCAGCTACTCTGGGGTCCCAGTACCCGGAGCCCTCGATTAGCCAAGTTTTTTGCTCACCACCTCCTGAAGGATACTTTCCCCGCTGGCAGAGTCCCAGTTCTGTTCTCACAGGTGACTGTGCAGGACACAGTCCAAGTCCTAAGCCTGGTGCATGCCCCCACAGATCACGGCATGCTAGAGAGGGCCTCCTGCAGGGGGCAGCCCTGTGTGGAGAAGGCAGAAGCCGCCAGAGCGTGGCACCTCCCAGAGCCATGACTTCCTGAGCTTAAAACAGATTCCCCACCTGGGAACGAAGGCTCAGTGCCGTGTTGTGTGTGCATAATGAGCCGCCATCAATGGGAGAGCCACTGAGGCAGGCGCCTGCTCCTGGAGCTTGAGAGCTTTGGCCGGGCCGCTGTTCAGGGCCTGGACAGCATTCTCCTGGGGCACTGTAGACCCATAAGTATTTACATGTCGTTAGAGGGTTTCTTCTGTGCCATCTTGGAGCTCCAGCTGCTCAGGGTGGGCCTCTCACTCCACACACTGCTGTAGCCATGTGGCGGTGTGCTACCGTGGTCCAGAGCACTCACTGGACCGATGCGGAGGTCTCAGACCCAGGCCCAGGCGGGTGCTGGCGCAGCTCTGGGGTGGGCCGACCAAGAGACCAAGACCCAGTGTCAGGGCCACGCTGCCGTTCATCTCTGAAAAGCCCTTCCTGTGGTGTGTGCCCCCTGCTGCCTGCAGCCTCTCGCCCTCTCTCTCTCTCAGCATCTCTGCAGGAGCCTCAAGGCAGGCCCTGTGTAGGGGGACAGAAGTGTCCCACATGACTTGTGCACCTGAATTACCTGAATTGGTGTGATGCCAAAACCCCTGGCAACAGTCTCTTGAAGGATTTAACTTATTTTTTAGTAGACATTTCAACACATTCATATCCCTTTCACAACATAAGAATAAGAGAAGGGAACTAATGTTACCATGATAAATAAATAAATAAATCCCTTAAAATAAAAGGGATAGAGTGCCCCTGGGTTCAACCCCCAATATCACAGATACAAAAAAAGAAAATTTGAAATGACATGTGCCTTTCAAATTATCAAGAGTTTGGAAGCAACCCCAAATATATATCAATAGAGAAGCAGCGGAATCAATTAGTAGTTACGTTTGCCCAGGGGAGCACTGTTCAGCTATAAAAATGAGTGAGGAGCCACGTATGGTGGCCCATGTCTATAGTCTCAGTACTTGGGAGGCTGAAACTAGAGGATCACAAGTTCAAGACCAGCCTCAACTACTTAGCGAGGCCCTCAGCAGTGAGGTGAGGCCCTGTTTTATTCATTCATTCATTCGTTTTGTGGTACTGGGGATGGAATCCAAGGGCATCCTACCTCCAGGCTACTCCCTCAGCCCTATTTTTTATTCTTTCTTTTGCAACAGAGTCTCACCGAGTTGCAAAGGGCCTCACTAAGAAGCTGAGGCTGTCTGTGAACTGCGATCCTTCTGTCTCAGCCTCCCAAATGCTGGGATTACGAGCATACATCACCACTCCTGATGAGACCCTGTTTTAAAGTTAAAAAAAAAAAAAAGATCTGGAGGTGTAAGTCAGAGATAGAATACCTCTGAGTTCAAACTCCAGTACCACACACATACACAGAAAGTAATGAGAATGCCCTCCTTGGACATAGAGTAATCTCAGGATATATTAACAATCCCACAAACAAGTGCTGTGCTGTGCTTATCCTAGGCCACCATTTGAATGCAAAGGGGAAAACACGTCCAAGTAGGCTGGAAGCAGAGCTGATGTGCTGCGGCTGTCTCCTGCTCTGCACAGCTCTCCTCGGCTTCTTCTGGAGTCTGGTTCTTTGCATTCAGTTAGGGCAGCCCTGGCCATGTGTCCTTGCAGCGAGAGAGCTAGTTTTTGTCCAACCTTAATAGAGCTGAAAGAGGATGAGAGAGGGGTCCTGGGTTATGGGCCCACCGCTGCGCAAGGGAGGAAGAGAGGGCTCTGTGGCAGGAGGAAAGAAAAGGTCCCCAAATGAGCCAGGGGTGGTGGCGCACGTTTGTAATCCAAGTACTTGGGAGGCTGAGACAGGAGGATTGTGCAGGTTCGAAGCCAGCCTCAGCTACTTAGTGAGACCCTGTTTCCAAATAAAATATAAAATAGGTCTGGGAGTGTAGCCTGGGGGTAGAAAGCTCCTGGGTTCCATCCCCCATACCACACACACAAAAAGGTCCCCAAATGGATAGGGAAGCTGAACAGCAAGAGTAGCTCACTATAGGCTCAGACCTCTAAACATGAGACAATATGGGAAAATGATCTCTTGTCCAGACTTCAAAATTCTACACAGAATAGATATTGTGAGCCTTCTAAACTTGGAGGTGTCAGCTGGAAGCAGTTATCAACAGGTCTTAAAACGTCTCCATGGCTATGTTTTGAATTAACGGGGGGGGGGGGTAATATAACAATTGGCTTCTGGGTTTGCCATTTCACCTACTAGACCTTCTACATTTCTTAAAAAATAAATTTTCCATGTGTGGTGGCACATGCTTGTAATCCCAGCATTTGGGAGGCTGAGACAGGAGGATCGCTGTTTGCAGACAGCCTCAGCTACTTAGTGAGGCCCTTTGCAACTCTGTGAGACACTGTTTCAAAATACAGAATAAAAAAATAGGGCTGGGGCTGTCACTCGGGGATAGAATGCCCCTGGGTTCCATCCCCAGTACTGCAAAAAAATTAAAAAAAAAAAAAATATATATATATATATATATATATATATTGTGTATATTTAAGTTATGTAAGATGATTTGACGAGACACATGTACAGAGTCAAATGGTTTCTATAGTGAAACAAATTAACATAACCATCATTGCATACACAGTTGCCTATTTTCCCCTGTAGCAAGGGTAGCTCATGTAGCAAAGACCCTGCCTACCATCCATTCATTAGCTAGAGCTCTCAAGTCATACATTAGATCTTTCTTTTTGATCATCCTATGTATTTGCTGCTGTCTTTTGACCTCTCTCTCCATTTCTTCCTCTTTTCGACCACCTCCTACATTTGATTATTTATTTATTTATTTATTTTTGGTACTGGAGATGAACCCAGGGGCATTCTACCTCTGAGCTACACCCCATCCTTTTAAGAAAAAATCGCATTTGCTTATTATTATCATTATTATTATTGATTACTATTATTATTATTGTTTGGGTGGTGCTAGGGATGAAACCCAGGGGCATTTTACCTCTGATTTAGTCCTCCAGTTCAATCTTATTCTGTTATTTATTTATTTATATATTTATTTATTGCAGGTCTGGGGATGGAACCCAGGGACATTTGACCTTCAAGCTACACCCCCTGCCTTATTTTTTATTTTTTATTTTGAAACAGGGTCTCACTGAGGTGCAAAGGGCCTCACCAAGCAGCTGAGGCTGTCAGTGAACCACAATCCTCCAGTCTCAGCCTCCCAAATGCTGGGATTACAAGTGTGTGCCACCACGCCCGGCTCAATTCTGTTATTTTGAAACAGGAACTCACTAAGCTTCAGAGGGCCTCACTAAATTGCCGAGGCTGATCGCACACCTGGAATCCTCCTGTCTTAGCTTCCCAAGTACTGGAGTTATAAGAATATGCCGTCACACCCAGCTTGTGTTTGTTTTGAAACAGGGTTTCTCTAGGTTGCTGAGAGTTTTTCTGAGGCTAGCCTTGAACCTGTAATTTTCCTATCTCAGTCTCCCAAGTACTGGGATTGCAGGTGTACACTGTCACACTCAGCTCTATCTCCTAGATTTTTAAAAGAGCCTCAAGAAATGCAATTAAACCGGGCGTGGTGGCGCACGCTTGTCATCCTAGTATTTGGGAGGCTGAGACAGGAGGCTCACACAGGTTCAAAGACAGCCTCAGCTACTTAGTGAGGCCCTTTGCAACTCAGCGAGACCCTGTTTTAAAATAAAGAATAAAAAATAGGACTGGGGGTGTAACTCAGAGGTAGCATGCCCCTGGGTTCCATCCCCAGTGCCGAAAAAAAAAAAAAAAAAAAAAATCAGGACTCACTCAACTCACACAGGTATCAGGACAGAGCATCTTTGGGTGCTCTGAGCCCTGCCTCTGCTTCCTGGTGCGGAGGCCTCTGAAATCCCCCGGGGCCAGGCTGTAATGGAGAGCTGCGAGGGCATGGCATGTTGCTTCTTGGAAGGAGCTAATGACCTCAGAAGCACTCTGGGACAAACAGAGCTGCTTTGATTCCAGGGAGCCTTGTCCTCACAGGCCACCTAACCCAACCTTTGCGTTTGCAAACACAGGGGGATAGGAGCAGAAGTCCTGGGCACCGAGAGGCTGTGATGGCTCAGAAAACTCAGATTTTTTTCTGGAGACTTCCAACTGTTTCAGCACAAAGACCTCTAAGACCAACTGCTGTTGGGGATTTTTACGAAAACAAAACCAGAAACAACAACAACAACAAAAACCTGTTTTTCCCTTTCCCTTTCCTTTTCTCCTAAATGCAAACATCTTTGGCCTGCAGCCAGAAGAATCATCTCCCAGGGTTGAAACTGCGCCCAGGAAAACGGCCTTGTCACCTTTTGATGGGTCATTCCAGTCTGCACTGCTAGCTCAGGGCCACTGGCTCTGCCTGGGCCCCTGGATCTGCTACGCGAGGTCTTACCTCCAATAAATAGGAAACAAATATTCTCCTCTGCTTTCATAATAACGAGCGTTTCTCACCCTCATGTAAAGATAATTTCTTTATTTATTTTTCTAAATTTTTTATTGGTGCATTGTAGTCATACATCTTGATGGGATAAAAGATAGCGGCTTAGGTTCCATCCAGCTGGGCGTGGTGGCACACGCTTGTAATCCCGGCATTTGGGAGGCTGAGACAGGAGGATTGTGGCCCTTTGCAGCTCAGTGAGACCCTGTTTCAAAATAAAGAATAAAAAAAAATAGGGCTGGGGGTGAAACTTGGAGGTAGAATGTCCCTGGGTTCCATCCCCAGTACTGAAAAAGAAAAAACCTGAAAGAAAGATAGAAAGATAGAAAGAAAGAAAGATCCAGAAATCTTTGATAATTTTATAGCCTTGATGACTCTGTGTTAGCCCTGTGGCCCATTAAAAGTACATTTCCTTCCTCCAATTTTCGGGTTCTCATTAAAGCACACGCTTAGTGCTTGAAGCACTCCTTTGGCCCTTGTGTAATGTTCCCTAGTCTCTCCGATGGGGCCATCCACAGATCTGCCTCCTTCCCACACCGTCCACCATTATCCTGTCCACCCCGGCTCCAGGGATATAATGAACACAGGCCAAACTGTCCCCTAACCCCCTGGCTCTCCACATCCTGGACGTCTTTGTCTCTGTTTTTCTCTCCATCTATTGTAGACTTTGTCAACACACCAACCTGTCCCGCATCCAGACTCCACGATTTCAACACCATCTCTCTCCACCACGGTCCCTCATAGCCCAGCCAGGGTCTCCCGGGTTCTCCCACACCACCAAGCGCTTGTTCATCTCCCCGCCCACCTTGTCTGGCTTAAATTCCACAGTCTCACATTTCAGATCCTCCCTTGCCAACCACTCCCAAGAATGGCTGACAAGAAGGAAGTTCAGCAGGTGCTGCCCACGGGGCGCTCAGATTCCTCACCCTCTGCTACCTCGCTCCCTCTCTGCCAGCTGGGACTTTGCTTCCGAGTTCTAGA
Organism: Muscardinus avellanarius; assembly: GCF_963383645.1. Lineage (NCBI taxonomy): Eukaryota > Metazoa > Chordata > Mammalia > Rodentia > Gliridae > Muscardinus > Muscardinus avellanarius. The sequence continues at coordinate 17,713,917 of NC_137803.1, forward strand.
GGAAAACTGCACCATCAACAAGGTTCCTGCGGCCACACCTAGAATACATCCTCACCCACACCCTGACCCACGCCTCCTCCTGTGTCCCTCCTTCTAGTAGAGAGGCCATTCCAGGGAGCCAGTGAAACGGGGGTTTCTTGAGAGGAAACTCGGCGTTTCCTCGAGATGAAACAGAGTTTCCTAAGAAGGAACTCGATGTTTCCTTACCGGGTTCTTGTCTACGGTGAGCGAAGAATGACACCCGCAGACCTCAGGAAGGGGAGTAAAAGGTTTATTGAAAGCAGCAGGGAATGAGGGGAGGGTGGCTGAATACCCCCAAAGGGGCTGGAACTCTGGGTCTAGCAGCTGCCTTCAGGACAATACTTGAGAGTAGCCCAAGCTGAATTGCCTTCAGGTGCAGGCTGCTTTCTTCCAGAGTCCACACGATCTGCCAGAAGGGAATAGAGAAAAGTGGCCGAACACCCCAAAGGGGCTGTCGGGTCTCTGTTGTCCAGTAGCTGTTTTCAGGTCTTTGCTGTCAATTACAGACTACTTTTTCTCAGAGTCCATGCGATCTGCCTGAAAAGAGGTACAGGTCACCCCTAGGGGCCTGGTCAGCAAAGGCCTTCAGGTCACTACTCGAGAGTAGCCCGAGCCACATGTCTTCAGATGCATTCTGCCTTCTCTCAGGGCTAACATGACCTGCGAGAGAGAGAACAGCTCCCCAGAAGGGAAGGAGGTCCCGAGCGGGAAAGCCCCCATTTGCCATCTGACTAAGGCAAAGGCCTGACTGCTTGCAAGTCCTTTTTTGATTAGGGTGACTTTTGGGAATTCTGGGAAGCAGCTCTCAGGATTTGCATAGGGTATTTGCAAGTCCTTTGAAGGGTCTCCTTTCAGGAATGCCAGACTTGCTTGGTGGGTTTATTGATTTGTAAACAGATGGCTTTGTGAAGCTCTGGCCTTCTTATCTCTGAGCCCTTGGAATTTCAGGTATTTGTCGCCCCTCAGGAAACACAGGAAATTAACTTTTTTCTATGGAGGCCTTTTCCCTATCTGCCTATTTACTTTCTATCTCCTCACCAGGACTCCCCTCCCTCCCACTTAGCCACTCTCGCACCCACTGGGTCCTTTCAATCAACACTTAAATTCTCTTCTAACCATAAAGAGAAAGAAAGATTGAGCCGGGCGTGGTGGCGCACAATTGTACTCCCAGCATTTGGGAGGCTGAGACAGGAGGATTGTGATTCCCAGACAGCCTCAGCTACTTAATGAGGCCCTCTGCAACTTAGTGAGACCCTGTTTCAAAATAAAGAATAAAAAAGAGGGCCAGGGGTGTAGCTCAGGGGAAGAATGCCCCTACATTCCATTCCCAGTACTGAGAAAGAAAGAAAGAAAGAAAGAAAGAAAGAAAGAAAGAAAGAAAGAGCCTTCTCTGGGCTCCACATTCATATTCATTCTCATATTCTCTCTCTCTCTCTCTCTCTCTCTCTCTCTCTCTCTCTTTCTCTCTTTCTCTCTCTCTCTCTCTCTCTCTCTCTCTCTCTCTCTCTCTCTGGTACTGGGGATTAAATCCAGGGGTGTTATGCCTCCAAGCTATGTCCTCAGAACTTTTTCTTTTACTTTATTTATTTGATTATTTATTTATTGTGGTGCTGGGGATTTAACCCAGGAGCATTCTACCTCTAAGCTACACTCCCAGCCCTATTTTATTTTTTTAATTTTGAAACAGGGTTTCTGTAAGTTGCAAAGGACCTTGCTAAATTACTGAGGCTGGTTGTGAACCTGTGAGTCTCCTGTCTTGGCTTCCCAAATACTGGGATTACACGTGTGTGTCATTATTTTTTATTTTGAAACAAGCTCTTTCTAGGTTGCTAAGGCTGTCACTGAATTGCTCAGGCTGGCCTTGAACCTGCAATGTTCCTTTCTCAGCCTCCCATGTACTGGGATTATAGCTGTGTGCCGCCATGCCTGGCTTCAGTTCAGATTATTAACCCACCAGTGATGAGGTGACAAGGTTAGAGCATCGTGATTCAATTATTTTACCTCTGAATATTGCTGCATTGCCTAAGATTTTGGGGGGCACTTCAGACCTAAACCATAATACCACATAATTATTCCTGGGCAGCCCCAATTCAGCACACTCTCAACTGAACACTCACCCCACTTCCTCCTGTCCATTCTCATAAGAAACTCCAGACAGAACCCACAGTGGGATCAGAGACATGGAGGTTGTACCAGTATTGGAAAGAGGTTTTAAAATGTATTAATATATCAGTATTGGGAAAGATTTGCAATTTAAAAAATATATCGTTTATACTAAGAAAGCCAGGGCTAGCAGAAAGGAGGGACTTTTAATTTACATTTCTAAAGGGAAGGAAAGAAAGCCTGAGCCAGGAAAGAGGCTTCTTTACATCTCTAAAAGAGAAACAAATGGACTAAGGGAAATCTGAAGAAATCCCAGATCCCGGAGAAACAATTTCACACATCTTGGGGGATGGAACAAAAGGTGTTCGAGACGGGGCTGCCTCCCACTTCCGGGGCAAATCCGCCTGGAGACAGCAGAGACTGGGCTAGAGATACGGGGCTAGTATATCTACAGATCAAAGGACCTGCCACGGACTTGGTTGGGATAAAAACACTCAGTAAACTGGAGTTCTTTGGTGTACTCATTTGAGTCACCCCTCCATGCCAGTCTGATATGGAGCTGTACCTATCCTCTGTATTTCTATCTTTTAATAAACTTCTTTAAATCTTCAGCAACTGTCCAAGCTATGCATATTTATTCTTAGCTTAGGACAAGAACCCACGGTTTATTTCTGGTTTTGGTCATTTTGGGATTTGTTACGGGACGGAGGAAAGTGTGTCTGCGACCCTCACAGGGATTCCCAGGGAACAGTTTCCCCAAACCATATTCTCCCAATCCGTAACAGAGGTGAAGTAGGGAAGCTAGATCTGGGAGCTCTAAGTGAATCTGCGAGGGTGGAAATGTTGGGAAGTGGCTACAGCAAAGAAGAAGGAAGGAAGGAGGGAAGGAAGGAAAGAAGGAAGGAAGGAAGGAAGGAAGGAAGGAAGAAAGGAAGGTAAGTTTTACAGATTTGGAGAATTTGGTTTGTGGAAACCGTTCCCCAGGGACCCCTGCGAGGGTCCTGGACACACTTTCCCCCAACCCATAACAAAACCCAAAACGACCCCAAACAGAAGAAAAACCATGGATGCTTGTCCTAAGCTAAGAATAAATATGTATAGCTTGGACCGTTGCTGAAGATTTAAAGAAGTTTATTAGAAAGATAGAAATACAGAGAATAGAAATACAGCCCCATGCCAAAATGGATACACCAAAGGGATTACACGTGGACTCGGCCTTTTATACCCATGACCTCCATCTTGTTTGCGTGACTCTGACGTAGTGAACGTCCCTGTAAGTTACCTCCCCCAGCAAGGTGTCAAGGTGTCTTCTTTCATGAAGGTCAACCCCTCCTACCATATTAGCTGGCTTATCCAATCATGTAGATCTGTCTTTAGATAGAGACAGGTCTAGTTCTCTGTTACTATTGACTGGTTAATTACTTTGAGCTAGGTTACTTTACATTGGAAAGCTGCCTGTTTTAGGCAGAAATCAAGTCCTTTCTTTACCCATGTCTGCTGCCATTTTGACACAACTATTTTGAAATATATCAATTATTTTCTTTTGAAATATATTAATAATCAGAGCTTTCCAAAATCTTCCTAGGCCATTCCCAATACTGGTACGGAAGGAAGGAAGGAAGGAAGGAAGGAAGGAAGGAAGGAAGGAAAGAAGGAAGGGATTTTAAGCAATGTCTGCAACGTTTGTCCACCCTAACTCTCTTTACTTAGACAATTCAACCCTCCCTCATTCTCCATCCAATGATTTGCATGAGATTGACTCCATGAAAATAGAAGGATGCTTGGCCAATCACAGCGCCAGAAACCCAGACCCAATGATTGGTCCAGAAATGCTCGCACTGACTCAGATTGACCAAGTGAATCAATAAAAGTTATGTGCTAGCCGCGCTTGGGAGGCTGAGACAGGAGGATCACGCAGGTTCGAAGCCAGCCTCAGCTACTTAGTGAGGCTCTCAGCAACTTAGTGAGACCCTGTTTCCAAATAAAATATAAAATAGGTCTGGGAGTATAGCCCAGAGGTAGAAAAGCCCCTGGGTTCCACCCCCAGTACCACCAAAAAAAAAAAAAAAAAGTCATGTGCTAGACCTTTAGATGGAATTATGTTTAAAACAGCTTTGTTTTCACAGGGTTTCTAAGACCATGCACTAGGTTGAGTCCCTGGGGCTGTCTTTGCCACCATATGGAAATGAGTTCCCTAGGAAGGCAATATCACAGTAATGAGATCTGGTTCACATTTTAAAAATTTTATTAGTACCTGGCAACTATACATCATAGTAAGGTTCAATGTGTTAAAAATGTAAATGCACTGATTTACATTTTAGAAAGATTACCATGATTGGGAGTGTAGCTTACTAATAGAACACATGTGAAGCATTAGCCAGGCACTGGGTTAGATGCCTAGCATAAGAAAGGAAAGAAAGGAAGGAAAGGAAAGAATTAAAGAAAGAGAAAGAAAGAAAGAAAGAAAGAGGAAGGAAGAAAGGAAGGAAGGAAGGAAGGAAGGAAGGAAGTTAGTTGAGCACAGAGTATTTATTATGGTTTGTATCTTAAATGTCCCCAAAGCCCATGTGTGGAAGGCCTGGACAGCAGCCTGTAGTTTCGTTGGAAGGCAGTGAATCCTTTAAGAAGTGGGGCCTATGCCAGGTGTGGTGGTGCATGCTTGTAATCCTTGTTCTTAGGAGGCTGAGACAGGAGGATTGCCAGTTGAAAAGCAGCTTCAGGGCCGGCCGTGGTGGCGCATGCTTGTAATCCCCGTGCTTGGGAGGCGGAGACAGGAGGTTCCCGCAGGTTCAAAGCCAGCCATGCTGGCTTAAGAGACCCTGTTTCCAAATAAAAAAGTATAAAAATGGGTCTGGGAGTGTAGCCCAGAGGTAGAAGGGTGTCCAGGAACCCCAGTGCCACAAAAAAAAAAAAGAAAGAAAGAAAGAAAGAAAGAAAGAAAGAAAGAAAGAAAGAAAAGCAGACACATATCGGGACTTCTGGGAAGATGGAAAAGGAGAAAAGCGGGCTTACGAGCCCAGCTAACAACCAATCTCGATTACCACAAAACCAGCGCCTTTCATAGCCAGAAAACACCATCAGCAGAGAAGCAAAAAAGGTAAATACCAGGGACAGAGGAAAAGAGGGCTGAAAAAACGAGATACCAGAAAGAAACCAGACCGCAGTGCTGCAGCCGGAGCCACGGCACGGAGCCACGCGGACGCCATCTTCCCTTGTGGCACCAGGCTCCAGAGAGGAGGGGGACTCAGAACGGAGCTCAGAGCCAGAGAGGAGATACGCTGACCTCATGGCTGAGGACACAGCAGCAGTGCCATACTGCTGGCGTCAGCAGCGACTTCACCGGATGGCTCCAGAACAACGAACTCAACAGCCCACCAGGCTCCAGAGAGGAGCGGTGGACAGCGAGCCAAGGTGAGCCGCTGTGGATCAGCCAGGCAGGATTCGGCAGATTTTTTGGCACAGGGAGTGTCTAAAGCTCCCAGGGGCTGGGCTCAGCACACCCCACAGGGACTCAGAGCAGAGCTCAAAAACAGAAGAAATATTCCAGCCTCATGGCAGAGGGCGTAGCAGCAGCGCCATATTACCACTGGCGGCAGAGGCAGCAAATTCACCAAGTCCACTATAGCTCCATCGGCCACCAATAACAGTGAGTCAAATTGCGGCCCCTAGAGGAGAAATCCCAGTACTGCACTCCCAGGGACTTGACCCAGTGGGGGAGTGGTGGTGGCAAAGATATCACACTATAGTCACAACTCCATGCTGGTGAACGCCCAGCCTGGCACCCCCCATTGTCTAAAGCAGCCTCGATTTATTCCCTGGGTCTGAGACCTTGCCATACAACCTAGTAAAGGAGTAGTGGGGACTGAGATATCACAGACTCAAGATCCAGAGCACCTTAAGTGAAGTTGTAGTGACCCAAGGGAAGAACCCAGAGAAGGCACAAACTTCCGAAATCATCGGAAAGAGAAATAACAATGGAGCACTGAATGCCCACAACCCCACAACATCAGAACCTGATAAAACAGAAATTCAGAGATTTCTAGAAGATCAAATCATGAAAATAACTGCAGAAATAATAGAGGTGTTTTGAAAAGAATTCAGACAGACCCAAAAAGAGATAAAGGCTGTAATCAATGAAGTAAAGGCCTCGATTCAAAGCATAAACAACCGATTAGACCACATGGAGAATAGAATCTCGCTCCTAGAAGATGATCACTCTAAAAATGAACACATAGTTTCTAATTTAGAAAAAAATATCTGACAGCAGGAATCTGACATTGAAGAAATATGGGCCCATTTTAAGAGAGCTAACCTAAGAATAATTGGAATAGAGAGGGAAAAGAAGGTGAAACCAAAGGGATCAACAATCTCTTCAAGGAAGTAATAGCAGAAAATTTTCCAAACATAGAGCAAGAGGTCCAGGAAACTTATAGAACTTATACACAGGTCCAGGAAACTTATAGAACTCTCTTTAGACAGGATCAGAGAAGAGGATCCCCACACCACATAATTGTCAAAATGACCACTGTGGAAGCCAAGCAGAGAATCTTAAAGGCAACAAAAACAAAGGGCCAAGTGACATTCAGGGGCAAACCAATTAGAATCACTCCAGACTTCCCAAACCAAGTCATGAAAGCCAGAAGGGCTTGGAGTAACATATTCCAAATTCTGAAAGAAAACAACTTCCAGCCAAAAATTTCCTACCCAGCAAAGCTTTCTATCAAATTAGATGGGGAAATAAGAAGCTTCCATGACGAACAGAAACTGAAGGAATTTATATAAAACCAGCGCTAGAGAAAATACTCAAAGAGATTAACTACAAAGAAGAATTAGTTAACACACACCAGAACCAGAGAAACAAGATTTTCCATCCAACAGACAACTAAGATTGGCTATCTTTGGAGATTCATTATTTATGTTAGTCTTTTACATATTTCTAAATTGTATTGTTTGCTTTTATTATTGCTAATTTTTAGGATTTCTAGTTGGAATATTAATATGCCTTCAGATATAGCATTTGGAAATATTTTATCCCATTCTATCAGTAACTTTTAACTCTGTTTACATTGTCTTTGGCTATACAATATTTTTTTTTATTTTCTAGGGAGTTTGTTTATCCTTCTGTTGCCTGTGCCATTGAAATCATATCCAAGAAATCACTGCCAATTTCAATGTTGTGAGGTTTTATGACCCAGATTTTCTTCTAAAAGTTTATAATCTTAAGATTTATATTTAGGTCTCTTATCTATTTTGAGTTACTATTTGTATATGGTGTTAGGTAAGGCTCCAATTTTATTCTTCTTCATGTAATTATTATTTTTCAACAATATTTAGTTAAAAGATTAGTATTTCCTCCACCAAATGTCTGTGGAAACCTTGTCAAAAATAACTTGACAATATATGGAAGAATTTATCTCTAGGCTTTTATTTAACTCCAGTAGTTTATATATCTGCCTTTATAACAGTACTACACTGTTTCAATTATTGTAGCTTTATAACATCTGAAATCAGAAAATATATATCTTCTAGCTTTGTTCTTTTTCGAGATTGTTTTGTGTATCTAGAGTCCATATTCCATATTTGGATAGATTATCTCTGAACGATAAATAAATAAATGTATAATAGTTTCACCTAAAAAAAAAAGAAAAAAATATTCTCTGGTAAGAAAGAAAGCAAAAAAAAATTTGAAATGTTATCTTTAAGTTATCAAAAGCTTGGTATCAGACAAATGAAACTGTTATGTGAGATTATCATTGTTAATTTTGGAAAAATTGCTATAATACTAGATGTCAACCACTAAGCCAAGCATGGGAAGGAGAGATGGGGAGGGAATGTGGAGGGGATTGGGTAGGGGCTAACTGGGCGATGTGTGCATGTATGTCTACAAAAGTTTTTTTTATACCAGTATGATGTACAAATACAATTCACCAATAAAAAATAAAATTTAAAAAAGAAATTAAAATATAAAAGAAAGGCAGCTTCAGTAAGCTTTATTAACCAATCAATGAAATGATGAGATTAGAATCCTCCTGAATCAATTTTTTTACCTCTGAATATTGCTGCACTGCCTGAGATTGCTTCAGCTTCTTCTCAACTTAGTGAGACCCTGTTTCAACATAAAATAGGGCTGACAGGTGTTGTGGTGCATGCTTCTAATCTCAGCATTTGGGAGGCCAGGAGGATTGTGGTGCATGGACAATCTCAGCTACTTAGTGAGGCCCTTTGCAACTCAGTGAGACCCTGTTTCAAAATAAAGAATAAAAAATAAGGCTGGGGTTGTAGCTCAGATGTAGAATGCAACTGGGTTCCATCCCCGGTACCACAACTAACTAACTAACTAACTAACTAACTAACTAAATAAATAAATAAATAAAAATAGGGCTGGAGCTATAGCTCAGAGATAGAATGCCTCATACACACACACACACACACACACACACACACACACACACACAGAGTGAGGCCTAGTGTAAATAAGTTTGGTCATTGAGGGCACACCCACAGAGGGGCTATTGGGACCCTGGCCCCTTCCTCTCTTTTCCTCTCAGTCACCATGAGGCAGGCAGCTGTGCCCTCCCAACCCCACACTCCCCCCACCACAGGCCCCAAACAATGGAGTGAGCAGGCCATGGACTGAAACCAGGAGCCAAAAGAAGCCTTTTCCTCTTTTAAGTTGATTTTTCTCAGGCATTTTCTTCATAGGGCTGGAAAGCTGACAACACAGAAACCCATCAATAGAGACAGTGAAGTCAGCGGAAGACGCTGGGCTGAGATCCTGGTCGTGGGAGCAGAAAGCTGAGGATCGCTCGATGTGAATGGTGATCTGGTGGCAGCTGGTACAAGAGGAGGGACCCACAGGTCATGAGTGGCTGAGGAGACGGCGCTGCTGCTCCGGCTTTGTGGGTGGCTAGTTGAGCAGGTAATTACGCCATTGTGAAGAGAGGGAACGTGGAGGAGGTGTGGGCCAGCCCTGGCAGCAGACAGGATGAGTGGGACAGTCTGAGACTCCTGAAGATCAGGGAGCTCCAGAAGAGGCTCTCCTGAGGGACATGAAGTGAGGCCAAGGAGGTAGAGGAAAAGCCCCAAATGGCTGCTGGAAGGAAGCCAGGCAGGGAGAAGCAAGGGGAGCCTCCAGTTGGCAGTCTCCAGCCCAAAACTTTCTTGGGAGGTCCAGATGCATGGATCCACACTTACTGGCCATTTCCATGTGACTTCAAATGTAACTGAGGAAGATTAAGCATTTCCACACCTAGAACCTGTTTCCTTCTGAATCAGTTCCATTATTTTAGTTACACAGACAATAGGAGCCCTTCTAGACGCTTCCCCATCTTTATTCCCTACAAGCAACACCTAGATTTGCATCTTCTTTTTGTCCCCTCCTCTCTTGCTTCATCCACACTTCTCTCCTCCACTGCCTCCTCTTCCTCCTCCTTCTCCACCTCCACCTCCACCTCCTCTTCCTCTTCTGCCTCCTCCTCCTCTTTCTCAACCACCTCCTCTTCCTTCACCACCTACTCTTCCTCCATCACCTCCTCCTTCTCCTCCACCTCCTTCTCCTTCACTGCCTCCTCCTCCCTCTCCTTCACTGCCTCCTCCTCCTTCTCCTCCTCCTTCTCCTCCTCCACCTCCTTCTCCTTCATTGCCTCCTCCTCCCCCTTCTCCTCCTCCTTTTCCTCCTCCACCTCCTCCACCACCACCTCCTCCTCCTTCACTTCCGCCTCCTCCTCTGTCTTCTCCTTCTCCTTCTCCTCCTCCTCCTCCTCCTTCTCCTCCTCCACCTTCTTCTCCTCCTTCTTGATCGCCTCCTCCTTCTCCTCCTCCACCACCTCCTCCTCCACTGCCTCCTCCTCTTTTACCTCTTCCTTCTCCTCCTCCTCCTCCTCCACCTCCTCTTTGTCCTCCTCCTCCTCTTCCTCTTCTTCCTCTTCCTCTACCTCCTCCTCTTCCCCCTCCTCCTCTTTTTCCTCCTCCTTCTCCTCCTCCTCTTTTTTTCTCCTCATCCTTCTTTTGTGGCACTGGAGCTTGAACTCAGGGTGTTCTATCTCTGAGCTACATTCCCAGCCCTTTTAGTTTTTATTTTGAAACAGGGTCTCACTAAATCTCAGAGGGCCTCACTAAGTTCCTGAGGCTGGCTTGGAACTTGTAGTCCTCCTGTCTCAGCCTCCCCAAGTACTGCGATTCCAAGGGTGCGCCTCCATGCCCGGCTTCTACTTCTTAACATCTCAACTCAATCTTCACGTTTTTTCACAAAAGGAAACATAAACATAACTCCCTCCACACACACTGGCCCAGTGTTACTCTGTGTTCTAGTCCCTCTGTACTACTCTTATGAAATCCTACAGTTACCTAAGAGGCCCTGACCTCCTTGGCCAGGAGAGAATTTCCAAGAGCAAAGCTGAGCTGGAGGGAGGAGTGTGGGCCTGGGAGGAGTGTGGGCTGGGCAGTGCTCAGCCGTGTGGATGGCTGGCTCCTAAACCCAAGGTCTGTGCGGGCCCACCTCCTCTGTCCCAGGATCTGCCCAGTGAGGTCTCTAAGGAAATGACCTTAAATCCAAATGAAAAGGAGCAGTTGTTTAAAAACAGAGCCCGATGCATGGAGATTAACACCGCGCATAAGTATGAGTTAATTTTTTGACTGAAACAGCACACTTTATCCTTGGAGAGATAAACAGTCCAAATGTGTCTCATTAAGTCCATGTGTTGGAAACTTAATTATCAATGCAAGAGTGTCGAGAGGCGGGACCTCTAAGAGGTAAGTAGGTCAGAAGGGCTTGATACTCAGAAATGGACCAATGTTATTGTAAAAGCAATTTGCCGTCCTGGCCCCGACCCTGGGCGGGTGGGCAGGCGCTGGCGGGGCACCCCTAGGTGACCCCCTTTCCACCCGGAAGGACCCTGTGGTCTGGGCCTCTGGCCCCGACCCTGGGCGGGTGGGCAGGCACCGGTGGGGCACCCCTATGTGATCCCCTTTTCACCTGGAAGGACCCTGTGGTCCGGGCCTCTGGCCCCGGCCCTGGGCGGGTGGGCAGGTGCTGGCGGGGCACCCCCAGTTCACCCCATTTCTACTCGGAAGGACCCTGTAAAAAAGGAAAAGAAAAAGAAAAAAGGAAAATATCAGAGAGGGGTCAAGGAGGCCGAGGCAGATGCCAGGATACTGGAGATGCAGACAAAAACCTATCCAAATGAACTGGAATTATTGGAAAAATTCCCCACTAAGGAGGACTGCTTCTTCTCTACATTGTTAAGAATCTTGGACATCACCTGTAAGGAGAGAGACTTTAGCGGAGACCAAGGAGAAAGGCGGTGCTGAAAGCGGTCTCCACGTTGGCAGTGGAGACTTGTATTCAGGAGAAGCAGAAATTGGAGCCTACCAACCTTATTTTTTTTCTTGGAGAAATTACACCAAAGGTCGAATGCTACCATCGCGCATGCTTAGGAACACTGGACAACATTCAGAGTGGAAAAAGAGCTTGGGAAAGATTTGAAATGGTGGAGGCAGTGGCAATGGCAGTGGCCAGTACTCAGGGGAGGCAGAGATCTGATGCATTATACCTGGAACCTTTGAAGTAACGACCCCAGAGGCAGAATGCTACCACCACGCACCCTCGAGAACGTGGGACAAATGGTTGGGCGAAGAGGGTGCTTGGATTAGAACCTGCCGAGAGGTGAGGCCAGCAATGGACACAGCAAAGCTGGGATTGGAGCCTGTCGTGAGGCAATGCCGGTGCTGGAGCCTCCGAGGCTGGGATTGGAGCCTGCCGAGGGGTCAGGCCAGTGCCAGGGCCAGCGTGGCCGGGATCGGAGCCTGCCATGAGGGAAGGCCGGTGCTGAGGCCTCCGAGGCTGGGATCAGAGCCTGCTGAGGGGTTAGGCCGGTGCCGGGGCCAGGGGCCGGCATCGGAGCCAACTGGGAGGCAAGGCCAGTGCTGGGGCCTCCGAGGCCAGGATCAGAGCCTGCCGAGGGACTAGGCCGGTGCGGGGGCCAACAGCCGGCATCGGAGCCTTCTGTGAGGCAAAGCCGCTATTGAGGCCTCCGAGGCCAGGATCAGAGCCTGCTGAGGGGTTAGGCCAGTGCCGGGGCCAGTGGCTGGTATCAAAGCCTGCCGCGAGGCAAGGTCAGTGCCAGGGCCTCTGAGGCTGGGATAAGAGCCTGCTGAGGGGTTAGGCCGGTGCCGGGGCCAGCAGCCGGCATCGGAGCCTTCCGTGAGGCAAGGCCGCTATTGAGGCCTCCGAGGCCAGGATCGGAGCCTGCTGAGGGGTTAGGCCAGTGACGGGGCCAGTGGCTGGCATCAAAGCCTGCCACGAGGCAAGGTCAGTGCCAGGGCCTCTGAGGCTGGGATAAGAGCCTGCTGAGGGGTTAGGCCGGTGCCGGGGCCAGCAGCCGGCATCGGAGCCTTCCGTGAGGCAAGGCCGCTATTGAGGCCTCCAAGGCCGGGATTGGAGCCTGCCGAGGGGTTAGGCCAGTGCCGGGGCCAGTGGCCGGCCGGCATCGGAGCCTTCCATGAGGCAAGGCTGTTATTGAGGCCTCCAAGGCCGGGATCGGAGCCTGCCGAGGGGCTAGACCAGTGCCAGGGCCAGCGGCCGGCATCGGAGCCTTTTGTGAGGCAAGGCTGCTATTGAGGCCTCCGAGGCTGGGATCGAAGCCTGCCAAGGGGTTAGGCTGGTGCTGGGGCCAGCGAGGCTGGGATAGGAGCCTGCCACGAGGCAAAGCTGGGGCTGGGGTCTCGGAGGCCAGGATAGGAGCCTGCCGAGGGGTTAGGCCGGTGCAGGCACCAGCAGCCGGCATCGGAGCCTTCCATGAGGCAAGGCCATTATTGAGGCCTCCGAGGCTAGGATTGGAGCCTGCCGAGGGATTAGGCTGGTGCCGGGGCCTCCGAGGCCTGGATCGGAGCCTTCCAAGGGGTTAGGCTGATGCCGGGGCCATCGGCTAGCATCGGAGCCTGCCGTGAGGCAGGCCGGTGCTGGGGCCTCCGAGGCCGGGATCGGAGCCAGTTGAGGGGTTAGGCTGGTGTTGGGGCCGGCGAGACCAGGATCGGGGCCTCCCATGAGGCAAGGCTGCTGCTTGAGCCAGCAAGGTCTGGATAAGTCCACCAGGTAGCCAGGCTACAACTGGGGCCTTCAAGAGTGGGATCGGTATTTGCAATGAGGCATGCACAGAGAAATATCACAGAAAATTAAAACCAGATGTTTCCCCTAATCAGCAATAACTAGGAGGAAAGGGGCAACAGGAAGTGGTCGAGCTATAGAAAGGGCCCTATAGTGAAGCAATTAAGGTGACCAAACAGAGGGTGTGGAATAGGGGAGGATGGAGCCTCTTTAAAATGCAGGAGGTACATAAATGTATCAAAGTTAATCACCAAACAAGCAGGGGATCGAGGGAGGGGGAGGGAATGGGAAGGGGACTGGATGAGGGCTAATTGGATGATGTGTGCTTGTATATCCTCTCAAGTCTTGTATTCCAGTGTGATGTATGATTACAATGCACCAATATAAATAAATAAAAAAATAAAAAATAAAAGCAATTTGTCCTCTCTTGCACCGTGATGACTTCTGCCACGTTGTAAGGACACCCTCCCCAAAGTGGCCTTCAAGCTTGGGCTTCCCAGTCCCCAGAACTATGAGCCAAATACATCTCTGTTGGTTATATATGGCCCAGTGGTGTGTGTGTGTATGTATGTATGTATGTATGTATGTATGTATGTATATATCTGTGTGTTTGTGTATTCTGTGGTATTCTGTGTGTTTTGTTTGTTTTGGTTGGTTGGTACTGAGGATTGTAGCTCAAAGAGACATATTACCTCTGACCTACACTCCTGCCTCTTTTTTTTCCTTTTTTTTTTTTTTTTTCTTCTTTAAGCAGGGTTGCTAAGGGTCTTGATAAATTGCTGAGGCTGGCCTGGAACCTGTGATTCTTCTATCTCAGCCTTTTCAAGTATTGGGATTACAGGCATACTCCACATTTATTGAGACCTATTTCAAACAAACAAATAAATAAAAAGGACTTGGGGGGTGTAGCTCAGAGGTAGAATGCTACTGGATTCATTTCCCTAGTACCAAGAAAAGACAACAGGGAGGAAGAGGAGGAGGAGAAGGAGGAGGAGGACGAAGAGGAGGAGGAGGAGGAGGAGGAGGAAGAAGAAGAAGAAGAAGAAGAAGAAAAAGAAGAAGAAGAAGAAGAAGACGACGACGACAAACGCAAAGCATGCATTCCAGGAGGGCAGAGCCTCTTGCTTATGCACATGCCCCAGTACAGCCTCAACACCGAGCCTTTTCAGTACTTCTTGGAGGTAGAAGCCAAGCAGAGAAGCTTAAAGGCAATAAAAATAAAAGGCCAAGTGACATTCAGAGTCAAACCAATTAGAATCACTCCAGACTTCCCAAACCAAGTCATGAAAGCCAGAAGGGCTTGGAGTAACATATTCCAAACTCTGAAAGAAAACAACCTCCAGCCAAAAATTTCCTACCCAGCAAAACTATCTATCAAATTAGATGGGGAAATAAGAAGCTTCCATGACAAACAGAAACTGAAGGAATTTATGCCAAAACCAGCGCTAGAGAAAATACTCAAAGAGATTAACTACAAAGAAGAAATAGGTAACACACACCAGAACCAGAGAAACAAGAGTTTCCATCCAGCAGACAACTAAGCAAAGAAGAATAAATAGTATTTCAAACAGAAATAAAATCTTAACATGTTAGGAATTTAAAGTTATCTCTCAATAATCACACTGAATGTAAATGGCCTCAATTCCTTAATAAAAAGACATAAAGTGGCAAAATGGATTAAAAACCAGAATCCATCCATCTGCTGCTTATAAGAAATGCACTTTACAAGTAAAGATAGTACCAAACTCAAGGTAAAGGACTGTAGCAGGGTAATTCATGTTAAGTAGCCATCCTAACAAATGTGAAGTAGTGTTTCACTATAGTGTTTATTTGAATTTCCTTAATTATTAGTCATATCATGATAATGATGAGTGATATTCATGTGTTTATTGGTCATATAAAAATCTTTGTGATTCATTATCTATTTTAGTTTTTTTTTTTTACCTATTTCTAAATTGTATTGTTTGCTTTTATTGTTGCTAATTTTTAGAATTTCTATTTGGAATATTAATATATCTTCAGATATAGCATTTGGAAATATTTTATCCCATTCTATCAGTAACTTTTAATTCTGTTTACATTTTCTTTGGATGTACAACATTTTTCTATTTTTTATGAAATTTGTTTATTCTTTTGTTGCCTGTGCCTTTGGAGTCATATCCAAGAAATCACTGCCAATTTCAATGTTGTGAAGTTTTATGACCCTGGTTTTCTTCTAAAAGTTTATAGTCTAGCCAGGTGTGGTGGTGCACGCTTGTAATCCCTGCGCTTTTGAGGCGGAGACAGGAGGATCGCGCAGGTTCGAAGCCAGCCTCAGCTACTTAGTGTGGCTCTCAGAACATAGTGAGACCCTGTTTCCAAGAAAAGTCTAAAAAATAGGCCTGGGAGTGTAGCCCGGAGGTAGAAAGTCCCTGGGTTCCACACCCAGTACTGCCAAAAAATAAAATAAAAAATAAATAAAAGTTTATAGTCTTAAGATTTACATTTAGGTCTTTTATCTATTTTGAGTTAATATCTGTATATGGTGTTAGATAAGGGCCCAATTTTATTCTTTTTCATGTAGTCATTATTTTTCAACAATATTTAGTGAAAAGATTATTATTTCCTTCACCAAATGTTCTTGGAAACCTTGTCAAAAACAACTTGACCATATATGGAAGAAAACAAACAAACAAACAAACAAACATCAAAGTTAATCAGGAAACCAAGGATGGGAAGGAGGGAGGGGGAGGGAAGGGTTAGGGATTGGGTAGAGGCTGACTGGGTGATGTGTGCGTGTATATCTCCACAAGGTTTTTTTTTTTTTATTACATTAAGATGTATGACTACAATGCACCAATAAAAATTTATTTAACAAAAAAAATAGATAACAATTTAATGAATAGATATTGCATCAGCAACTGATATGGGCAAGTGCCAGTTTTGGAATTCTAATCTAGCTTGCAAAATTTTGATAAGGAGATTCCAAAGAGTGTTGGGATCCATTGTCAACAGTAAGAACAGAGACTGCCCATGTGAATCAGGTGACTGTCTTTGTCCTACATCAAGACATCACGCCTGGCCCATCCCCACCTCCTTTCTCTCTCGGTTGATAAAAGGCCCTTCAAGGCAAATACCTCTTCTCTGACTCAAACTTGCTCACTTGGAAGAGAAAAATATTTTTCATGTTTGTCTTTCCTCCAGTATGAATTCCTCATCGCAGCAGAGAAAATCAAGATATTAACGTAATCTAATCCCTCCCCGACACACCAGGCAGCTCTTCAAATAAATTAGTTGATGCTACTGAAGGCTGAGCCGTATTTATAAATTCCCAATACTCAGTAGACTTTAGGATGTGCTTAAGAGGCAGATCCAACCACATTACTCCAACTGTGCTAACTGCACTGTGTGAAAATTTGAAATGGATGTGTTTTCCCATGGGGCTAACACTTGAAAATGGTTAAGTCCAGGCCTGGGCGTGGAGCTCAGCGGTGCAGCACCTGCCTCATATGTATGTGGGCCTGGGTTCAATCCTTAGCACCAGGAGAAAAAGAAAATGCCAGATGAGGTGACGCACACTTGTGATCCCATTGAATGGGAGGCTGAACAGAAGGATAGCAGGGTGGAGGACAGCTTCAGCAACTTAGTGAAGCCCTTGGCAACTCAGGGAGACCCTGTCTCATAATAAAATACTAAAATAGGGCTATGGGTACACTTCAGAGATGAGACGTCTCTGGGTTCAAGTCTCAGTACCATACGTAAATTAATTAGCTAATTAATTAATTAATAAGGGGAGGAAGATAATGAGGACAAGGAAGAGGAGGAAGAGAAGACATAGAGGAGTTTCTACAGCCTGAAAAAAACAAACAAACAAAGGATCAGGTTAAAATGAAAAACACATGCACAGAAGTCTGGCCTTTAAATTCCGAAACACCTAAGGTTGAGAATCTCGTGTGTGTATGTGTGTGTGTGTGTGTTAATTACTGGGGACTGAACCTAGGGGTATTATACCTTTGAGTTACACCCCCAGACCTTTCTTTTAATATTGTTTTGAAAAACAGTATTTCTAGGTTGCTGAAAATCTCGCTACATGGCTAAGGCTGGCCTCAACCCTGCAATCCTCCTGTCTCAGCCTTCTGAGTACTGAGATTTCAGGCGTGTGTCACCACGCCCAGTGAAAACCCTCTTCGGAAGCTTAAACACTTTCCTACTTTCCACCATGGACAGGAGCTTATGAAAGTTAACTCCAGAAGAGATAGAGCCTCTGAAGAGAAATAAATTCAAGGGCCTGTTTAGTTAGGTCAGTGGGCAGCAGCTCTACACGTATCTTTACCTTCTCATCATCACGGTGCACACTTCCTGAGAGCCTCAGTGGGCTGCAGTCATTTCTGGCCCTTTTACCTTGTAAACTCTGCACCACGAGCAACATTATGATGCCGGCTGACACGGCTGCCTGTGCTGCCGTCAGAATCCTGGCGTATTCACAGCTGCCTGGCCTTGAGTGACCAGCTATTAGTTCCTGTTGTTCAACTCCAGCATTAGAAAGAAAATTCTATGAATGATTTATCATGTTAAGTTATAAATGCTCCATCTTGAGACAAGACATTTCCAACTTGCACCCTCTCTCTCTGTACTGGGGATTGAACCCGCCAAGCCACATCTCCAGCCCTGTTTTATTTTTTATTTGGAAACAGGGTCTCACTAAGTTGTAAAGGTTGGCATCAAATCTGCAATCCTCCTGTCTCAGCCTCCCAAATACTGAGATTACAAGCCTGTGCCACCACTCCTACCCCCCCTTAAAGAATAAACAGGACTCTATCAATAGATATATGGGTTGCAAAATTATGGGACACACACACAATGGAATTCTAATTAGCTATAAAGAAGAACAAAATCATGTCATCCGCAAGAAGATGGAAAGACCTGGAGAATACTATGTTAAGTGAGATCAGCCAAGCACAGAAAGGGAAGGAACATGTTTTCTCTAATATGCTCAAGCTAGGGAGCAATGGGAATACCAGAGGGACTCCAGATAATGGAGGGGAAACCTCAGCAAAGACAGGAGAAAGAAGGCTGAGGTTAATTAATGGAAAAGCTACACTTAAATGTGTGTATACATGTGAATATAACATTATTAACCTGGACACTCAGTATTGGGAGGGAAGGAAAAGGGGAAGCAGGGGAGGGGAGCATCAAGTATTGTGTGAATATATGCTATTGTCAACATGATCCACATTATAATGTGTGACTATAGTGTACCAATAAAATAAAAAAGAATCCTTTGCATCTTTTATACCCAGCTTTTTAAACCTCCATTTGTGTACACGTGTACACTTGTGACTGCAACCTTATGCAGCTTTTCTTCCCATAGGAATAATTAGGAAAATATCAGAAGCAGATGGATATAGCTCCTACACTTATGATCTCAAAGCCACTCTTAAAAATTTCACACCCAGGATGTCATTCACCTATAGGATGAATAATTGGCCTCAAAAGGTTATCCAATAGTTTTTATTTTATTTTTTTACCCAAATGAGGTTCCAATGATTAGTTAAAATTGAAGACTAATTGACTTCCGGGAAGATGGCGACAGAGAAAAGCGGGACTTACGAGCCCGCTAACAACCAATCTCTATTACCACAAAATCAACACCTTTCATAGCAAGAAAACACCATCAGCAGAGAAACAAAAAAATGTAATTACAAGGGACAGAGAAAAAGAGGGCTGGAAAAACAAGACACCAGAAAGAAACCAGACCACAGTGCTGCGGCCAGAGCCGCAGTGCGGAGCTGCGCAGACGCCATCTTCCCTTGCAGCACCAGGCCCCAGAGAGGAGGGGGACTCAGAACAGACCTCAGAGCCAGAGAGGAGATAAGCCGGCCTCACCCCGTGAGGTCGCAGCAGCAACGCCATACTGCTGGCGGGAGCGGCGAGTTCACTGGACGGCATCAGACCAATGCGCTCAACAGCCCACCAGGCTCCAGAGAGGAGGGCCAGACAGTGAGCTGAGGTGAGCCACTGCGGATCAGCTGGGCAGAATTCAGCAGATTTTTTGGCGCAGGGAGCATCTAAAGCTCC
The DNA here is from genome assembly GCF_963383645.1 of Muscardinus avellanarius. Taxonomy (NCBI): domain Eukaryota; kingdom Metazoa; phylum Chordata; class Mammalia; order Rodentia; family Gliridae; genus Muscardinus; species Muscardinus avellanarius. The sequence goes on from NC_137803.1 coordinate 17,733,202, forward strand.
CAGTGGTTGGGCACAGAACACCCTGCAGGGACTCAGAGCAGAGCTCAAAACCAGAGAAGAAATACGCCGGCCGAGGGCATGGCAGCGGCGCCATATTGCCACCAGTGGCAGCAGCAGCGAATTCACCGAGTCCATTACAGCTCCATCAACGCACTCAACAACAGTGAGTCAAATTGCGGCCCCTAGAAGAGAAATCCCAGTACTGCATTCCCAGGGACTTAACCCAGTGGGGGAGTGGTGGTGGCAGAGATGTAACACCATAGGAGAACGCCCAATCTGGTACCCCCCATGGTCTAAAGCAGCCTCAATTGACTCCCTGGGTCTGAGACTCTGTGATACAACCTAGTAAAGGAGTAGTGGGGACCGAGATACCACAGACTCGAGATCCAGAGCACCTTAAGTGAAGTCATAGTGACCCAAGGGAAGAACCCAGAGAAGGCACAAACTTCCGAAATCATGGGAAAGAGGAATAACAATGAAGCAGTGAATGCCCACAACCCCACAACATCAGAACCTGATAAAACAGAAATTCAGAGATTTCTAGAAGATCAAATCATGAAAATAACTGCAGAAATAATAGAGGTGTTTCGAAAAGAATTCAGAGAGACCCAAAAAGAGATAAAGGATGCAATTAATGAAGTAAAGGCCTCAATTCAAAGTGTAAACAACCGATTAGACCACATGGAGAATAGAATCTCGCTCTTAGAAGATGAGCACTCCAAAAATGAATGCATAGTTTCTAATTTAGAAAAAAATATTTGACAGCAGGAATCTGACATTGAAGAAATATGGGCCCATTTTAAGAGAGCTAACCTAAGAATAATTGGAATAGAGGAGGGAAAAGAAGGTGAAACCAAAGGGATCAACAATCTCTTCAAGGAAGTAATAGCAGAAAATTTTCCAAACATAGAGCAAGAGGTTGATACACAGGTCCAGAAAACTTATAGAACTCCCTTTAGACAGGATTGGAGAAGAGGATTCCCACGACACATAATTGTCAAAATGACCAATGTGGAAGCCAAGCAGAGAATCTTTTTTTTTTTTTTTTTTTTTTTTTGTGGGTCTGGGGGTGGAACCCAGGGGCATTTGACCTCCGAGCTACACCCCCTCCCCTATTTTTTATTCTTTATTTTGAAACCGGGTCTCACTGAGTTGCAGAGGGCCTCACTAAATAGCTGAGGCTGTCCCCGAACCGCAATCCTCTGGTCTCAGCCTCCCGAATGCTGGGATTACAAGCGTGCGCCACCACGCCCGGCTTCCAAGCAGAGAATCTTAAAGGCAACAAAAACAAAGGGCCAAGTGACATTCAGAGGCAATGCAATTAGAATCACTCCAAACTTCCCAAACCAAGTCATGAAAGCCAGAAGGGCTTGGAGTAACATATTCCAAACTCTGAAAGAAAACAACTTCCAGCCCAAAATTTCCTACCCAGCAAAGCTTTCTATCAAATTAGATGGGGAAATAAGAAGCTTCCATGACAAACAAAAACTGAAGGAATTTATGTCTTCAAAACCAGTGCTAGAGAAAATACTCAAAGAGATTAACTACAAAGAAGAATTAGGTAACTCAAACCAGAACCAGAGAAACAAGATTTTCCATCCAACAGACAACTAAGATTGGTTATCTGTGGAGATTCATTATTTATGTTAGTCTTTTACCTATCTCTAAATGGTATTATTTGCCTTTATTGTTGTTAATTTTTAGGATTTCTAGTTGGAATATTAATATACCTTCAGATATAGCATTTGGAAATATTTTATCCCATGCTATTAGTAACTTTTAACTCTGTTTACATTGTCTTTGGATATACAATATTTTTTTTTTATTTTTTAGGGAGTTTGTATACTCTTCTGTTGCCTGTGCCATTGAAATCATATCCAAGAAATCACTGCCAATTTCAGTGTTGTGAGGTTTTATGACCCAGATTTTCTCCTAAAAGTTTATAGTCTTAAGATTTATATTTAGGTCTTTTACCTATTTTGAGTTAATATTTGTATATGGTGTTAGGTAAGGGTCCAATTTTATTCTTTTTCATGTAATTATTATTTTTCAACAATATTTAGTTAAAAGATTATTATTTCCTCCACCAAATATTCATGGAAACCTTGTCAAAAATAACTTGACAATATATGGAAGAATTTATCTCTAGGCTTTTATTTAACTCCAACAGTTTATATATCTGCCTTTAGAACAGTACTACACTGTTTCAATTATTGTAGCTTTATATGGTTTGAAATCAGAAAATATACACCTTCTAGCTTTGTTCTTTTTTGAGATCGTTTTGGTTATCTAGATTCCATCTTCCATATTAGGATAGATTTTTTTTTCTTAAAAATAAATAAATAAATGAATGATAGTTTCACCAAAAAAAAAAAAAAGAAAAAAATATTCTCTGGTAAGAATGAAAGCAAAAAGAAATATTGAAATGTTATCTTTAAGTCATGAAAAGCTTGGTATCAGACAAATGAAACTGTTATGTGAGATTATCATTTTTAATTTTGGATAAATTGCTATAATACTAGATGTAAACCACTAAGCCAAGCATGGGAGGGAGGGATGGGGAGGGAATGGGGTGGGGATCGGGTAGGGGCTAATTGGGCAATGTGTGCATGTATGTCTACAAAAGTTTTTTTTTTTTATCCCATTATGATGTATGGATACAGTGCACCAATAAAATAAAAAATAAAAAAATGGAAGACTAATATCCAAGATTGTTGGATCCAATTTTGCAAACAGAAATAGATGTTTTGAATGCCAAATAGAGCTGAGTACCGGGAAAAACACCTGATCAGAATAAAATTAAACAATAGCATGTTGAGGAATCAGAGATCCAGGAATCAATAAAGATATAGCTTTCAGCTGGGCATGGTGGCACTCATTTGTAATCCCACTACATAGGAAACTGAGATAAGAGATTTGCAAGCTTGAGGCCAGCCTTAGCAACTTAGGGAGGCCCTAAGAAATTTAACAAGACTGTGTTTCCAAGTATAGAATAAAATTGGGCTGGGGTATAGCTCAGAAGTAGAATGCCTCTGGATTCAATACCTAGTACCACACACACACACACACACACACAAAAGATAGACCCTTCAATATCCTTTTCTGATTCACTTAGGATATAAAATAGTCCTGCTCTGAGTTGAATTTTTTAATTGCTCATACACCCCACTATGTTTAAATAAATTCCTAGAGTGTGATATATAGTTTCTCTGTTGGTAAAATTAAGGAGAACATTTTTACTGTGAACATAAATCATATATTGGGTAGGTACCTCAGCCAGAATGAAATGAATGACCGCATCAGTTAACAAAATCACTTGATTAGACTGAGCATGGTGGCACACCCTTGTAATCCCAGTACTTGGGAGGCTGAGACAGGAGGATCCAGGTTTGCAGCCAGCCTCAGCTACTTAGTGAGGCCCTCCGCAACTTATGAGACCCTGTTTCAAAGTAAAGAATAAAAAGATAGGGCTGGAGGTGTAGCTTGGAGATGGAATGCCCCTGATTTCCATCCCCAGTAACACACACACACACACACACACACACACACACACGCTTGACTTAAAATAAGTGACCTGAACCAAATGGAAACCCTTGTCAGTTCTCATTGTTTGGGGAATGTAGTCTCTGAGAGACACCATTGCATGCATAGAAAATAGAACTTCGTTTCTATTAGCTGACCAAGATAAAAGAAGACATCTTCTGTGTGAACAGTAATGGAGTTAGTGCATGTGGTTTAGGGGAGCGCCTTCTAAGCCGGTTAGCAGAAGCAGCCATTGTCCTGAAGCAAGGCTCAGAGCCTCAGCAAAGTCTTTTCACTCTTCCTTCTCCTGGGGAATGGACTTTGGCAAGGCTGTAACAGAGCCTGTTAGGAGCCTTACCCATCATCAAAGGCTTCCCTGGGCCCCAGCTAATCTGCTTGTTTATGGCCTGTTCTGGTGCAGGCAATTGGAGGACAGAGGGAACTGAAACATTTCCATGACAACAGTGTTTTATTAAGAGAAGAAAATGCTAGAATTCTTTTTATGATCAGACTGTTCTGAAGTGAATAATTGGCCCCAAAAGGTTATCCAATAGTTTTTATTTTATTTTTTTACCCAAATGAGGTTCCAATGATTAGTTAAAATTGAAGACTAATATCCAAGATTCTTGGATCCTAATTAAATATATAATTTAATCATGCTATCTTCCATTCTCCCAGCAGGGAATAAAGATCATTATTACAATGCCATGCAAAGAGAGTTTTTAAGATTAATTAGCTCATGTTTACAAAGTGTGTTCTGAGGTAATAAAATGAAAAATATTATAAGATTTTATAATGCCATTTTTGGTTTTGTAAAAAAAAAATCAAAATGTACCTTTTCTCAATGATGCATGAATTTATGAGCTTTGGCTTATATTTCTAAAATTTGAATTTATGAGCTTTGGCTTTTATTTCTAAAATTTTCTAGCTTTACATGGTAATTTTTTATTTATTTTATTACTATCTCCTCAATCATAATTTAAGAAACATATACATACAGCCTGCCAGCCACAAAGACATGACACGCAAGGAGCCTTCCAGGGAAATGAGCGGAATTCCAGCTCTGATTCTATTTCCTTCCTTCCTTCCCGCCTTCCTTCCTGCTTTCCTTCCTGACTTCCTTTCCTCCTCCTCTTCCTCCTCCTCCCCCCTCCTTTCTTCTTCTTCTTCTTCTTCTTCTTCTTCTTCTTCTTCTTCTTCTTCCTCTTCCTCTTCCTCTTCCTCTTCCTCTTCCTCTCTCTCTCTTTCATAGTACTGGGGATTGAACCCAGGAGCATACTACCTCCAAACTACACCTCCAGCCCTGTTTTATTTTTTATTTTGAAGCAGGGTCTCACTGAGTTGCCGAAGGCCTTGCTAAGTTGCTGAGGCTGTCCTCGAACCAATGATTCTCTTGTCTCAGCCTCCCAAGCACAGGGATTACAGGGGTGTGCCACCACCCCCGGCTCTGATTCCATTTCTTGCTCCCATCCCATTTTTTGCTGATTTAGACTGTGAAACCATATCTGCAATTATGAATTCCTTGGCACAGTTCCCACACTTGACCTTTTGGTTAATCAAATATTCAGATAAGCAGGGAGACATCATAAAACATATTTGGAGAATTCATTTTCTAAAAATGAGAGCTCATAGAAATAAAACAATTAGCCAATTATATTGAATACATTACTCTTTTTATGGACAATTCAGAAAGTACTCTTAGGGGTCATAATTATATTAATCATGTTTACATTCTATTACAGATTCTAGGTAATAGAATGCATAGCCAAAGAAAGTGTACTTTGTCTTAATTTTTATTTATTTATTTTAATCACAGAGCAGGCATGGTGGTGCATGCCTCTAATCCTAGTTCTTGGAAGGCTGAGGTAGGAGGATTGCAGGTTCCAGGAGAGCCCTTAGCAATGTAGCAAGACTCTCGGCAACCTTGTGAGACCCTGTTTCAAAACAAAACATAAAAAAGGGGGCTAGGGGTGTAGCTCAGAGGTAGAATGCCCCTGGGTTCAATCCCCAGTAGTAGCCCTATGTAGGTATTTTCATATTTGGTATTTAGATAAAGAAAATGTAGTGTGTGTGTGTGTGTGTGTGTGTGTGTGTGTGTGTGTGTGTGTGCATGCGCTCGCACACACACGCACGTGCTACACCCCCAGCCCAGCTCTATTTATTTTTTATTTTGAAACAAGGCCACACTAAATTGCTAAGGGTCTTACCAAATAGCAGGGGTTGGCCTCGAATCTGTGATCCTCCTCCTGAGCCTCCCAAGTATTGGGATTACAGGCATGCGCCACCACATCCAGCTTCTACCTGGGGAATTTAATACTTTTTAATGAAAATTATAGTAGCCACAACCACCCTATAGAGTTGGCAGATTTTGCAGATAAGGAAGCGGGGCACGGAGAAGCTATCTGAAGGCAGGCTCGGGTAAGAGCCTGGGCGAACCTGACTCAACACTGCCTCTCTGAGGTGTGTGCCATGAAATGTTTCCATCGCAGTTCACTGAACTGTGTGCCCAGCACCGAGGCAGTGTGTGATGGAGGATGGCCGCTGCCAAGAGCAGAGTCACCTGAAGATCATCTCCATGCAGAGAGGTCCCCGTCCTCTGAGCCTGGGCTTGTCTACTCAGAGTATTGCTCCTATTTGCTTTGGGTTTCTTGCTAGGCTGGCTCTTTGCTAACTGAAGTTGGTTTGCCATCCAGCCCAACAGACTCCCTCTCTCCATTCAGTGGCTCCCCCTGCGAAAGGGGCCTGTGGTCAGTGGCAACAGCAAAAGAAAGTTCCAGCCAGGCGTGGTAGTGCACACCTGTCATTCCAGTACTTGGGAGGCCGAGACAGGAGGATCGCAGGTTTCAAGCCGGCCTCAGCTACTTACTGAGACTCTCAGCAACTCATTGAGACTTTGTTTCAAAAAAAAAATCAAAAGGGTTGAGGGTATAGCTCAGAGGTAGAAGACCACTGGGTTTAATTCCCAGTAGCAAAAAATAAAAAAGGAAGAAAAAAAATCCAGCCCCCCCACCATGATGTTCCCATCATGGGGGTGGAGGAGTAGACAATTTCTACACAGAGATGAAGCCTCCATATGCTTGCTTTTGTAAACACACACACACACACACACACACATACACACACACGTGCGTGCACATACATCATGGTATTGTGGTACTGGGAATTAAACCCAGGGGTGTTCTACCTTTGAACTATGCCTCTCAGTCCTTTTTATTTTATTTTATTTTATTTAGCTTTGAAACAAGGTCTTGTTAAGTTGCAGAGAGCCTTGCTAAGTAGCTGAGGCTGTCCTTGAACCTATGATCCTCCTATCTCAACCTTCCAAGTACTGAGATTACAGGCCTGCACCACCATGCCTGGCTGCTTTTCTACACTTTTAAAAGATGATATAAGGCCGGGCGTGGTGGTACACGATTGTAATCCCCGTGCTTGGGAGGCAGAGACAGGAGGATCACGCAGGTTCTAAACTAGCCGCGCTGGTTTAAGAGACCCTGTTTCAAAAATATAAAAAATAGGTCTGGGAGTATAGCCCAAAGGTAGAAGGGCTTCCAGGAACCCCAGTACCACCACCAAAAAAAAAAAAAAAAAAAAAAAAAAAAAAAAAAAGATGATATAAGACTAGAGATGTGTCTCAGTGGTAGGGTACTTTTCTAGCCTGAGTGATTTCATCCCCAGTATCACAAAATAAACAACAGTAACAACAACAAGAAGAAACTTGAATTAAAAAGTGATATAGTAGAAAGGGAGGAGAAACAGTGAAGAATCTGAGCCTTGACTTTGAAACATATTTCTGTTATATAAACAGCCACAACATTTTTGAAATTGGAAAAAATCCTTACCTATGCTTAAAAGATAAATCATAGTATTTGAGAAGCTGAGACTGGAGGATGGCAGGTTAAAGGCCAGCCTTAGCAACATAGAGAGGCCCTCTGCAACTTCGACCCTGTTCCAAATAAGAAATAAAACAGGGCTGGGGGATAGTTCAGAAGTATAATGCTCCTGGGTCCAATTCCCAGCACCACAATACAGACAGAAAGAAAGAAAGAGACATAGATAAAGTGCTGTTTGGAAAAACAAGACCCATTGCATAAGACCTTGACTCGCCCACACACGAGGAGTGTGGGGTCTGTAGCCTCACTTAGGGAGGTATGAGCCCCCGTGGGGAGCAGATGTAGCGCCATTAGTGACCAGAGCCAAGTGTCGGGGGCTGTGTGAACTTGGTCACTTGGTTTAATTTAATTTTTCAAATATTTGTTGAGTACATGGTACTAGGGAGTACAGGGAATATAAAGATGGCTGAGATAAGCTTCTATTCTGATTTTCAGTTTCCTCATTTCAACTAAGACACTTCCTTCTTCTAAGAATGTATGCTTTAAAGATTCTCTCTCTTTCTTTCTTTCTTTCTTTCTTTTTTTCTTTCCTGCTTATTTTTGCAGTACTAAGAACTGATCATAGGACCTCAAGCATGCTAGGCAAGTGCTCTACCACTGAGGTATACCTCTGGCTCTTTAAGAAAAACAAATTTATTTTGAGGCAGCAACTCATTAAGTTACCCAGGCTGGCCTTGAACCTACCATTTTCCTGCCTCAGGCTTCCGAGTTGCTGAGATTACAGACATTCACTGCTCAGCTTTAAGGGTCCTTCATTTTTAAGACCAAGAAAAGGTAAGTGGGTGTGTTTTCCTCAACAGTATCTATTACATTTTGATACCTGGGTAGTGGTGAATCTAGACCTCAAATAAACCTTTATATAATTTGGGTTTGGTTTTTCCACCTGTAAATTGGGGATCGTAACATCTCTCCCAACATCAGCCGGAAGTATATCTTGCCAAACCCAGGTACTATTAGGATTTTCACCACATTTAGTAGGTCAACAGACAGCAGGTTTTTTCTGTTTTTATGTGGTGTATTGTAATTATACATCATGTTGGGATATAGAGTGATAGAAATATTTGTGTACATGACACTTGGAGTGCTTCCCTCCAGGTTCCACCCCCTTCCACCCCTCCTCCCCCCACGTCTTTGAGATTGAAATGGGTAATTTCATTTACATATGTGGCATTATTTCAGCTGTTATACTCGTTATGTTTTCATCCCCTCCCTTCCCTAACCCTCTCAGTCTCTCCATTGGAGTCTCTGCTCTTCTACCTAATGTTACCCTTATTTCCAGATTTCTATCTGGCTTCCACATATAAGAGAAAGCATATATCTCTTCATTTTTTGAGACTGGCTAATCTTGCTTAGCATAATATTCTGACGTTCTATCCATTTGCCTGGAAATGGCATGATTTTTTTCATCATGACTGAGTAAAATTCCATTGTGTGTCTATACCATAGTTCTGTGATCCATTCGTCTGTCCATGGACTCCTAGGTTGGTTCCATAATTTGGCGATTGCAAATTGTGCTGCTATGAACATGGAAAGGCAAGTGCCACTATTAATATTCAACATCGTGAGCAGTCAGGGAGATACAAATAAAAACTACCTTGAGATTGCATCTAACTCCATGACAATCATCAAGGCACAATAATAAATGCCGGCGAGGGTGTGGGGAAATAGGAACTCTAATGCACTGTTGGTGGGACTGCAAACTAGTCCAGCTGCTTGCTACAGAGATCAGCGTGGAGGTTTCTTAGAAGATTGGGAATGAAACCACCATATGTCTCAGCAATAGCGCTCCTGGGCATCTTCCCAGATGGCAATTCATAGCCTAGGCGACATCTTAAAATAACCTGGAAGAACTCAAAAAATGCCAACACTAATCCTTACCTCTAGCATACATACTGATTTAATTCCATAAGGAGTGTCGCCTGGGCAGACAGGCACTTTAAAATTCCCTGGGAAGCCAGGCGTGGTGGTGCCCGCTTGTAATCCCTGCACTTGGGATACTGAGACAGGAGGATCGCACGGGTTCTAAGCCAGCCTCAGCTACTTAATGAGGCTCTCAGCAACCTAGTGAGACCCTGTTTCCAAATAAGATATAAAAAAGATCTGGGAGTATAGCCCGGAGGTAGAAAGCCTCTGGGTTCCATCCCCAGTACCACAAAAAAAAAAAAAAAAAAAAAAAAATTCCCTGGGAAATTCTGATGTGCAGTTTAGGTGAGAAGCAGCTCGTGTGATTTTTTGTTTGTTTGTTTGTTTGTTTGTTTGTTTCTGTTTTTGCTTTTGTTTTTTGGTGGTACTGGGGTTCCTGGAAGCCCTTCTACCTCCGGGCTACACTCCCAGACCTATTTTATATATATTTTTTTATTTGGAAACTGGGTCTCTTAAGCCAGCGAGGCTGGCTCCGAACCAGCGCGATCCTCCTGTCTCCGCCTCCCAAGCACGGGGATTACAAGTGTGCACCACCATGCCTGGCCCAGCTCGTGTGGTTTGAATATGACAACCCCTCTATTTAAATAGCATTTTAAAAAAGTTATGCGCATAAACAGATGCAGGCGCTCCTCCTTTCTCGATGATTGACAGCACCTTGGCGGTTATGATGCGGGCATTATCCCAGGAGGAACAAACCATGTTTTCATTTCTGTTTTTACTTTTGCTGACCCCAGCCTCAATATAGGGAAGTGCTACCCATTTTTTTAACTTTATTTTATTTTTATTGGTGCATTGTAATCATGCATCTTAATGGGGCACAAGGTGGTAGAGGCACACATGCACACATGGCTCATTTAGCCCTTCCCCAATTTCTCCCCCACTCCCTCCCCCTCCCTCCTTCGCATTTTTGGCTTGTGATTGCCTTTGATGTTTATGAATGTGCATCATGTACTTAGGGAAATTCCCTCTCCCCCGCCCATCTTCCTTCATTGGGTGGCCTTATTTGCCCATCTATGGTGTCTCCTTCTTCATCTAGAGTTCCTCCTATAATCCTATTATCTCTCCTCTTGATTTTAGTTAGAAGTGAGAGAAAAGCTGGCCTGAAATATATTTGAGGACCAGACTCTATTCCATTCCATGATGCACAGCTCACAGCGAGAGCTGGCATCGCACAGTGGTGGGATGTGTGACATATGGCAAGGAGGTTGGCATGAGTGAGAGTCAGCTGAGACCTAGATCTTAAGGGTCTAAGACCCTCCAGAAGGCTTCCGTGCGAGACTGCCACAGTATTTCCACCCTCACCCAGAGTCACTTTCCAGATGCCTCGTTGCGTATATTCCCAGCCCGAGGCATGGATTCCTGTCCTGTATTCCTTGTGACAATTTGTTCCTTTGTCTGGTGACTTTTATAACTGTTTACAATCCATTTCACTACATGTAAATCACATGGCAAAGGCTGATGGGTTCTGCAGAGACCCAAGCTCTTTTTTTTCTTTTGTACTGGGGGTGGAACCCAGGGGCTTTTCTCCCTCCAGGCTATACTCCCAGACCTATTTATACTTTATTTGGAAACAGGGTCTCAAAGTTGCTGAGAGCCTCACTAAGTAGCTGAGGCTGGCTTCAAACCTGTGTGGTCCTCCTATCTCAGCCTCCCAAATGCAGGGATTAAGGCTGGGCGTGGTGGCGCACACTTGTAATCCCCACGCTTGGGAGGCAGAGACAGGAGGATCCCGCAGGTTCGAAGCCAGATGCACTGGCTTAAGAGACCCTGTTTCCAAATAAAAATACAAAAACGGGTCTGGTAGTGTAGCCCGGAAGTAGAAGGGTTTCCAGGAATCCCAGTACCACACACACACAAAAAATGCAGGGATTACAAGCGTTCGTCACCACGCCCAGCAGCTCTGAGCTCTTTGTGTAAATCGGTGTACACTTGCACTAGTTGATACTAAAGTCCCACCCTGCAGAACGAAGAGGGATGGCGAAGGCGCAGGGAAAAGCCCTTCCCTGGTTTTCATCTAAATACCATGTCACACTTGCTTTTGAAAAAAAAAAAGCTAAGACATTGACAGACTTCACCTTCACGTCTCCAGATGGCCCTCCTCATCTCCTCTTTCTTTTTTCTTTTAGCCTCTGTGTTCTCAAAGTGGATCTTTTTCTTTTCTTTTATTTTTTTTGGTACTGGGGTACCGGACATGGAACCCAGGGGTGTTCTACCTCCCAACTACACCCTCAGCCCTATTTTTAATTCTTTCTTTTGAAACAGGTTCTCACTAAGTTGCAGAGGGCCTAAGTAGCAGAGACTGGCTGCAAACCTGCGATCCACCAATCTCAGCTTCCCAAGTACTGGGATTATAAGTGTGCACCACCATGCCTGGCCTGGATCATTTTTATGAGTAACCAAAAAAAAAAAAAAAATGGCAGAAATCAATGTGGCCAGCATGTATTGACCTCTTTCCACATCCTGGGCACTGCATTAACTGCTTCATAGGCCTATTCTTATTTCGTCTTTACTACAAAACTACAAATAGGCCCTATTAATGTCACACTCTCCTTTTTTTCTTTTTTTGTACTAGAGGTTGAACCCAGAGGCAAACTACCTCTGAGCTACACTCCCAGCCCTATTTTATTTTTTATTTGGAAACAGGGTCTCAAATGTTGCTGAGAGCCTCTCTACATTGTTGAAGCTGTTCTCAAACCTGCAATGCTCCTGTCTCAGCCTCCCAAAGTATTGGGATTACAGGCATGTGCCATCATACTCAGCTAATGTTTCATCTTACAGGAAAAGAGACCGAAAAGATTAATATCTTCATATCTGGCCTGATTTCCAAGTGCATATATGTAGGAATTCCCTATTAAACCTTCTATGCTGAAAATGAGCCAGCTCTGTAATAGACTACTTCTGCAGGAATGAAGCCCTGGCTGGGAGAAGCTGTAATGAAAAGTGGGTCATCCCCTAGGTGTACAGCCCAAATTCACACCAAAAATTCCCATCAGTCCAGAAAACCCCAAGCTATGAACTTTTTTTTTTTTTTTTTTTTTTTTTTGCGGGTCTGGGGATGGAACCCAGGGGCATTTGACCTCCGAGCTACACCCCCTGCCCTATTTTGTATTCTTTTTATTTGAAACAGGGTCTCACTAAGTTGCGGAGGGCCTCACTAAGTAGCTGAGGCTGTCTGCGAACTGCGATCCTCCAGTCTCAGCCTCCCAAATGCTGGGATTACAAGCGTGCGGCACCACGCCCAGCTATGAACTTGTTTTAAAGATCTCCCAGGCTGGTCATACTTGGAGCCTGGCAGAAGCAACTGTAATATGAGAGAACCTCACATTCATTTTTAGGCCCCCAGCGAGTCCCACACATAATTCCCTAAGGAAAATGCACAGCTCACAGGGATGGAGGAAGGAAGGAAGGTCAGTTGAAGGAAATCAGGTACCACATGGAAGAAAGAATACATTGAAAAACAGGACAGAAACAACTCACATGACATCTCAGATATTGCAATTATCCACAATAAAATAGTTTTAAAAATATTAAGCCTACGAGATTAAAAAAAAAAAGCAAATTAACAGATCAACAAGCTTGAGACCATTTTCAGTGAATAGGAAATAAAACAAAAAAGGTGAAGCAGATTTAAAATCAGAACTTATACAAATAAATTTCAATGATTGAAATAAAGAACTCAATGGAGATGTTAAGCATTGTATTAGGCATGGCCGGTGAAAGAATTAGGGAAATGGAAGACGGATCTGGAGAAATTGTACAGCATGTAGCACAGAGAGAAGGTAAATATAAAAGGGACATTAAAGGGCGCAAAATACAGCTGGGTGTGTAGCTCAGAGGTAAAATGTGTGTTTAGCATGTGCAAAGCCTTGGGTTTAATCCTTAGCACAGAAAGGAAGAAAAACAAAGAAAGAGAGAAAGAAAAGAAGGAAGGAAAGAGGGAGGGAGGGACTCTCAAAAGATGAGGTTTAGAAGTCTCACTTTTTTTTTTTTTTTTGGTGGTACTGGGGGTGGAACCCAGGGGCTTTTCTACCTCTAGGCAATACTCCCAGACCTATTTTAATTTTTTTTTTTTTTGGTGGTACTGGGGGTGGGGCCCAGAGGCTTTCTACCTTCAGGCTACACTCCCAGACCTATTTTATACTTTATTTGGAAACAGGGTCTCACTAAGTTGCTGAGAACCTCACTACGTAGCCGAGGCTGGCTTCGAACACGTGCGATCCTCCTGTCCCAGCCTCCCAAGCGCAGGGATTACAAGCCTGCACCACCACCACACCCGGCCAGAAGTCTCACATTGCAGCGGGATGAGATGCGGAGGGAAATGTGCCAGGTAACATGTGTACATGTGTATGGTATTTCCACGTATGGAAATAGCACTTTGAATCTCACTATGACTTATAATTACAGTGTACCAGTGAAAGTAGATACAAAAAAATCTCACCTTTGCCTTCACAGAGTCCCAGAAGAGAAAAGAACATATTTTGGGGGTGAAATATGGACTCTCCATTTTTATCTTGGCGCAATAAACAAACCATTGAAAACTCTTAATAGGGCGTTGTGCGGGCTGTTGCCAAAGATGGCACAGCCTCCTCCCTCCTCAGAGGCATCTGGCTGAGGGGGTGAAGGGGCTGATATGTGCCTTTGCTCTAATAGGTCATGTGCCTGCTCTGGGGTGGCGTCTGTGCATAGGAAGGGAGCATTGTTCTAATTCCCAGAGATACGCTAGACAGCTGCGGGCAGCCTTGGCCCTCTGCATGGGTTATAAGTTGTGCTCTGCAGATATGGAACAGAGAATGGCTTTTTCAAGGACAAGAGAGATCAGATTAGTTTTTCTGCCAAAGGTCAGCTTTCTATATGCAGCCCAAAGGTCACACAAGTAAGAAGCCGTGAACCCACACTTACTCGTGTAACATGACACAAATGGGGGTCAATTTCAGTCCTCAGTATAGTCTTGGCCTTTGGCAGAGTCTGCCTGTATTTCTCCAGAGTCATTTTCTCTCTTCCTATCTTTCCGGAAGACATCGTGGAGTGAAAAGGGAATTTTGTCCTTTTCATCCTGGTGGTGCTCAGCATTGTGCGGCTGGAACACTTCCTTTTTTGGCCCCTGACTTTGGGCATTATCTGAAGTCCCCGCTCAAAGGAGCGGTTCTACATTTTATCAGCTGACACCGGCCACGTGCGTTATAGTGAGTAAGGGAAGGTGGTTGCTTAACGGCTCAACTTGAAATACTACGAAAGAGGGATGATTAGACCTCAGGTCATCTGCCACTTCCAGAATCAAAATTAGTGGTAGAAAATAAGGAAGAACATTTATGTAGTGCTAATTATCCTGCAGCACATGAGGCTGGAGGTCAGTCTGGTGTTGGTTAGGAGGTGGGAGCTGAGGCCTGAGTGTGTAACCTCTAAAATGGGACTGAAGGCTAACAGTGCCCAGAGTTGAATCTGCACAGTCATGAAGTCATGGATCCTGAGGGAGGGGCTTGAAACAAGGTTACAGCAAACATCCAAAGTCTCTGGGCACTGTCCTGTAAAAGAAGGGGGAGGGGAGAGTAGAGAGAAAGCCCCCTCAGTTCACTCTTTTATTTTTTATTTTGGTGGTACTAGGGATAGAACCCAGGGGCATTCTACCTCTGAGCTACACCCCCAGCCCTTTTTTTTTTTATTCTTTATTTTGAAAGGGCCTCACTAAGTAGCTGAGGCTGTCTGCGAACCATGATCCTCCTGTCTCAACCTCTCAGTTAACTTTTTTAAATTTTAAAACAGAGTCTCACTAGGTTGCTGAGGTCCTCGCTAAGCTGCTGCGAACCTTGTGATCCCCCTGTCTCAGCCTCCCAGGTACTGGGATTACAAGTGTGTGCCACCACGCCCAGCCCCTCTGCTCATAAAATCAGAAGTCACCACTGCCAAGAAATACAGGCACCTTATTTGCAGCAAATCAGGACACATTTATGGCATCTTCTTTAAGCTGCAGGGAAGGAAGAAGTTTCTACAGAAGAAGGGATGCTAAATTAAATTAATTACACAGCACCATTAGTACTAATTAAAAATGTGCACTGCATCTCTGGTATTTTCTTATTTAGCATGCTCTCGGCTGCTCATTTTCCTTCAGTGAACACAGAAAATATTAATAAAGGCTTTCATAGAATCGCTTTATACTCTGGAATCCAATTCTCCTCTTACCATGTAGCAGAAGGTGCTTAACTTCTATTTTTCCTTTTATGGGGAGATTCTGAATCCTATGTTTGTACTTGAATGACATCTTAGTGCATTTTGATTTCTTAAGAAAGAGCTTGTTAAGCTTGTCACTAAGATTTTTTTTTTTAAAAAAGGGCTATCTTACACTTATGGGCTACCCCACTTTGCCAGGAACAACAAAGAATGAGCCAAATTCTCCGTTCCTGGGTTCCGTGCCAAGTGATGGAGAAACTATAACAAAGAAGACACAGCAGTTTTTGTTGAAAAGATGTCGCATTCAAAAGAAAACTGACACCTCGATAAACCTCATAATTCAATATAGCAAGTGTTCAAGCAGATGACCGTACAATGCATAATTATTAGAAATAATACTTTATTCCAACAATTAATAAATACCTACTGAGTGCAAAACACTATGTTAGGTACTGAGGGAAATAAAGGAATAAGAAAAAACATTTTTGGGGGGAGAGCACTGGGGAGGATAATACCTCCAAGCTACACTCTCAGCCATATATGTGTGTGTGTATGTGTGTGTGTGTGTGTGTACACACACACACACACACACACACACACACACACACACACATATATATATATATTTTTTTTTTTCAGATCTGGGGATGCAACCCAGAGGCATTTGACCTCCGAGCTCTACCCTATGCCCAATTTCTTTTTATGCTTTATTTTGAAACAGGGTCTCACTGAGTTGTGGAGGGCCTCACTTAGTAGCTGAGGCTGTCTGCGAACCGCGATCCTCTTTTCTCAGCCTCCCAAATGCTGGGATTACAAGCGTGCGCCACCACACCCCAGCTTTTTTTTTTTTTTTTTTTTTTTTTGAAGCAAGGTCTTGATAAGTTGCTGAGATCCCTGCTAAGTTACTGATACTGTCCTCGAACTCTGCGATCCTCCTGTCTCAGCCTCCCAAGTACTGGGATTACAGATGTGCACCAGTATGTCTGGCTAAAAAAACCAAAAAAACCTCTTGTAACTTTGTGTGTGTGTGTGTGTGTGTGTGTGTGTGTGTGTGTGTGTGTGTATAGGGGAGTAATTAGGGATTGAACCTAGAGACATTCTTTCTCCAAGCTACATTCCAGCCCTTCTTATTTTTTATTTTGAAACAGGTCTCACTAAGTTACTGAGGCTGGTCTCGAACCTGCAATTCTCCTGTCTCAGCCTCTGAAGGACAGGGATCACAGGCATGCGCCACTGCACACAGCACCCTTTCTTTACATAGGTGTGGTAGCAAATTTGAGAAGAAAATTTTTGAGTATCTTCAAAAGGGTTAGCTCCACTTAAAATCCTCCGAACGCAGATCCCACTAGCTACAGCCCTGTGATAGAAGAGAGAGACTGAATAAGGGTGATATTGGCCAATACTTTCAACCCAGAAAAGGATCTTTCTCTAAAAGCAGGGGTGTGTTGGATCAGGCAGCTTTTTTTCTGATCTTCCAGAACCCTGCAAGCACACATAGCCAAATTAGGTTCACTTTTTTTTTTTTTTTTTTTTTTTTTTTTTTTTTTTTTTTTTTTTGCAGGTCTGGAGATGGAACTCAGGGGCATTCGGCCTCCAAGCTACATCCCCTGCTCTATATTTTATTCTTTACTTTGAAACCGGGTCTCACTGAGTTGCAGAGGGCCTCACTAAGTAGCTGAGGCTGTCTGTGAACCACAATCCTCAGGTCTCAGCCTCCTGAATGCTGGGATGACAAGCGTGCGCCACCCCGCCCGGCTTAGGTTCGCTTTTATCAGAGGTCACTAGCAGGGATTTGGGCAAATGTTTAACCAACTGGTTTGAATTTTCCTAGCAGTATGGTTACCATAATCTCTCCCTGCTGTCAGATCTGCTGATCAGAGGTCAGTATAGCTCTGAGATTAGTTATTGATTTATGAAGTCAAATATTCCTTGGTTTTTGCCAGGCATAGATGTCATTTCTTCTCCAGAGTAACTGGTATGAGGTGCTGGTGATCTGGAGACAAGAATCCTCCAGAACTCTACTGTACGACAGAACTGTAACATCAGCGTGTGCATGGCTGGCGTCTGATTTCAACCAACGCTAAGGCTAATCACCCGTCAAAGAATATGCTTTAGTCACTATTTACTTTGGAATCAATAACAAGAATCAAAACTTGAAAGGCGGAGTCCCAACCCTGCAGATTAAACAAGCTTCAGACAGGGAGGAGCTCAGCAAAGGAACAAGGACACAGGAAGAAAAAAAAAATCAGAGCCTGCCTTTCAGAGGCAGCCGCGCGGCTCTCGAAACCTGAGTCTGGATTCTTGGTGCAGGCGGCTCCGGCCTGACTCTCGGGACTTTTCTCAGAAGGCAAACTGGACTTTGGCTGCCCAGTTCACGGAACTGCGCAATAATACACGGTTTCCTCCCAGAGACAGAAGTCGGTGAGAGTAACAATCGTGATTCACATTATTA
Organism: Muscardinus avellanarius; assembly: GCF_963383645.1. Classification (NCBI taxonomy): domain Eukaryota; kingdom Metazoa; phylum Chordata; class Mammalia; order Rodentia; family Gliridae; genus Muscardinus; species Muscardinus avellanarius. The sequence continues at coordinate 17,751,154 of NC_137803.1, forward strand.
CTAAGGGCCTTCATGAAGCACTCCACCTGTGCGGTATACAGGGCGATCGGCTCGCATCACACAGACCGCCCTATACAGTGTGCACAGGAGAAGAAACACCTGTCAGCAGCTCATGACAACAGCCTCTGCTTATGCTTGAGGGTTAGGACACTGAGCGAGGTTTGGTGAAATTCCCAAGAAGCACACAGGTTACCGTAGACCCTGAGTCACTGAGCGCCTGATTCACTGGGCTCCAATCCCCTAAGCTGCCCAGTGCTGTCTTCACGCATGGAGACTCTGGCGCCTGGGCTTCCCACATGTTACCGCATGTTACCATATGCAAGTCCCCTGGGCATCCTGGGAAATGAAAATTTGATTTAGCAGGTCTGGCATGCGCCCAGGAGTTTGCATTCCGTGTGTGTGTGTGTGTGTGTGTGTGTGTGTGTGTGTGTGTGTGTTGCTGGGGTTGAAATCCAGGGGTGTTCCACCTCTGGGCTATACTCCCGGCCCTATTTTATTTTTTAGGATCTTGCTAAGTTGCTGGGAGCCTCACTAAGTTGCTGAGGCTGGCTTCGAACCCATGGTCCTCCTGTGGGTGTGCGCCACTGTGCCTGGAAAAATTTTACATTTCTAAGAAGTCCTGGCAATGCTGGTTTAAGACCATACTGAGTGAGAAGGCTATCTCCAATTCTGTGTTCTATGGTGTTTTTTGTATGTTTGTGGTACTAGGGGTTGAACCCAGGGGCATTCTATCTATGAGTTATACCTCGACCCTTTTTACATTTTCTTTTGAAACATAGTCTTGCTAGGTTGCTGAGGGACTCACTAAGTGTTTTTTGTTTTGTTTTGTTTTGTTTCTTTTTGTACTGGAGGTGGAACCCAGGGGCATTCTACCTCCAAGCGACATCCCCAGCCTTATTTTTTATTTTTTATTCTTTATTTTGTCTTTCTTTCTTTTTTTCTCTCTTTCTTTCTTTCTTTCTTTCTTTCTTTCTTTCTTTCTTTCTTTCTTTTTGGTGGTACTGGGGTTCCTGGAAACCCTTCTACCTCCAGGCTACACTCCCAGACACACACACACACACACACACACACACACACACACACATATATACACACACACACATACATACATACATACATATACATACACACACACATATATATATATACACACACACATACATACATACATACATACATATACATATATATACACACACATACACACACACACACACACACACACACACACACACATATATATATATATATATATTTTTTTTTGAAACAGGGTCTCTTACGCCAGCAAGTCTGGCTTTGAACCTGTGCGATTCTCCTGTCTCTACCTCCCAAGTGTGGGAATTACAAGCGTGCACCACCACACCTGGCTTTTATTCTTTACTTTGAAACAGGGTCTCAGTGAATAACAGAGGGCCTCACTAAGTAGCTGAGGTTGGCTACAAACCACGATCCTCCTGTCTCAGCCTCCCAGATGCTGGGATGACAAGCATAGGCTACCATGCCTGGCTATATTTTTTAGTTTTATTTTTTAACTATAGTTTTTTATTGTTGTAAAAATGTTGTCTCCATGATTCTGAATCTGGTTCCAGTTCTTTTTCATTTACTCTTACATCAGTATTTAATGTACTGGCTACCAGTTCTAGTCAGGAAAAAAAAAATGCCATCTTTATTCTGAAAAAGGGTCTTGCTGACTTGCTGAGGCTGGCCTTCAATATGCAATCCTCCTGTCTCTGCCTCCCAAGTACTGGGATTACAGGCATGTACCACCATGTCCATCTGCAAGGCCTCTTAAACTCTAAAGTTTTATGATTGGCAGTGAGTAGTATCTCTTTGTTATCTAGACGGGCCTACCAAAAATGTGATAAAGAATTTTTACCAAAGAGACAGAAAGCTATATTTTCCATGGAGATAACTAGGAAGATTTTAACAAAACAAAACAAAAACCCAGCAGACATAATCCAATCAATTGTTTATAGTTAGTATCTCTCTCTGAGCCTCGATTTTGCCATTTGCAAAGTGATGAGATTGACGCTTTACATCTATTTTGCTGCTAATGGTGTGCGTAATAAATGAAACTACTTAAAAACTGTGTGTGTGTGTGTGTGTGTGTGTGTGTGTGTGTGCGTGTGTGTGTGTTAGTAGGGACTGAGTCCAGGGGCATTCCACCTCCAAGCTATACCTTTAGCCCATTTTATTCTTTTGTTTTGAAACAGGGTCTCTCTATGTTGCTGAGAGTCTTGTTACATTGCTGAGGCTGCCCTAGAACCTGCAATCAATCCTCCTGTCTCAGCCTCCCAAGTACTGGGATTACAGATGTGCATCACCACATCTGGCTAGTTACAAAACTCTTGATCCCAGTTTTCCTTGTCCTCCACGTTTGCCCACGATGAAGGGACTGGGTACCTAACCACATCCTCTATCCTCGTGGATGGAGCCACTGTGTGCTCCTGTAGAAGAAAGGTGGACCACTTACTCCAGTCCTTTGGAGAGTTGACGCAATGGACGAGTGCGTGAAGGGGATGCTGCTAACACAGGATGGCTGGGAAACAGACACATTGACGGCAGTGCCGAAGCCACTATCTTCAGTCAAAGAGGCAGGAGGTGTTGCTGCAGGGCGGGGGAAGACTTGTTCAGCCCCTGAATCTCTCTCCTTTGTACTAGGATTGAACCCAGGGCCACTTTACCACTGAGTTATATCCCTATTCCTTTTCATGTATTTTATTTTGTTTTAATATATATATTTTTATTGGTGCACTGTAGTCATACATCACAATGGAATACACGACTTGTGAGGATATACAAGCACATATCATCCAATTAGCCTTTATCCAATCCCCATCCCATTCCCTCCCCATCCCTATTTCCCATGCTTGATTGGTGATTAACTTTGATACATTTGTTTATGTACATCATGAGTTTTAAAGAGATTCCATCCTCCCCCATCCCATCCCCTCTGATTGGTCACCTTAATTGCTCCTCTATAGGGCCCTTTCTTCAACTATGTCTCCTCCTATTACCTATTTCTTCCTAGTTTTTGCATATTAGGGAAAGCATCTGTTGGGTTTTTTTTTTTTCTGTGATATTTCTCTGTGTATGCCACATTGCAAGTTCCGATCCCACTCTTGACGGCCCTGGCACTGGCCTGGCCACCCGGAAGACTCTGATGCCGACCTCACTGGCTCCAGCACCAGCCTTGCCTCATGGCAGTCCCCTATCCCGGCCTCGCTGGCCCTGACACAGGCCTAACCACTTGGCAGGCTCCAATCCAGGCCTCGGAGGCCCCCGCACCAGCCTTGCCTCACAGCAGGCTATGATCCCGGCCTCACTGGCCCCGGCACCAGCCTCACCCCTCGGCAGGCTCCGATCCTGGCCTCAGAGGCCCCAGCACCGGCCTTGCCTCATGGCAGGTTCCGATCCTGGCCTTGTTGGTTCCAGCACTGGCCTAACCCCTCGGCAGGCTCCCTTCCTGGCCTTGGAGGCCCCAGCACTGGCCTAGCCTTATGGCAGGCTCTGATCCCAGCTTTGCTGGTCTCGGCACAGGCCTAACCCCTTGGTAGGCTCCAATCCCGGTCTCAGAGGCCCCGGCACAGACCTTGCCTCATGGCAGGCTCCAATCCTGGCTTCGCTGGCCCCGGCACCAGCATAACCCCTCAGCAGGCTCCGATCCCGGCCTCAGAAGCCCAGCAACAGCCTTGCCTTACGGCAGGCTTCAATCCCGTCATTTATTATTTTTTTTTGAGGGGGTTGTGGTACTGGGGATTGAACCCAGGGCCATTCTATCTCCAAGCTACACCCCGCCAACTCTATTTTATTTTTTATTTTGAAACAGGATCTTGCTAAGTTGGAAAGATCTCTCTAAATTTCTGAGGCTGGCCACAAACCTGTGATCCTCCTGTCTTAGCCTCCTAAGTATTGGGGTTACAAGTGTGCACCTCCATGCCTGACTCCTTTTTATTTTGAGACAGGATTTCCATAAGTTTCCCAGGCTGGACCCAAACTTCTGATACACCTGCCTCAGCCTCCCAAGTAGCTGGGATTACAGGCGTGCACCACTGCACCAACAGCTCCTGAACTCTGTGTGTCAGGGGAGGAGGGTGATACTGGGGATTGAATCCAGGAGCATTCTACCTCCAAGCTACATGCCCAGCCCTATTTTATTTTTATTTTGATATAGGGTCTTGCTAGGTTGCAGGGGGACTTGCTAAATTGCTGAAGCTGGCCTTAAAATTGCAATCTTCCTGTCTCAGCCTCCCAAGGACTGGGATTATAGATGTGTGCCACCAACACCTGGCTCCTGGAACCCTTAAAGGGCTTAGGCTACCAGAAAATGAATGAGTTAGGGAAGGGTGTTATTAGCAAGGCCACAATGGTGCTATGAACCCCGAGAGGGAAGAAAAGGAGATTTGGGATCCCCTCTAGTTTTCATTTTAATCCCTAATGCTAAATTTTAATTTGAATTGGGAATTGGCCTTCATCAAGAGCGTTTCCATGGGGAACAGAGCTTGTGAAATTAGAACTCATAAGTAGCTGCTTAGCCTGGTTTCAAGAGAAAAATCCAATCTTGTAGGAGACCTATAGCCAATTGGGAATTGTGGTCAGAAATAATTAATTGAATCATAGCTGTTAGAATAGGATGGGTTTGTATCGATTAGACCTGCCTTTTGTTTTCTATCCTTTTAGAAAGCAAACTTGGCATGTAGAGAAAGTAAAAGAAAGTTCACTCCAGGAGCCAAAATGAACAGTGGTCAACAAACTCCTATATAGCACTGACCAATGCCCATCTCAAATTTCAGCTCAGATGAGCAAATCCTCTTTTTGAAAATGTTTTTTTCCCCAGATTGTTTTGGGAATCTTTTTCTCCACTGGTTTCCCTTGTGCCATTTCTTGGTAACAAACCCAGGACTAGAGGAGAGGAAATAATGGTATTTGCTATGTGGAAGTGATATGAATTATTGTGACCAGTGAACAAGAAGTGGTAGACTGTCTCTCACAAAACAACTACAACAATAGCTTCCCATTCCTGCATGTTGATTGTCTAATGTGATGGGTACTCCTTCTGTTGAGAGGCAGGGTTTCTCTTCTGCCCCCTTGGTTGTGGGCAGGAGCTGAGGAGGACGTTCAGCTGACCCCTAGCCCAAAGCTGGGCCTTTCAGCCTCATCGCACAAAGGAACAATCGCTGCCAAACACCTGAATATGCTCCAAAGCAGGTTTCCCCCAGTTGAGTCTCCAGATGAGCAAGAAGCCCAGCCAACTCCTTAATTGCAGCCCCTTGAGACCTTAAACAGAAGAGTCTGTCAAGCCCCATGACTTAAGCTTGATCCCCAGGCTCAGTGACTTAAATGCATACTGTTTACACCACGAAGTTTGCAGAAATTTGCTGTGTAGCCATAGAAAAACCAATATGTCTGGCTGTACTGGAGTCTCCATGCTGGAAAATCCACAGTGTACTAAAGAAGCAGTCCAAGAAGCCTTCCCAACACCCACTGCCGGGCAGACGAGGGGGCTTTAGGATGCTTCCAGTTCCAGACCCTCAGATATTGCTGAGCAGATCAGAGACAAGCTGTCCCCACTGAGCCATGTCCAAAGCAGAGATTCATGAACACAATTCAAGTTGTTGCTTGAAGCCATTAAGTTTGGGAGTAACTTTTTATGCAGCCATTGTACCTCCCTTGACCTGTCTTTCCTGTGGTGTGTCCTTTGCATTGGTTTTGTTTTTGTGGTACTGGTGATGGAATCCAGGAGCATTCTACCTCTGAGCTAACCTCTCAGCCCTATTTTATTTTATTTTTTAAATTTTAAAACAGGGTCTCACTAAGTTGCTGAGGGCCCTGCTAAGTAGCTGGGACCAGCCTCAAACCTGCGATCCTCCTGTCTCAGCCTGCCAGTACCAGGGTTACAGTCATGCACCACCACGCCCAACTCATTATGTGGAGTCATTATTGATCTAAATTGTTTGGCTGCCATAAACTCATTCCATATCCATCTATACTAGGTGGAATCTTGGTAAAATTCCAATTTGTCACTAGTAGATTACTGTGACATATGACATAAAATCTACAAATTGTAAAGTCAGAACACTTAAGATGTCTGAAGCCTGTAAACAAAATTAAATACTATGACTAAAGGCTGTCCACACCTCCTGGGACTGGTTCATGTAATCTGGGTATTACGGTGTTGAAAATATTGCCCAGAGCTGACTGAGGTATAGTGAGACTACAAGTGTGTGTATTAACTTGGAAATTCTGAGTTGTGTGGTTGCTTTGGCAATGAGTACTATCCAACTTATATTGGAAGCTTTCCATCCCATAAAAGAGAAGCGAGTCCATCATGAATCAGTGACAAAATAAAACTTCTAAACCTGGTGCAGCGACTTTTTGCGGGCCTTCCACCATGGGGCAAGAAGCCTTCCAGGTTAGGAAGAACCTGGGACTGAAGAGAAGGACCTGTGTCCAGTTCCTGGGTTGGGGACATGAATGCTTACAGAGGTGCTCACAGTCAGGGAGTCTGAATTACACACAGAGACAACCCCAAAGCTCTGTGGCTTAAAGCCACAAAGCGTGTTCGTGGCTCCGTTTGTTTCCCTGTTACGGGCAACTCAAAGGGCTCCGTTCTTTTTTATACTTTTTTCCTCACACGAGGTCACAGGCTGGGAGAATTCCACCTCTGTGTCTCCAAGATTGCCCAGATGGCCAAACAGAAAAACCAAAACATGGCAGAATACACTGGCTTTTGATGTTTGCTGAGCACTGACACACGTCACTTCCAGTGAATTACATCGGGTAAATCAAGAAGCATGGCCATGTCCACTGCAAGAAACACAAATTCCAAGCCAGGTGTGGTGGCGCACGCTTGTACTTAGAAGGCTGAGACAGGAGGATCACCGGTTCGAGGCCAGAGCATCATAACTTCATGAGATTCTATTTCAAAATAAAAAATAAAAAAAGCTGGGGGTATAGCTTAGAGGGAGAAGGCCTCTGGGTTAAATACCCAGTACTACACGAAAGAAAGAAAGAAAGAAAGAAAGAAAGAAAGAAAGAAAGAAAGAAAGAAAGAAAGAAAGAAAGAAAGAAAGAAAAGAAAGAGGGGGGAGGGAAGGAAGGGGAAAAGGATGGGAAGGAGAACCTAAATTCCAGAGGAAGGACTTAACAACTGGATGATGAGCACCGTATCTTGAACACCAACACGTCCCAGCATTCCTGCTCCTCTTTGGCAGGACTGGCCTTGGGGCCAGATACTTCTCTGTCATGAGGATTGTCCTGGGCCTTGAAAGATGCTTAGTAATAACCTTGACATCTTTCCCTGGTGCCCGTAGCCAGTTAACAATGTCTTCAGATGTTGCCAAAGGTCTCTTGGGGGGCAGAGGGCAAAACTGGCCCCAGTTAAGAACTGCTGGTGTGCATTTCTTAACTGGCTCCAGTTAAGAAATGCACACCAAGGTTCATGCCATGTGAGGTTCTAGAGCTGGACTTCTGAGACCTTGGGTCATGGTACGACTCTGACAGTTACATAACCCCTCTGGACCTGTTGCTCAATGTACAATGATGATATTAGTAGTAATTCTCTCATAACACTGGTACAGAGATGGAAGGAGGAAATATTTGTAACATGCTTAGAAGAGTGCCCAGAATATAATAAAAAATATAAAAATCAACTTCAGACAAAATGTACCTTCTCTCTCAGAGTGGACTATGATCTATAGCCATAGCTCTCATTTCCAGTTTGGGTTTTTTATGTTTTATATGACATTAAATATGCCATTTAAATAAGTGATATATATAAATCATATATATATATACATATGTGTATATATACATATACATATATATACATATATATGTGCATATATATCTATATATCTATATCTATCTATATCTATCTATCTATATATATCTATATCTATATATATCTATATCTATCCATATATATCTATATCTATATCTATATATATATCTATATCTATATCTCTCTATATATAGACAGACAGACAGACAGACAGATTTGTGGTGCTAGGGATTTAACCCAGGGCATTCTACCTCCAAGTTACACTCCAAGTCCTATTTTATTTTTTATTTTGAAACGGTATTTCATTAAGCTGCCATTAAGTTGTGGAGGGCCTCACTGAGTTGCTAAGGCTGGTGGCCTGGAACCTGAGATCCTTCTATTGCAGCCTCCCATGTGCAAGGATTACAGACATGAGCCAGCACAATGGTTGACATTTGATGTTAATTAAACACGATGGGTCTTTAGTACCATACAGGTCACTTTGGCTAATAACAACACAGGTTCATTCTATAGGGTTATAAATAAAAAAAGGAATAATCAGGGTGACTAAGAGGATGACTCTCCAGACTAATATTTGATGTACTTTGCTTCTGTCCTTTATTTTCATGTGCTGTTTATGGAAAATGTTTTTAGCAGGCAAGAATTTAAAGTCTCTCTCTCTTTTTTCATTTGAATGCTTGTTCAGAGCACAGTGCTCTGACCAAGGATGAGGACAAATGTGTCTGATCTTTATAAGTTTATTACAGAACATGTCATAGGATGCTTCCCAAGACACGCCAGGCATGGCCACCATGGGGAACAAGACTCAGAGGCTGCCCAGAGGTGAGGGGATCCAGGCAGTGAACTCAAAGCTCTCGCTTCCGAACACTCATGTTGTTCAATGCAATTCTGTAAATTTCCATTCACTGTCTATTTGTTTGGGTGGATGGTCCTGCTTAGTAGCAAACACAGGGCTGACCTACAGTAGCTGTTCAATTAACTTTTTGTGCAATTAAAGGCACTGTGCTTTAGAATCCACCACTTCTGAAGAGAGGAGGAAGGGAGGAAACTTTTTTACCATCTGTCAAGAAAAATGAATCTATTTTTCTGCCTCTCAAAAACTTATAAAAATGACAATAAAGGGGGTTTTAAGCCAGGAGTGATGGTGCTGGTACACATCTAAATCCCAGTACTTGGGAGGCTCAGACAGGAGGATCGCAGGTTCACAATCAGCTTCAGCCACTTAGTGAGGCTCTCCACAACTTAGTGAGACCCTGTTTCAAAACAAAAAATAAATAGGATAGGGCCAGGGGCATGTCTCAGAGGCAGAATGCCCCTGGGTTAAATTTCCAGTAGCACCAAAAAAGAAAAGGAAGACAGAGAAAGATATGAAGGAAGGAAGGAAGGGGGAAAAAGGAAGGAAGGGAAAAAGGAAGGAAGAAAGGAGGAAATAAACCCATAGGAACATGGACATAGGAGGAAATAAAATAGCAAAGAAGCCAGGCGTGGTGGCGCACGCTTGTAATCCCACCATTTGGGAGGCTGAGACAGGAGGATCACTGTTCACAGACAGCCTCAGCTATTTAGTGAGGCCCTTTGTGACTCAGTGAGACCCTCTTTTAAAATAATAGGGTTGGGGGTGTAGCTTAGAGGTAGAATGACCCTGGGTTCCATCCCCCAAAACAAAACAAAACAACAAAAACAGCAAACAACCTTCGGAAATTAGATAAATGGCTGGTTAAGGGATTAAGCAGAGCCATAAAAACTCAATTCTAAGCTGGTGCTGGGTAAAATAGAAACCCAACCTGATTTATAACATGGAATGAATGGACCAAAGGCTTCAGAATTGGTGGCTCCAGGCACCTTACTGCTCTAGCAAACAAACAAACAAACAAACAAACAAACAAACAAACAAACACACAACTTGTTGAAAGAAGTTCTGTTTGAAAGTTTATTTAAAAATTAGATCCATCCATCATCCCTTACAATTCTCTCAATTTGGCAGAAGACTCAAAGTTTTTCCTTGAAGGTAATCTCTGGGTTAAATTCACAAATACTGAACTAAAGTAGAGGAAGGAGAATAACTGACTTCGTGTATATCTGATTACAACCCCCCCTTCCTCTTTCTTCTCTGAGATAGTAGAAGGATGGCATCCAGGGCAACACTTTTCTGCAGGAGACTGGAAGAACATTCTGTGAAGCACCAGGTAAAAAGGAAATACCTAAAAGCACAGATAGAGTCAGGTTTCCCCACTAAATGGTCCAGCCAGGTCACTGCAGAGAGGTTAGCAGTTGACAGATTTCAGGCACCTGCCCAAGCTTTCTAAGAACATTTTATTCCCCAGGTCTTTCATACAATTTGACAACCAATGACTACTGTCTGCCAAGGAAAGCCTCAAATGAGACAGGGAAGAAACCAAATCAAATAAACAGAAAAGTACAACTTATGTAGGAAATAGAAACAATGCAGGCAGATGAAAAGTTTAAAGCCTACCAAATATTCTTAAAGAGATAAAGAAGATAGTGTAATCATTAAATGAGAACAGAATGTTATAAAAAGAGAGCAGCCAGGGAACAAAACATACTTCTTAGAAAATAAAACTACCAACTCAATAGAAGAGTTAAAAAACAGAGCTTAAAACTTTTCCCAGGAAGCAGGGCAAAAAAGTAAATGGAAAAAGGAAGAAAAATTTAAGAAAACTAGAAGATTAATACAAAATGTCCAATAGCCAATCGTGGTAGTGCAAGCCTGTAATCCCAGTACTTGGGAGGCTGAGACAGGAAGATCGCAGGTTCTAGGCCAGCCTCAGCTCCTTAGTGAGGCCCTTTGCAACTTAGTGAGATCCTGTTTCAAAATAAAGAATAAAAAATAGGGCAGGGGGTGTAGCTCGGAGGTAGAATGCCCCTGGGTTCCATCCCCAGACCCGCAAAGAGAGAGAGAGAGAGAGAGAGAGAGAGAGAGACAGACAGACAGACAGACAGACAGACAGACATGATTAGGTACACAGAGCAGCGTGTGTGCAGAGTAAAGATCACAAGATCACATCAGGACACCGCAAGGTGACATCTGCAAGCCAAGGAGAGACGGAAGAAACCAGACCTGCTGACTCCCTTGGACTTCTAGCTTCTAGACCCATAAGAAAATGAATTTCTGTGGTTTAAGGCTCCCGGTGCATGTGGTACTTGGTTATAGTTCCTGAGCAAACATTCCAAGTTGCTCCAAGAAAACTGGCCATGCTGTGAGGCGGTAGGCTGAACACGCACAGCATTTTACACGAACGTGAGCATTGTCGGTCGTCCATATCAGAGCAAATGGATGGCGAGTACGGAGGTGGGAGCCCGCGCCCCTCCCTCAGGCCGCCCCGTGGCCTGTCACTGACAAAGACCCTGTCGTTTCATGCTCTTCCATTTCATCCCCTTGGCTCCATATCACCATCCACCAGGTCTGTGTAGGAAGCTGCGGAGCCCTGCCCATTCGCTCTCCCGCAGGGCAGCACCTAGCACAGACCCAGGGGCCACCCCGCGCAGGCGCAGCTCACAGCAGCCTGCCTGGGTATGCAAAGCGCTCTTTCCCTCCAGTGTATTTGTTTTTGCCTGCCTGCTTTTGACAGTGTATTTGTGTTCTCTGGTTCTGCCTCTTTACCAAACAACCTACAGCTTCTCTTTCCAAAGCCCTTGAGTTAAGACACTCTATGTGATATATTCCACCTCCCACAGGGAAATTCCATTTCAAGGCTCTGGGTACAGCTCAGTGGTAGAGAGGCCCTGGGTTCTAAACCCAGCACTGCAGCCGGGCAGGGCGTGGTGGTGCACACCTGTAATCCCAGTACTCGGGAGGCTGAGACAGGAGGATCGCAGGTTCAAAGCCAGCTTCTGCAATTTAGTGAGGCTGTTGGTAACTTAGTGAGACCCTGTTTCCAAATAAAAAATAAAATAGGGCTGGAGATGTAGCTCGGAGGTAGAATGCCTCTGCATTAAATCCCCAGCACCACACAAAATAATAATAATAATAAAATAATAATAATAATAATGATAATGATAATAAACAACTCAGCACTGTAAAGAAGTAAAAAAAACTAACTCTTAGCCAGGCGTGGTGGTGCATGCATGTAATCCTAGCATTTGGGAGGGTAAGACAGGAGGATCACAGGTTTGCAGCCAGCCTCAGCTACTTAGTGAGGTCCTTTGCAACTTAGTGAGATACTGTTGCAAAATAAAGAATAAAAAATAGGACTGGAGGTGTAGCTTGGAGGTAGAATGCCCCTGGGCTCCATCCCCAGTACCACACAAAAATAAATAAATAAATAAATAAATAAATAAATAAATAAATAAATAAATAAATAGGTAAATAAATAACTCTTCCATCAGCGACAGCCCTCCTGCCCCTGCGTGTGGCTACTTATGGGCCTTGCAGCCACACTCTATCTAGGCTGTAGCTTGCTCCTTGGCTTCTGATTTTAATTCTCATATCATTGCTCTATAACACTCTCCTTTTCTCTGTCTCTATTGTCTTGTACTGGGGATTAAATCCAGAAGCATTATACCCCTAGGCTATACCTCCAGCCCTTTTGAAATTTTCTGACCATTTGTGTTTTTGAAGAAAAGATCTTGCTAGGTTGCTGAGCCTGGTCTTGAACCTGTGACCCTCCTGTCTTGGTCTCCTAAGTACTGGGATTATAGTCATGGCCACCATGTCTGGCCCCCAAACTCTTAATTCTGTATTGAACCTATTACCCTCCCTCCGTTCTTCTTCCTCCCTTTCCCCCTCACCCCTCTTCCCTTCCTCCCCTTTCCTTCATTCTAAGAATGCTGACCTTCGACTGTGTGCAAGGTCCATCTTCCGGTCAGCCCCTATCAAGCCCACTCATTAACCAGGAAGGGACTGAAGCTAACACACAGGCTCACTCGTCCTAGCTCTAGCGAGTCTGTCTTTCATTGGATCTGTGTCATCTCACTCCCAGCTAGCGCGGCTCTCTACTGTCTCCCCTAAAAGCTTGTGTGCGCGACAATACAGCTGTGTTCAGAGGTGAAGAGCCGGGCGTGGTGGTGCACGCTTGTAATCCCAGCATTCTGACACAGGAGGATCGTGGTTCGCGGATAGCCTCAGCTACTTAGTGAGGCCCTCTGCAACTTGGTGAGACCCTGTTTCAAAACAAAGAATAGAAATAGGGCAGGGGGTGTGGCTCAGAGGTCAAATGCCCCTGGGTTCCATCCCCAGACCAGCAAAAAAAAAAAAAAAAAAAAAAGAAAGAAAGAAAGAAAAAAAAGAGGTAAAGAGATTGGCTCACGAGGCTCTGACCACATCAGTGCATTGACCTATTCGGTGGGGTGATCATTTAACTAATTTTCAGTGGGATGTGGTGGTGTACTACTGTAATTCCAGTATTTGGGAGGCTGAGACAGGGAATCACAGGTTTGAGACCAGCCTCAGCAACTTAGTAAGGCCCTCAGCAACTTCGTGAGATCCTGTTTTAAAATAAAATAAAATAGGGCTAGGGGTGTTTCTCAGAGGTAGAATGCCCCTGGATTCAATTCCTGAACTACTACCACCACCACCAACATGAAAGAAGCTGGAGATATATAGCTTGGAGATAGAATGCCATTGGGTGAAATCCCTAGTAACACACACACACACATACACACACACACACACACACACACACACACACACACACATCCCAAAAACACTACTGGGAGGTAATGAAAATTATAGGTATGTCAGAAGCATGGTTGGAGGAAGTAGTTCATTGGGGACATGGTCCTGGGGACTTTATCTTTCCCTCCCCTTTTCCTGTTTTATGTTTTTTTTTCTCTCTCTCTCTCTGTTCCGTGGTTACCATGATCTGAACAGCTTTCTTCCACCCACCCTTCTGCCATATTGTTTCTGCCTTGGAGCCAACTGACCATGGACAAACCTCTGATACCAGGAGCCAAAATAAACCTTTCCTCCTCTAAGTTCTTGTGAGGTATGTTGGTCATGGCAACAAAACACTAACTAAGCTGGGTATGGTGGCACATGCTAGTAATCCTAATACTTGGGAGGCTGGGATAGGAGGATCGCAGGTTCAAAGCCAGCCTCAGCAACTTAGCGAGGCTCTCAACAACCTAGTGAGACTGTCTTCAAATAAGAAATTAAAATTGGGCTGAGAGTGTAGCTTGGAGGTAGAATGCCTCTGCATTCCATCCCCAGTGCCAAAGAAAATAAAAGAAAGAAAGAAAGAAAGAAAGAAACCCACTAAAACACTCCCTTAATCCTCATTCTCCAAATAACTAATGGATAAAGTCAGCCTTGCCTCAAAAGAAGAATAGGAAAACCATCAGAGAACACCTGTCATAAGATCCCTTCAGCCATCTTTCTTCAGGTTTCCAGGAATGAGGAAAGGTCAAGAACACCTGGTGACTTGTGGGCAACACCGAACCACATCAAGAGAGCTAATTACCTAAGAATTACTGAGCATTCCAGCACCTACCAGGCTGTGGTTGAAATTAGACTCCTAGAAACCCCATATAAGCTTTCATGTCTACAATCTCTGGTAAGATGGAATTTGGGGCAAAAGTCCTCCATCTTCCAACTTGCTGGGGCTGCCAATAAAGCTCTTTTTTCTTCCATCACTCATGGTTACAGGGCTTCAACAATGAAGGTATTTTGTTATTTTGTCTGACAAGAATTCTGGAGGAATCTGGGCCAAAACTGGACCAGCAGCTTGATGACGGCCTCGGGGAACTGGGCTTTTTTTTTTTTTTTTTTTATGTTTTGGGTTTTTTGTTTTTTGGGTTTTGGGTTTTTTTTTTATGTTTTGGGTTTTTTGTTTTTTGGGTTTTGGGTTTTTTTTTTTTTTTTTTTTTTTTTTGGTGGTGGTACTGAGTTTCCTGGATGCCCTTCTACCTCCGGGCTATACTCCCAGACCTATTTTTACATTTTTTAAAATTTGGAAACAGGGTCTCCTAAGCCAGCGCGTGCGGCTGGCTTCCCTATTTCATTTTAATACATGCTCTCACTAAGTTGCTAATAGTCTTGCTAAGTTGCTGAGGCTGTCCTTGAACCTGCACGATCCTCCTGTCTCCGCCTCCCAAGCACGGGGATTACAAGCGTGCGCCACCACGCCCGGCCTTTTTAATGTTTTCTTCACCGTTGTGTACATACTGGTTTTTCCTTTTTGTGTTTCCGGTTTCATGAGTATAGCATGGCTATTACAGCTGTAGACCTGGCAGCAAAATTCCAAATCAGGGATCAATGGATGAGGGGCAAGAACTAACAAGTGACTCTCCTCTCTCATCTATAAAGGAAAGACTTTTTTTTTTGCAAAAAAATTCTGACCCATTATATCTCGTTGGCCAGGCTGGACCGTGAGCCTACTTCTAGCTGCAAGGGAGTCTGGACATGTGAGGGTCTTGCTCCTCAGCTTTTCCACGGGAAGTCACTCAAAGGAGAAGGAGGCTGAAATTACTATTGGCTGACTAACCATGTGTCTCATAACTCCTTTTTTTTGCTACTGGGGATTGAACCCTAGGGCATTCTATCTCTGAGCTATATATCGTTATCCCTATTTCATTTTAATACAGGCTCTCACTAAGTTGCTAATAGTCTTGCTAAGTTGCTGAGGCTGTCCTTGAACCTGCAATCCTCTTGTCTCAGCCTCCCAAGTACTGAGATTACGGGCATGCACCACCATGCCCAGCTACATCTAACTCCTGACACTCAAAAAGACCTTAAGTTGCAAAAGGCCTTAATTTCACTCAAAAGCTTCAAGGGAGCAAAGATGACAGAACTGGAGGAAGGCTGTTGCTGTCGTTGCCCCAGCTCCTCTCCTTACATACTCTGCTCAAGTCCTGCCTCAGCTTTATGTGCCCAGAGCTACCTGGACGTCAGTGATTTCCTTAGCAACGCTAAGGCTCTGCCTTTGCACAGAGTCTGGAGTGGAGATCCTGCTTTCCTGTGCCTGGACTCTTGTTTACCAAGGGAACCCTGTTGGCAGGAATCTACCAGGGGACGCTGGTGGTGTTCTGGAAGCCTGCCACTCTTGAAGCACAAACGGAATCTGTCTTGTTCTGAACAGAAGTGCCCTTCAGGGTTCACAAGTGACCCAGGATCGGATTTGTATTCGATTAGAGAAAATTCACCCAGCAGGAGAGATCACATGTGTTGTAACTATTTTGTGGCACAGCTGTAAGAGAGCTCTAGAGTCAAGGGCAAGTGTGTGTGTGTGTGTGTGTGTGTGTGTGTGTGTGTGTGTGTGTAATTGGGGACTGAACCCAGGAGCACTCTGAGCTGTACCCCCCAGCCCTATCTATCTATCTATCTATCTATCTATCTATCTATCATCTACCTACCTACCTACCTACCTAATCTATCAATCATCTATCTATTTTGGAAACAAGGTCTTACTAGGCTAGAGAGTCTCACTACATTGCCTGGGTTGGTCATGAACTTACAACCTTCCTGTCAAAGCCTCCCAAGCACTGGGATTACAGGTATCTGTCACTACATCTGGCTAAAAGCAAGTTTTAAAAACACCTAGGAGGCCGGGCATGGTGGCGCACGCTTGTAATCCCAGCATTTGGAAGGCTAAAACCAGAGGATCGCGGTTTGTGAACAGCTTCAGCTACTTAGTGAGGCCCTCCGCAACTTAGTGAGACCTGGTTTCAAAATAAAGAATAAAAATAGGGCAGGGGATGTGGCTCGGAGGTCAAATGCCCCTGGGTCTCATCCCCAGACCTGAAAAAAACAAAAACAAAAAAACAAAAAACAAAAACACCCAGGAAACTTTGAAAAGAAGTGAGAGTTCAGAGGGGTCCCCAGGATGGCACAAAGAAGGCCTATGGTCAGGCAGAAGGGCACTGAGGGCATCCTAAGAGCCCTCGGGTTTCCGGTGTGCAGGGGGCAGAGCCACCATAGACATGTTTTGTGATTGGTATCAGAAGGTGACAGCAGGGATGCACACCGGTAGGGTGTCTTCAGCCATTTTTCCAGTAGGAGCAGTAGACTCGTGTGGCCGCCACTCTGTCTTTGTCCCCTTCCTGCCTGCAGAAAATGCTCTGTGGGAGGACTGGGCAGGTCAGAGGCCGAGGCGGTGTATTCTTTGCACAAGATTGTGTGTCCTTTGCATAAGACTGTGTGTCCTTTATATAGAGCAGGAAAGTGGCCCACCTCCCTCATACCTCCTGGGACCTGTGCCTCCTTCAGCCGCCTGGAACACTGCCCAAGGGCCACACTGGAGGCACGCGCCCTGTCTTTCTAGCCTCCTTCCTGATCTGCCCCTCACTCTTCTCCAAAATTGCCTCTCTTGGATGGGCTCTCAAAGCCTGCTGCCTCTTCCCTGCTTACCCCCAGCCCCCAGCTTCTTCTGCAGCTGCCCAGGTAAGACCGCCCACTTTTCAAGGACTCTGTCCAGGTCACCTCCTGGGGGAGTCTCCTGGCGACTCAGGCAGCAGAGCAAGCTGCCCTGTGCTCTGGTACATGTGAGCATCGTGGCTACACCTGAACAGCAGGACTCCACTGAGCAGCTGTGGACACTGAGGGCTCTGCCTGGGACCGTGGGCCCCTTGACGCCACGGATTGAACCTCATCGTACTGGAAGCGGTATGCACCTCAGAGGATGTCCCAGAGGAAATTCGGTGCAGGAGAAATGAAAGTTTCTCTGCCATAAAAATTAACCCACACTGAAGTTTGATTATACTGTGGTTTGATTGTGGTTTGTGTGTGTGTGTGGGGGGGGGGGTACTAGAGATTGAACCCAAGGGCATTCTACCTACAATGAAACAGGGTCTCACTAAATTGTGAAGGACCTCGCTCACTAAGCTGCTGAGGCTGGCCGTGAACCTGCATCCTCCTGTCTCAGCCTCCCAAGTACTGGGATTACAAGTGTGCATCCCATACCTGGGTCAATCGCATATTTTAAAAGCAGGATGGGGGTGTGTGTGCATGCTTGTATCCCCAGTACTTGAGAGGCTGAGACAGGGAGATCGCAGGTTCACAGCCAGCCTCAGCTACTTAGTGAAACCCTTTGAAACTTATATAGCTCAGAAGTAGAAGGTATCTGGGTTTTATCTCCAGCAGCACTAAACAAACAAACAAGCAAGCAAGCTAAACGGTAGTGTTCTAGTACAGATGACAACTTTATCACAAAACAAGAACTTTGATAAAGCAAAGTAATAGTAAAGGGTTTTACCGTACCCCATTTCAAATATTACTATAAAGTCACATTAACTTAGACTGTGTAGTAAATTAGGTAAAGATAGATCAATGGAACAGAAATGAGTCGAGGAATAGAACTTTAATATTATGGCTTTATTTATTTATTTATTTATTTATTTATTGTGGTACTGGGGTTCCTGGAAACCCTTCTACCTCCGGGCTACACTCCCAGACCTATTTTTTTTAATATTTTTATTTGGAAATGGGGTCTCTTAAGCCAGCATGGCTGGCTTCAAACCTGTGCAATCCTCCTGTCTCCACCTCTCAAGCAGGGGGGGGGGGATTATAAGCATGTGCCACCACGCAAAGCTAAAATTTTTTTTTTTTTTTTTTGAGAACTGGGGATTGAACCCAGGGGCATTCTATCTCTCTGAGTTACACCCCCAGCCCTATTTTTTATTTTTATATTTGTTTATTTATTTATTTATTTGGTGGTACTGGGGATAGAACCTTTCTACCTCCGGGCTACACTCCCAGACCTATTTTATATTTTATTTGGAAACAGGGATTACAAGTGTGCACCACCACGCCTGGCCCTCTATTATGGTATTTAAAGTCAGCTGATTTTTAACAAAAATGACAAAACTTTCCTATGAAATTTCTTTTCAGCAAATAGCACAATTTTTTATCTATATGCCAACAAAATTAGTGAACTGTAGATTCTTGTCTCCATTACACACACAGGGTCATGGATCTAAGTCGGGAGTGGAGAGGACCAGAATCACTGGAGTGGACATCTTCCCTCTGCATCCTGCCCTACCTGGAGAGCAGGCCTGAGGAGGTGCCGGGGAGGGCTTTCTCAGGAGGGGACACCCCAAAACACTTGAATCGAGCTGCAGAAGCCTGTGAGATGGTGCTCCCTAAAACTCTAAAAATGGAGTAACTCGCTGCCTCTCAAGAAGTAACTCCAAACAGGAGCCTCAGAGTCAAAGCAGGGAGGCAGAGACCAGCCTGACGGTCTCAGAAGGCCGCTTGTAGAGGGAGGAGATTCTAACGGCCCCGGGGAGAGCCAACCCCGTCACAGTCACAGGCAGGACAACTGGTAGGATGATTTCAGGAATTCCGTCCAAAACAATTGCTTAGACACAGCGTTGGGGTGCTCGGGCTGCAGTAAGACAGCACCACAGAGCAGGCATCTTCAATAATGAGCACTTGTTTGCCACTGTTCTGGAGCCTTACAAGGCTGAGGCCAGAGGGCAGCATGGTCAGACTCATGAGGGCTGCCTCCCTCGGTTCACAGATGGCTGCCTTCCCCTGGAGTCTCCACAGAGAGCAGAGACGTGGGTGGAGACAAGCTTTCTTATGTTTTTTTTTTTTCTTTTTTCCTAGAACAGAATGAATTCTATCATAAGGGCTTCCCCCTCGTGCCTCAATCGTCCCCCAAAGGCCCATGTTCAAATACTGTCACCCTGCGAAAAGGATTTAACACATACATTTAGGGGGCAGGAGGGCTCATTCCATCCATAGCTCACGTCCTCATAAAATTTCTTCAAGAAGAAGAAACTCCGGAGGGCTTCTGGAAAGAGCCCTTATCTACAAAGGCAAGAGAGCAGCCAGGCCTGGTGGCACACACCTACAATTCCAGTATTTGGGCGGCTGAGACAGGAGGATTGGGGTTTGCAGACAGCTTTACCTACATAGTGAGGCCCTTTGCAACTCAGTGAGACACCGTTTCAAAATAAATAATAAAAAGTAGGGCTGGGGGTGTCGATCGGAGGTAGAATGTCCCTGGGTTCCATCCCCAATATCGCAAAATTAATTAATTAATTAAAAATTAAAAATAGGGCTGGGGTGTCGATTGGAGGTAGAATGTCCCTGGGTTCCATCCCCAGTACCGCAAAATTAATTAATTAATTAATAAAAAAATAAAAAAAAATAGGGCTGGGGGTGTAGCTCAGGATAGAATGCCCCTGGGTTCAATCACCAGTACAATAAATAAATAAATAAATAAATAAATAAATAAATAAATAAATAAAGTTGGGGGTATAGCTCAGAGGTAGAAAACCCCTGGATTCAATCTCTAGTACCACATACACGCGCGCGCGCACACACACACACCAAAGAAAAGCATTTAAAGGGATTAAGTTGTGGGAGACGATACATAGAAATAGCATTTTGACCCACAATCTGCAGCAGATTCTGCACAGATTTCTATTCTAGAAAGCCCAGAAGCCCACCAGTGTCAAGTCAGGCCTGAAGAAAGCCTGGCTGCTATATCTGCTGCTATATCTGTAACCTCTGTAAATCAGTCCCAAATGTTCAGCGCTTGGTTACTGACAGCTTTCCAAATTAAAAAAAAATTTTTTTCCCTTGGTGCATTGTAGCCATAGAGCTTAATGGAGGACAAGATGGTGGAGGCATACACACACGCATCGCTCAAGGAGCCCTCCCCCAGCTCCCGCCCCATCCCCTCCCCCCTCCTCAAGTTTGGCTCAGTGATGGACTTTGATGTATTTACATCATCGCCCCTTCCAACTTCACAACTGCCAGCAAAGGCCAAGTAGGCGGGGCTAGCTAAGCCTGGGCCCGCCTCCAGTGACCACGTGACCTCCCCAGGCCAGCAGCCGCCAATCAGGGCAACAGACACCTTCCCTTTGCACCGCAGAGCCCTCCGCCTCCTCCGCCAGCTTCCAGTTTCTGCAAAACTGCAAGTGACAGTGGGTGTCTGCCTCCCTTGCTGTGGCGAGCTCAGAATAAATAGCCTTTGCCCTCTCCATTTGGTGGGTTTCCACTTATTCCACGGCTGACTCAGAGATGGGCCAAAAGATGAGAATATAATAAGCAAAAACTCACAAAAGGCGAGGTAAAATAAACCAGCTTCCCACTTCTCATGGTAACAAGCGAATAGGCACTATTTAGAGAAATAAATCAAGAAATAGGACAGCCCATATTATTTACAGTTATGGCGATACCGCCTCCTGACTTACAAAGAAAAAATGGCCGAAAGGAGTTTCCCTTCCTCTACCCCATGACTGGATCTGGGAAGGAGAAAGGGGCTGGGGTGTCTCCTTTTCACTCCAGAACCTTCTAGGATGTTTGAACTTTGGTTTTCATATCAACTCATTAGTGTGTGTGTGTGTGTGTGTGTGTGTGTGTGTGTGTGTGTGTGTTGCTGAGGATTGAACCTAGGGGCATTCTACCTCCAAGCTACAACCCTCATTTTTTTTTTTTTTTTCAGGTCTGGGGATGGAACCCAAAGGCATTTGACCTCTGAGCTACACCCTCAGCCCTATTTTTTATTCTTTATTTTGAAACAGGGTCTCACTGAGTTGCAAAGGGCCTCACTAAGTAGCTGAGGCTGTCGGCGAACACAGATCCTCCTGTCTCAGCCTCCCGAATGCTGGGATTACAAGCGTGCGCCACCACACCTAGCTCAATGCATTACTTTTATAATTGAACATGTTTCTGTAGGCCCTTTATTTATCTTGATTAGAATCCTGCTTTTAAATTGAACATGCGTCAGGTGTGGTGGCCTGTGCCTGTAATCTCAGTACTCAGGAGACTGAGACAGGAGGATTGCAGGTTTGAGGATACCCTCAGCATGTCGTGAGACTGTCATCAACCTAGCAAACCCTGTATCAAAATAAAAATAAAGCCGTGTGTGGTGGCACAGGCTTGTAAACCCAGTACTCCGTAGGCTGAGACAGAAGGATCACAGGTTCACAGCCAGCTTTCAGCTACATAGTGAGGCCCTCAGCAACTTAGTGAGACTCCGTTTCAAAATAAAGAAAAATATATATATAGGGCTGGAGGATGTAACTCAGAGGTAGAATTCCCCTGGGTTCGATCCTCAGTACCAAAAATAAAATAAAAATAAGAATAGGGCTGGGGTATAGCTTGGAGGTACAATGGCACTGGGTTCAGTCTCTAGAACCATAAATAAAAAGAAGAAAATAAAATGTAGCTATGAACCACATTATGATGTGAGACTATAACGTACCAATAAAAGTATAAAAGTGAATGAAAAAATTTTAAAATGTAGATGTGTCTAGGAAGGCGAAGTCCTTTGTATTGACCTTGGCACCACCCCAGCAGGGGGGAGGCAGGAACGGAGGAGGGGCAGCCTCCACGTGCTTAGGGGCCCGGGGACAGGCCCGGTGTCTATGTGGTGACTGACAGGGCCACAGTGATGAGGAGGGACATCATGGCATTCAACACTCTTTCTCAGTGCCTTTCTTGGGGACATTTGTATCTAATCCAGCAACAGACCTGGAAGGCCAGACCCACAGCAATGACAACAGATTAGAGCAAAGGGGGCGAATCCGCAAAGACAGGGTTAAAGAAACAAAACAAAGTAGATTCCATACCGGGCCGCAAAACAGGAATTCACCCGCAATTCTCCAGCCCATGTTTTCTAAGGAAAACGTTAAATCCACTTTCACTGAAGGTCTAAAATAAGACCGTCTGTTCTACTTTATGCTTTTGAAATTTGTGATTATTTAAATGTCTGATTCTTTTCCTTTTATATCCCTTGTGGGGGTGGGACGGGTAGTGAACACTCGAGTCTGAAATGTTCCTTGCTTCTCAGAATGAATAACAGGAGTGGATGCCTGGCTGGCTGAAATGGGGGAGGTTGCCAGAAGCTGCTGTTTTATTTAAGAAGGCTTACAGCTGCCTCTGTCCATTAACACAAAGAAAAGGAGCGGGCAGGGGCCCTTGTTATCTGAGAACACCCACTCAGCTGTGGCTGGCTGCGGTTCACGGAGAGCAGGCTGCAAAGTAGCGCAGACTTATTCAACCAGAAGGAAGGGCTTGGCCTTTATTCATGAAGCCAACTGCTGGGGCCACCTCAGAACTGACGCTTTATTTTTTAATTTGTTATTTATTTATTTATTTATTTATTTATTTATTTATTTAGATACTGGGGTTAGAAACCAGGGGCATTCTATCTCCGAGCTATAACCCCAGCCCGATTTTTTTATTCTTTATTTTGAAACAAGGTCTCACTGAGTTGCAAAGGGCCTCATTAA
This sequence comes from Muscardinus avellanarius, assembly GCF_963383645.1. Taxonomy (NCBI): domain Eukaryota; kingdom Metazoa; phylum Chordata; class Mammalia; order Rodentia; family Gliridae; genus Muscardinus; species Muscardinus avellanarius. The sequence continues at coordinate 17,774,081 of NC_137803.1, forward strand.
GTAGCTGAGGCTGTCTGCAAACCGTCTTCCTGTCTCAACCTCCCAAATGCTGGGATTACAAGCGGGCCACGATGTCCAGCCCTAATACTTTATTTTTATATTTATTTATTTATTTATTTATTTATTTATTTATTTATTTATTTTTGTGGTACTGGGGATGGAACCCAGGGGCATTCTACCTCCGAGCTATACCCCCAGTCCGATTATTTATTTATTTATTTATTATTTATTTATTTATTTTGCGGGTCTGAGAATGGAACCCAGAGGCATTTGACCTCTGAGCTACACCCCCTGCCCAATTTTTTATTCTTTATTTTGAAACAGGGTATCACTGAGTTGCGAAGGGCCTCACTAAGTAGCTGAGGCTGTCTGCAAACCTGATTCTCCCTTCTCAGCCTCCCAAATGGTGGGATTACAAGCATGCGCCACCACCCCCGGCTCTTATTCTTTATTTTAAAACAAGGTCTCAGAGTTGCAAAGGGCCTAAACAGCTGTGGCTGTGCTTGAAAGGAGCCACAATCCTCCGGTCTCAGCCTCCCAAATGCTGGGATCACAAGTGTGCGCCACCACACCCAGCTCATTTTTACAGTGGACAGAGAGCTGAAGGACCAGTCACTTCAGCTTATTTGATTGCTACAGTCTAACCTTTGGACCAGGAGCGGGCTCAGTGATGTATCATTTGCAAACTGAGGCCCCTGCCTCTATCCCAGCAGGGAGAGCAGAGGACTCAGACACCTGTTTACTGGTCCTTGACACTTGATGCCCTACAGCCCTTGTGACAAGTAGTTCTCTGCCCCCTCTAACTCTCGTGGCTTTTGAGACTCAATTCTTGGCTCCAGGAGCACCCGCTACTGCCTTTCCCAGCTCTTACTAAGAAGTACATATGGGACATGATAAAACAGGTTGGGGAGCGTGTCCCGAGGCTTGCCAGGCAGGAGTCTCAGCTCCTGGATCTTCAACAGCTAAGCCTCCCTTTGCCCCCTGTAAAATTCTTCTAGGACTTCCTACTCTCTTTACTCTGCCTACTATAGGAGCTTCCTAATTACTTTGTGGCTTATTGCTGCATCATAAGTATAAATGAAACAGGGGTTTCTTGAGAGGAAACCTGGCATCTCCTCGAGATGAAACGAAGTTTCCTAAGAAGGAACTCGACGTTTCCTTACCGGGTTCTTGTCTACGGTGAGCAAAGAATGATACCGCAGACCTCAGGAAGGGGAGTAAAAGGTTTATTGCAAGCAGCAGGAAATGGGGGGAGGGTGGCTGAATACCCCCAAAGGGGCTGGAACTCTGGGTCCAGCAGCTGCCTTCAGGACAATACTTGAGAGTATCCCAAGCCAAGTGCCGTCAATTACAAACTACTTTTTCCCAGAGTCCACGCGATCTGCCTGAAAAGAGGTACAGGTCACCCCTAGGGGCCTGGTTAGCCTTGATGTCCAGCAGAGGCCTTCAGGTCACTACTTGAGAGTCACCCTAGCCACGAGCCCTCAGATGCACTCTGCCTTCTCTCAGGGCCAACACAACCTGTGAGAGAGAAGAGCTCCCCAAAAGGGGAGAGGGTCCCGAGATGCAAAGCCCCAATTGCTGATCCCCAAGGGTCATTGCCCACCGCTTTTGGTTAGGGTGACTTTGGGAATTCTGGGAAGCAGCTCTCAGGATTTGCATAGGGTATTTGTAAGTCCTTTGAAGGGTCCTTTCAGGAATGCCAGATTTGCTAGGTGGGTTTGTTGATTAGTAAACAGATGGCTTTGTGAATCTCTGGCCTTCTTATCTCTGAGCCTTTGGAATTTCAGGTATTTGTCGCCCCTCAGGAAACTCAGGAAATTAACTTTTTTCTCTGGTGGCCTTTTCCCTATCTGCCTATTTCCTTTCTACCTCCTCATCACCAAAGTGTGAGATCCTAGAGATGGAGAGATAATAAAAAAAATCCAAGTAAAAGTTCAGGGTGCTGATGGGGAATGTGCCGGTATTGCAAAATTGCTTTGGTATTCATTTGAAAATGTAAAAAGGCGTCAGGGCCTGGGTGCTGCCGGGCACAGGCATGCAGGCAGCTTGTTATAACGCAGAGTTCCCCTCACCAAAAGTGATTAGCAAATACACAAAAGAGTTATAGCGCAGGGCCTTCATATTTTAAAGACAAGCTTACATAATAAATAACTTCTAGCAGATAGGCTAAAATTCCCCAAGGATGTGGGAGGATGATACAGGCCTTCCTCAAAGAGGGCAGATACCATAGGACCACTGGCTTTGTTAACCAAGGAACACATCTTGGTCTTAACAAAGACTTACACCAAGATAGGGTGGGCCCACACCTGCATCAGGGCAGGAAGAAGGCTGTTGGTCAAGCAGGATGGGAGAGAGTAAATCCTCATAATCATAACAAAAGGCTTGCACTGGAGAGATGGGAGATAGTGAATCTTTATAAAAACTGCTCTATATTCAAAACCTCAGTGTCTTATTTTCAAGGCACTCCACTACGCCGTCCCTCTGATGTAGTGCTTTAATAATTCTGTCCCTTCTTTCCACCTTTGTAATAATAAAAACTGCTTAAGCTTGCAGCAGTACAGTTCTGGCTATTTTTTCTAAATTAGCTAAGAACAAGAGCCCATGACTCCGTCTCACACCATTATAGTTTTGGGTCTGTTACATGTTCTACATGGAAACTTAGGTTTCTGCCTCTTTGGGGCTCAGTAGACTGACTGGCGCTCTCTCTCGCCCTTCCTTCCTTCCTTCCTTCCTTCCTTCCTTCCTTCCTTCCTTTCTTCCTTCCTTCCTTCCTTTCTTCCTAGGTATCAGGGATTGAACCCACGGGCATTCAACCTCTGAGCTATATCCCCAGTCCTGTTTTTTGTTTTTGTTTTTTGCGATACTAGGGATGGAACCCAGGGGCATTCTACCTTTGAGCTACACCCCCAGTCCTATTTTTTATTCTTTATTTTGAAACAGGGTCTCACTGAGTTGCAAAGAGCCTAAGTAGTAGCTGAGGCTGTCCATGAACCGCGATCTTCCGGTCTCAGCCTCCCAAATGCTGAGATTATAAGCATGAGCCACTGTGCCTGGCTTTTATTTTATTTTGCAGTCTGGGGATGGAACCCAGGGGCGTTCTACCTCCAAGCTACACCCATGGCCCAATTTTTTTATTCTTTATTTTGAAACAGGGCTCACTAAGTAACTGAGGGTGTCTATGAATTGCAATCCTCCTGTCTCAGCCTCCCAAATACTGGGTTTATTTATTTATTTATTTATTTTGGTGGTACTGGGGGGTGGAACCTAGGGGCTTTTTCTACCTCCAGGCTATACTCCCAGTCCCTTTTTATATTTTATTTGGAAACAGGGTCTCACTAAGTTGCTGAGAGCCTCACTAAGTAGCTGAGGCTGGCTTTGAACCTGTGCGATCCTCCTGTCTCAGCCTCCCAAGCGCGGGGATTACAAGCGTGCGTCACCACACCCGGCTCCTGACAATATTTCCAAGGCTCTGACTGGGTGTCCTATCTCACCATGAAGGAGTCCTCATCTTCTCAAATGACATGAACTAGTCACAGGGCAAATGGGGCAGGAATACATGGGCTGCCAAGGGGAGCTACAGAAGGCTCTACCCGCACGGAGGTGATGTCTAGGATCTGAGCTGGATGTGGGAACAGAGCATCCAGGATGGCGGAGAGCATGCAGGTCCAAAGCAAAATCTGCTTCTCTGGGGTGAGACGGTTGCTAGGAAATGCACACCACAAGACAGCGCTGTCACCCAGCAGGCCAAGCGCTGGTGTTTGCCATGGAGCTGCAGCGCAGCCCAGTGGGGGCCACGCGTGTAGTTTGAGAGTTATGGCTTCTAAAGCGATTACACAGGTTCGAAGCCCAGCGCTGCCACTGATTCTTTGGGGATGAAAATAAACTTTCTCAGTCTTATCTTACACCTTAACTTTCTCACTTAGAAGGGCAACTGTAGCAATGAAATTCACACAAAATCCATGTGCAAGATTGTTCCCGGCAGCCAAGCCAGGGAACCTACCTGTATCTGGGCTGGACAGATTCTGCGCCCACACACATAAGAAATAAGCAAATGACGTGAAGAGGAAAAATGAATTTGATGCAAACTGGGGAGAAGCAGCAAGATCGCTTCTCCGCTGGTCCTATAGAAGGGCTCTGCAATGTGTAGGAACAAAAGCCAGGTGACATACATATGTCAGCTTAGCTAGGCTGTGCTTAGCCAGAGAACGAGTCGGTTTTAGTCTTCCTGATACCCATGCTCAGCAAGAGGAAGTTGTTACTCTCGGCATGAGGAAGTTTAGAAACTTTCTGTTTTAAGACCACAAAAATTGTGGGTAGATGCTATACTTAGATGTTCAGAAACAATGAAGGTCTTCTTCAAGAGCCCCACTCACTGGGCAACAAAAAAAGTAAAGAACTTGCAGCCTAATCTGGTCATCCCCAACCCCATTAGTCAGGGTTCTCTAGGGAGAAAGCACTGTTAAAAAATGCATATTTGCCGGGCGTGGTGGTGCACACTTGTAATCCCCGCGCTTGGGAGGCTGAGACAGGAGGATCACACAGGTTCGAAGTCAGCCTCAGCTACTTAGTGAGGCTCTCAGCAACTTAGTGAGACCCTGTTTCCAAATAAAGTATAAAATAGGTCTGAGAGTATAGCCCTGAGGTAGAAAGCCTCTGGGTTCCACCCCTAGTACCACACACACACACACACACACACACACAAAAATGCATATAGACAAGGGACGTGGTGGCACACACTTACCATTCCAGCACTTGGGAGGCTGGGGACAGGAGGATTTACAGGCTCACAGCCAGCCTTTGCAATGAAAACTTAAAATAGGTCTGGGGTATAGCTCAGAGATAGAACTCCCATAGGTTCAATCTCCAGTACCACAATAAATAGAGAAAGGAAGGAAGGAAGGAAGGAAGGAAGGAAGGAAGGAAGGAAGGAAGGAACCATTTACTTATTATTAAAAAAAAATACTTAAAAATAAAAAGGAATGAAACCAGGCATGGTGGCATACACTTGTAATCCCAGCATTTGGGAGGCTGAGACAGGAGGATCACAGTTCACAGACAGCCTCAGCTACTTAGTGAGGCCCTTTGCAACTCAGTGAGACCCTGTTTCAAAATAAAGAATAAAAAATAGGACTGGGGTGTAGCTTGGAGGTAGAATGTCCCTGGGTTCCAACCCCAATACCGCAAATATAAATAAATAAAGGAATGGATGATTGGGGAATTGTCTCACCGGATTGTTGTATCTAGATTCCCCAGATCCCAGGATCCCAGGATCTTTGTTTGTTTGTTTATTTTGTGTTTTTTTTTTAACCAACTGATCACCCACTGGCTGGAGATGAGCTGGGATGAGGGCAGCGTGGTTCAGAGCAAGTCCGGAGGCCTCAGAGCCAGGGAAGCTAAGGGTCACCAGGGGGCTGCTGACGTAAGTCCTGAGCGCCTGGGCCTGCGATGGAGCTTCACCAGCTGTGGGGTTGGAGACCCACTGGTCCAACTGAATGGTGCCACCCACACTGCAAGCAGGTCTGCCCAGCCTGGCCCACTCAGGTTCACAGGCTGCCCTCCTCCGGAAATATCCTCAGAGATACACCCAGAGTGTGTGTTTCCAGGTTTCTAGGAATTCCTTAGTCCCATTGACACCTAAAATTCATCACCACCCCTTCCCTCCCCTCTGTGATGGTATTCTTGGGATTATAAACCCTTGAGGTGCTGGGGAAAGGAGGGTCAATCTGTAGGGCATTTTCTGACTCTGTTGGTCCCTGCAAGGATGTTCCTTGTCCACTTGCTGGGTGCGGACCTGCCACTACCATGACTCTGATAACTGGCATCTGTCTTCTTGGCTTGCGGAATCTGGTTCCTGACCCCTAGGATGTGGTCCGGTGTGACTTTTCCTTACACTGTGGGTCTGGCTGAGTTTGTGCTGTGTTCTCCATCCAGCTTCGCCTGAGGTCACCTTCCTTGGCCACTGGAAGCCTATACAAGCCCAGCCGGACGTGGTGGTGCATGCCTGCAATCCCTGTATTTAGGAAGCTGAACAGGAGGATCACAGGTTCAAGGCCAGCCTTGGCAATGTAGCGAGACTGTCAGCAACCTGACAAGACCCCATTCCAAAATAACAAAACAAAACCAAGGGCTAGGGGTGTGGATGTCTCTGGGCCTAATCCCTGGTGGTCCCTTGAGCCTCAGAAGCCTCAATGACAGGCAGAAACTTACAGGCTTCATCGGTGCCACCTGGTGCCCCATGCTCGCTCCCTCCCTCTGCAAGCATCTTTGGAAAATGAAAAGCTCTTTGTAATTGGAATCATAATCCCCTAATTTATCTGCCTTAATGAACAAAAAATACTGTATTACTGCACTCACTCTGATGGAGCTATTCCCATATAGAGCAGGGAGCCAGACAGATGCCCCAGCCTTCCAGAATACCAACACACCTTTCTGGATATTTCCAAAGCTACCTCCAAACTACTCCTCCAGTGGACAGGGAGAAAAAAGGTTCACAGGCTGCCCTCCTCCAGAAATATCCTCAGAGATACACCCAGAGTTGTGTGTTTCCAGGTTTCTAGGAATTCCTTAGTCCCATTGACACCTAAAATTCATCATCACCCCTTCCCTCCCCTCTGTCTTCCTCTTCCTCTACCTTTACCTTCTCTTTGATTCCTCGCCTTCTGGGGGGGGGGGCGGGGGGCAGCCGTCTGCCTTCCCCCTTTGTGTTCCCAGGAGACTGCCTCTCACCAGCAGGTGCAGGTGGCCAGGGCAAGCTCTTGACAGTCGCCTGGGAAGAGATCCAAGAAAATGTGAATCCTAATTCTCATCAAAGCTGGCTTGTGATACTAAGTCTTTCAGCAAAATCCTGTTTTAACTGCTGGAAGTGGAGTGTGGCTTCCCTTTCTCTTCTGCCCTGGGTTTTAACACCTGCCCATCATTCCCATTCCCCGCCTCCCCTCACTTCCTAGGGACCTCTGTAAGCCAATGGGAGAAGGTCCTGAAAGAGAAATGCAAATGAGGAAGGCATAATCCTGTTTTCTAAAAACCTCGGTGTTATGAACTCAGGTCCCTCCTAAGCTGGGACTGGACAAGCAGGCAGACTTGGGGTGGGGAGGGTTATGACACTGCTGCGGAGGACACAGAATCCAAGGTTGGCAGGAAGGTCATCTTCGGGGTTCGTCAGTTTGATCAAGGGCAGGTGCTGCCAGACATTCTATGTTCCCTCTTGTTAGCTGCAGAGGATGAGGATGAAAATGTGGCCCCGGCCTGGTACCGGAGACCTGCTCCCCGCTGCTCGGCTCACTGTCCTTCTTCAAAGTGTTGACCAAGTCTGGTGTGTGCATGTGCGTGCGTGTGTGTGTGTGGCACCGGGGACTGAACCCAGGGGTGTTCTACCTCTGAGCTACACTGCCAGCCCTGTGTTGGAACAGAGTCTCGCTAAGTTACCACACTCAGGTCTTGATCCTGTGGATTCTCCTGTCTCAGCCTCCTTGCCCAGCTTGACCAAGTCCTTGACAGCCTGACCTGTTCTGTGATGACCTTGGTCTTTTTCTTACCACCCTCACAAGGACAGACAAGGCACTAGGGATGAAAATGAAAAGTTTTATCCCTTCATTTTGTTTAAAAATTGGGTTTTGCTTCAAGTAAACTTAAATGAAGTTTATTTTGCAAAATAAATTTGTTTTGAATTCTTGAGTAAATAAGGGTCAGGAACGGGTTCTGAGATTTTTCAGTATCTTTTCATTTCTACCACTGAACAAAATGTTATAAAATACATTGGGGAAGTATCTTCTGTGAACAGCAAAAGTTTCAAGGGGCCGAGAAAGCTGTTCATTAACACCCTCAAAATTAAACAATCACCAATTAAAGAATATGAACACTTTTGAGACAGTCTACATACTTTGACTTTGAAATGGAAATTTCCTGTAACTCTGTTCTCAAGCTTCCAGATGATTTTAATTAAATGTATCCCCAGATTGTAAAACAGGCTGCGTTATTACCATTTGCAAAACTTAACCAAGTGAATAGAATTTTTCTCTTGATATCAAACAACCAAACACCAAACACAGAAATAAATCATATGCCTATCAGGACAGGATTCATTGTTTTAAAATACAAAGGAAAAAAAAATCAGTATGAACCATCTTATGTAAAAAGAAAAAATAAAGGTAGATTTATTGCAAGAATATTGGAAAATACCAGAAAAACCACTGCATAAATGATGAGGTGAATCTTGGGAAATGGTCAGTTATCAAGGTTGTTCACAAGGGGACACAGAAGGACACCTAAGCAAAAATTCCACTGCGTCCGATTGACAGAGGTCACCTTCAGTAATCTATGCTCCTGTGACACTGATCCAAGATTTAAATTTCCAGGGGAAAGCATCCAGGTGGCTGGCCTGGTCACGTGGCTCCACGGAGTCCTGATAAGGGGCACAGGGACTCTTTTATTTCCATGGTGATAGAGTTACCTCTTTCATCCACTATCCCCAACTGGGATAGTCTACAAAGATGGTGTATTCGTATGAGGAAGGACCGACTGATTGGTTGCTGGCTTATCTAAATGACAAGTATCACCGGGCATGGTGGTGCAAGCTTGTCATCCCCGCGCTTGGGAGGCTGAGACAGGAGGATCGCGCAGGTTCGAAGCCAGCCTCAGCTACTTAGTGAGGCTCTCAGCAGCTTAGTGAGACCCTGTTTCCAAATAAAGTATAATAGGTCTGAGAGTATAGCCCAGATGTAGAACACATCTTGAGTTCTACCCCCAGTACTAAAAAAAATAAAATAAAATAAAATGACAAGTATCCATTACAGATGGTGATCTGACTAAACAGCACAACTGTTTTATTTTATTTTATTTGCGGATTTGGGGATGGAACCCAGAAGCATTTGACCTCCAAGCTACACCCCCTGCCCAATTTTTTATTCTTTCTTTATTTTTAAACAGGGTCTCACTGAGTTGCAGAAGGCCTCACTAAGTAGCTGAGGCTGTCTGCGAACCTCGATCCTCCAGTCTCAGCCTCTCAAATGCTGGGATTACAAGAATGTGCCACCACGCCCAGCTGAGACCACAACTATTATATTTTATTTGGAAACAGGGTCTCACTAAGTTGCTGAGAGCCTCACTCAGTAGCTGAGGCTGGCTTCGAACCCGTGTGATCCTCCTGTCTCAGCCTCCCAAGCACGGGGATTACAAGCGTGAGCCACCACGCCCGGCTAGAGACCGCAACTATTAACCACAACTCCCAAGTTCAAAGTTTGAGTTTGCCAAGCTCACTGAATACCTAGAGCTTGGTGTTGGGTACCATGGATCAGGCTCTGTGGTAAACTGATTCCAGGATGGGAGCAGGTAGGTACAAGTTGGGCCAGGAACTGGGTCGCCTCTATGTTCCTGGGACAAGAAGCAAAGTAACTTCTGTAAATTCTCTAGCTATATTTTTAAAAATGTGGCTGGGTGTGGTGGCCCACGCTTGTAATTCCTGCACTTGGGAGGCTGAGACAGGAGGATCGCACAGGTTCGAAGCCAGCCTCAGCTACTTAGTGAGGCTCTCAGCAACATAGTGAGACCCTGTTTCCAAATAAAATATAAAAAAAATGTGTCTGGGAGTATAGCCCGGAAGTAGAAAGGCTCTGGGTTAACTCCCCTAGTACCACCAAAAAAAAAAAAGTGTGTGTGTGTGTGTGTGTGTGTGTGTGTGTGTATTACAAGACATTGAACAAGGGGCATTCTACCTTTGAGTTTTACTCCCATATAACTCAAGTTATATAGGTTATACTTTATGTAATTTTATTTGTAATATAATAGAATATATTTTATTTTTTTGTTTTGAAGCAGGATCTCACTAAGTTGCTGAGGGGCTCAGTAAGGTGTGTGTGTGTGTGTGTGTGTGTGTGTGTGTGTGTGTGTGTGTGTGTGTCTGGGGATGGAACCCAGGGGCATTTGACCTCTGAGCTACACCCCCTGCCCTATTTTTTATTCTTTATTTTGAAACAGGGTCACACTGAGTTGCAGAGGGCCTCACTAAGTAGCTGAGGCTGTCTGTGAACTGCGATCCTCCAATCTCAGCCTCCCGAATGCTGGGATGGTCTCACTAAATTTTTGAGGCTGGACTTAAACCTGTAATATTCCTGTCTCAGCCTCCCAGGTGCTGGTATTGTAGGCATGCGCTACCAAACCTGGCTTATGTAAAAATTTTGATGAAAATTTTCATATTTTCTCACATATGTGAAAGCCAGGGAATAACCAGGATACCAGAGAGACTTTAAATAATGAAGGAGAAACTCCAGTCGAACCGGGGAGGTAGTCTAGAGGATAGGGAGGGGAAAGAGGGAGGATCAATATTATGTACATATGTGAGAACACCAATGCCAATCTCAATATCCTGTATGGGGAAGGGGCCTGGGGAGGGAGGCCAGTAGAAAGGCCGCCAAGTGCTGGGCATGCACGTCACTATCCCTGAACTGCATTATGATGTCAGACTATAATACACCAATAAAAGTATACATTTTTCAAATTCATGATAAGTTATAGTGATTTACCAGTAAACACTTTTTTTTTCCCTTGTGGTACTGGGGATAGAACCCAGGGGCATTCTACCTCTGAGGTATACCCCCAGCCCTATTTTTTATTTTATTTTATTTGGTTATTTATTTATTTGTTTATTTATTTATTTATTTATTTATTTATTTATTGGTACTGGGGATGGAATCCAGGAGCATTCTACATCTAGGCTACATGCCCAGCCCCTATTTTTTTATTCTTTATTTTGAAACAGGGTCTGAGTTGCAGAGGGCCTCACTAAGTAGCCAAGGCTGTCTGCGAACCTCGATCCTCCAGTCTCAGCCTCTCAAATGCTGGGATTACAAGCGTGCGCCACCACGCCCAGCTCTTTTTTTAAATTTTATTTTGAAACAGGGCCTCACTGAGTTGCAAAGGGCCTCACTATAGTCAAAGCTGACTGCAAACCATGATCCTCCTATCACAGCCTCCTGAATGCTGGGATTACAAGCATGCGTGCGCCACCACGCCCAGCTACCAGTAAATATTTAGACTAACTAATAGAGAAGAATTTCCCACATATTGTATTTAAACTATACACATGACAGTGATTCCTGGTATCTCCTGTTCTTTATTGTCAAAAGTGCTATCCCTGGCTAAATTCATCCTAAAAGAAAAGGTAGCCATACTGTTATCGCCCACAGTACCCTGGCTCTTCAGAACTTGTTCGTGTTGAAATGATCAAAGCTCTTCCGGCCTTTGCAGTTCCCAACACCATTGATTCACCAGGCTGCCTCATGCCTGGAGCTCCCTGTGAGCCTTCCAATGACTCAATCCATTGTTCTGGGACTTAGTCAATGATGCCCACAGATGCCTAAAGTACGCAGGCAAAGGTAAACTAGAATTGCATTTTCCGGTCATGTTAGTTTTACTAACTGAATCGTAGGGCTTATTTTCTGACCATGTCTTCTCTTAAACTCTTTAGGCCTGAATCACTGCACTTCTGCCTCCCACAGGCCACCAAGAGCAGGTAAGGAGACCCGGGGGACTCAGGGTGGAGGGGGAGAGCAGACCCACTGATACAAGGAATCTTTATTTCTCCTCTGTCACGACTCGCTCAGAGGGCAAGAATGGCTTAGAATAGAAAGGCTCCGTGGCATTATTGAGTTTCTAGTGGGAATTAGCAGTATCCAAACAGAGATGCTGCATTTGTCTTTGGGTAGTGGGATGATCTACAGGGCCTGGAATGTCCTGCCTAGTGGGGAGGTCTTTGTTTGCCTGGGGGCTTTGGCCACTGGACTGTCTTGCAATGTGATTTACGAAGGATCCTTTGGGATATGCTATATTAGTTCTGACCTCTAAAGGAACTAGACACTAAAGGCATTAGTCCCACCTCTGGGAAGGGCTGGAAACAGGAGATCAGTCATAGAGGCCTGAGCCCCAATAAAACTCTAAACACTGAAGGCCCCAGGCCGACCTGCCTTGGTGGCGATGCTCTGCGCATTGGTACACACTGTGACCATGAGAAAGGAGAGGATGACAGACGCTTCATTTAGACCCCTCCAGAGCATCTCTGCCTTCAAGTGATTATAATCGATGCCCCTGTTATAAACTATAACCATTAGTATAATAGCTTGCGATGATTTCCGTGAGTCCTTCCAGTGAATTATAAAAGCTGAGGCTGATTTGGGACCCACCCATACACACAACTTGCAATTAGTGTCAGAAATGAGGGCGGTCTTCTCAGACTTATTTCCTCAGACTTGAGGTAGACTACCTTAAGGTACAGAGCCTGAGTCTCAAAAGCTACTTGGCAGGGACAGTCAAGCCCCATAAGTTATAGATTAGACATGGATGGGCTCAAGTCAACGCTCCGGTACACACGAGCCTAAGTCCAAAACCTGTGGTAGATGGTAGGCAGTCCAGAGCTCTGAACTCATCCTGTGTCCAAATGTCAGCACCATCCGAGTGATTCTCTGAAAGTTGTAAGAAGAAAAAGGAAAGCAGGGAAAACTCTTTAGGGGGAGAAATGAAATAGGGAAAATGCTGGCCCTGGTGGGTCCCGGGAGCCTAGAAAGGGACTTAGGAAATGATGAGGACGGCACTCCTGAAGCATACAGCCTCCTGTGAAGCTGGCCTGGAACACTTTTCCAGGCCAGGAAATAAGAAATTGCTCCCAGCCGGGCATAATGGTGCATGCTTGTAATCTCAGCATTCAGGAGGCTGAGACCTTAGGATCGCAGTTTGCGGACAGCCTCAGTTACTTAGTGAAGCCCTCCATAAATTATGTTTCAGAATAAAGAATAAAAAACAGGGCAGGGATGTAGCTTGGAGGTTGAATGCCCCTGGGTTCCATCCCCAGACCCACAAAAAGAAAAAAAAAGAAATTGCTCCCAAAGCCATGGCGCCTAGCAGCAGGACACAGGAACCAGTGTGGAGGGGCTCCCCTAGCCAAATCGAGCAGAACGTGAGCACCAAAGTGGAGAAACACAGGAATAAACCATTGGAAAATAGGTATTTGTTAATCCATCCATATGGTAGATATAGATAGGTGGTAGACAGGTAGATGATAAATGGATGAATAGATAGGCAGATGGATGGATGGATAGATGGATGGATGGATGATAGATAGATAGATAGATAGATGAGAGAGGTCTCTCTTTTGCTTACCATGAGTATGGAACAACTGGTAAATGTAGAGAGAATGCCAGTAGAGTGGGAAACAATCACTTTTCAAACATCTGGGTAAAGATGCCATCTGGAGGGTGTTTTGATGAGCAGCAGAGTATGTGAATGGACTTAAAGTATCTACTCACCAATAGTATCTTAGTTACAAGCGAAGAAAGCAGTCATTATGGAGTGGCGAAATCAGACAACACCTAGACTGAGTGATCAAAATTAACTACTAACAAGGACCAGATGGGATCGGGTAGCTCCCAACATGCTGCTTCGAGAATATAACACCTGTGCAGAGCTCTGGCCAAGGACGCATTCTCTCAAAATACTTAGAAATATCAGACAGACACAAACTGAGCACTGTACGTCTCAGCTGGGGTGGACTCTACAGGAAGATGCTAAGTACGTTTTGATTTGTGGTTTTAGTTTTATGTATTCATCAGTTCATTTTTTTTTTTTTAATGAGACAGGGTCTCACTGTATTGCCCAGGTAGGCCCCAAGTTCCTGGGCTTAGGCGATCCTCCTGTCTCAGCCTCCCAAGTGCTGGAATTACAGGAGTGAGCCGCCACATCCAGATTACTTTTAATTTCTTTCTTTTTTTTTTTTTTTTTTTGTGGTACGAGGGATGAAACACAGGAGCATTCCACCTCTGAGCTACACCTCCAGCCCTAAATTTTAGTCTTTTTTACTTTTGAAACAGGGTTTCACTGAGTTGCAAAGGGCAAAGGGCGAACCCCGATCCTCCAGTCTCCGCCTCCCAAATGCTGGGATTGCAAGCGTGCGCCACCACGCCCGGCTCAAAATGTTTCTTAATTTTAACATCTCTGTGCTCACTTTCTATACGTAATATCTTCTGAAGACACAAAATGAACGTTGTTTTATTTATTCTAGTTTCTAGTTTCCTTCTATGCCTGTCATCTTTTTCTTTTTAATATTTAGTTATTAGTGATTCTGTGTTCAAAATAACCAAACACAGGACTTTTACTGACTGGGTCAATGATCACTTCAGTAATTTGCCTATAATGGTAGAAGTTTATTTTGTTTTGTTTTGATTTTTTCCGGCGGTATTCAGGATGGAACCTAGCGGCCTTCAGGGCTATAGCCCAGCCCCATCTCTATTTTATTTTTATTTGAAAACAGAGTCTTACTAGGTTGCTAAGAGCCTTGCTAAATTGCTGAGGCCAGCCTTGAATCTTCAATCCTCCTGTCTCCGCCTCCCAAGTACTGGGATGACAAGCATGTGCCACCATGCCCAACTGGCAGAGGGTCTTTAAAGGTTGATTTATAAGCCAGATGTGGTGGCCCATGCCTATAATCCCAGTACTTGGGAGGCTGAGACAGGAGGATCACAGGTTTGAGGACAGCCTCAGCAGTTTACCACAGTTCTCAGCAACCTAGCAAGACTATTTCAAAACAAAAAATAAGACTGAGGGTAGAGCTTAGAGGTAAGATGTCCTTGGGTCCCATCCCCAGAACCAAACACACAAAGCAACTTTTTAAATTTCTAATTTGTATAAAGTATATAAATCATAAATGTACAACTCAATGATCTAGAAAAACTGAGATATGGAACATTGTATTGCTCCACAGATTTGCCAAGGTCCTTTCCAATAAATACTCCCCTCCTAGCTGTAACCCCTCTGCTGCACCATAACTTACTTTGACTGTTATTAAATTTCACATAAATAGAACCATAAAGTATTTTTTGTTTTATTTTATTTTTATATTTTATTTTATTTTTTATTTTTTATTTTTTATATTTTATTTTATTTTTATTTTATTTTATTTTTTATATTTTATTTTGGGGATAGAACCCAGGGGCATTTTACCTCTGAACTACACCCCCAGCCCTATTTTTTTAATTCTTTCTTTATTTCTTTATTATTATTTTTGTGGGGGAGGGACTGGGGATGAAACCCTGGGGCATTCAAACCCTGAGCTACACCCCCTGCCCTGATTTTTATTCTTTATTTTGAAATGGAGTCTCACTGAGTTGCAAAGGGCCTCACTAAGCAGCTGGTGCTGGCTGTGAGCCGTGATCCTCCTGTCTCCGCCTCCCAAGCACTGGGATTACAAGCGTGCACCACCACACCCGGCTTAACAACAATAATTTTTATTTTATTTTATTTTATGATGGTACTGGGGTTTCTGGAAGCCCTTCACCTCCGGGCTACACTCCCAGACCTATTTTTTTATATTTTTATTTGGCAACAGGGTCTCTTAAGCCAGCGTGTCTGGCTTCAAACCTGCGTGATCCTCTTGTCTCTGCCTCCCAAGTGCGGGGATTACAAGCGTGCGCCACCACGCCCGGCTTAATAACAATAATTTTTAAACAATCATATATCTGAACTGTTTTCCTGATTTCTGTTCTCACAATTATTTGTTGTATATGTCATCCTGTTCCTTTGGGCTCGCAATATGTCTTGCTGGGGTAGATCCCATAATAGTGAGCATTGGCAGATAATAAATTTCTGATGTCTTAATTTTGCCTCCCTTCTTTAATAACAACTTCGAGACCTGGGCATGGTGGAACACGCTTGTGATCCCAGTACTTGAGAGGCTGAGACAGGAGGTTTGTGGCCAGCCTCAGTTACTGAGTGAGGTCCTCACAACTCAGTGAGACCCCGTTTCAAAATGAAGAACAAGCCAGGTATGGTGGTGCACACTTGTAATCCTCGTACTTGGGAGGCTGAGACAGGAGGAGCCTGTAAATTTGAAGCCAGCCTCGGCTACTTAGTGAGACTCCTAGCAACTTAGCGAGACCCTGTTTCAAAATAAAATATAAAAATAATAGGTCTGGAGTATAGCCTAGAGGTAGAAGGCCCCTGGGTTCCAACCTCAATACCAGAAAAAAAAAAATTAAGAATAAAAATAGGGCTGATGGTGTAGCTCAGAGGTAGAATGCCCCAGGACTCCATCCCCAGCACCACACACTCACAAAACAATTTCAAAAATAATTTATATTCCCTAGCACTGTGAAGCGATTGCTCCCTGGTCTTCGAGCTTCTGATCGCCGCTCAGAGAACTGGGGCTGTTGAATTCTTATTACATCTTACTTGGGTAAGCTGATTGCGTTTGCTCTTCGGTATGCCTACAGTTTTCCCTCTGAAATCAGCATGCTTATGTTTCATTATGTTGTTTCTAGGTGTTGTTTTGTTTTTGTTTAACCTTTTTATGGAACAAATATGTTTAAGATTTACAGAACATTATCAGTTATTACATCATCAAATATTGCTGCTTTGTTATTTCTTCCCTTCATTATTGCCTGCTAACATTTCTACTAGGCTTGTGATATCCTTTTTTATCACTCTGCAAATCCTAAATAGATTTATTTTCTATTATTTTCTGTGTTATTACTGCAGTCAACCAGAATGAGTTTATCCTTTAGCTGTGTGTGTGTGTGTGTGTGTGTGTGTGTGTGTGTGTGTGTGTGTGTGGTTGGTACTGGGTGGAACCCAGGGGCTTTTCTACCTACGGGCTATACTCCCAGACCTATTTTATACTTTATTTGGAAACAGGATCTCACTAAGTTGCTGAGAGCCTCACTCAGTAGCTGAGGCTGGCTTCAAACCTGTGCGATCCTCAAGTCTCAGCCTCCCAAGTGCTGGGATTACAAGCGTGAGCCTCCACGCCCAGCGTTATCCTTTAACATTTTATCGGGCATCTTTCTTAAATTTTTTTTCTTGTCTATTTTCACAATCGCCTTCCCCGAGCATTCCAGACTCTGGTCTTTCTTGGCAACCTGGGAATTCAGCCTCAAGACGACACAGAGAGTATTTAAGCTCAGCAGCCACGGGCTGTAGCGCACGGTTTTCCTAAGGCTCCTGTCCAAGGCCTGTCCCTTTCTCATTCCTTCCTATCTCTGGGGGAGCCTCACTCACTAGGTTTCAGTGATCCTCTACACACTGATGGGGGGCCTGGGTTTCCAGCACAGGCCTCTTCTTAAGCTCTAAGCTTTGCATTTCCAATTATGCATGGCACGTTCTTTCCTGGGTAATTTATCGGCACCTCAAAATCAACAGGTCCAAAGCTGACTTCCAATCGCTTTCTCTCCCCCATCACTAAACTGTGCCTTCTAAATGTTACCTATCTCGGTAACTGGCATTGCCGTCTATTGCTGACCCAATCCAGTCCCCTTTGACCCCACTCCCACCATGTCAGTCACTTCCTGTTTCCTAAATATCTGATCTGACCCATTCTCTCCAAAGCCACTGAAATTGACTTCTCTGACTCCAATTCTTTTATTTGGGGAGAGGGGTACAGGGGATTGAACACCAGAGACACTTTAACTGAACTACATATGTTATACTCAAAGTCCGGGACCCCAGGGGGAGAGAGACCACCACCACAGACAATAATGCAAGAAAACAGAAAGGGGTTTATTGGGGAACTAGCTGGAGCTAGGGTCCAAGTCCCTCCAAAGCAGTGGGGTCTTGACAGGACCCCGAGTCTTTGTTCCAAGGCAGTTTTATACATTTCAGTCACTCGGGCTGTGATTTACAGAGGAGTTATCTTTAAACCAACTTTGCTGCTGTTATCACAAGCAAGGACAGGATACTTGGTGCCTCCCATTTGGTTCGTGCCTCCTGGGGTTGGTTGGGAGTTTTTCATCCTGACCCAGGTGGCAAAACTGGCACTTAACTGTTAGTTGTATTCCTGGGAAACTGAACCATAGGCCTAGCGTGTTTGCTGTATGGATGAAGCTTGTCATGGCCCCACTTTAGCCCCACTTCTGTCTTACACATACCCAGCCCCTTTTTATTTTACTTTGAGACAGAATCTCGCTAAACTGTCCAGGCTGGCCTCAAACTTACAATCCTCTTGCTTCAGCCTCCCAAGTAGCTGGGATCACAGGCATGCATCACCACACCTGGCTGACTCTATATCTTATGCCTCCTGATAGGCTTCAAAATAGTGGTTCTCAAATGCAAATCTGGCCAGGCATGGTGGCACATACCTGTAATCCCAGTACTTGGGGAGGCTGAGAAAGGGGGATCACAGGTTTAAGACTAGTCTCAGCAACCCAATGAGACCATCTTTCAAAATAAAAACTTAAAAAGGGGCTAAGAGTGTAGCTCGGAGGTAGAATGTGCCTGGGTTCAATTCCCAGTCCCCCACACACACATGCAGAAGAAAGAAAAAAAGCAAATCTTATCACTGCTTCTCTTTTCTCCTCGAAACCTCTGGTGCCTTTCCATGGCCTCTGATGGAATGTCTAAACTCGGGTTGACTCCTCTTGGCTAACCACGACCCCATCTCCAGATCACACATTAATAGCCGGGCATTCACAGTGACACCCAACATTTCTTTCCTGAGTCAGGAGAAGAATTTAGAAGACAAATTCTAGGAGATTATGGCTCCGCCCCTTTAAGGAGGCAGACAAGCAAAAAGCTAATTACCATATGCATTCTGGGAAGGATGGCACTTGCTAGGTGAGTGGCCTGGGGCTGCTGAGCACTGGCTCTGAAGGGGAGGTCTAGAAAGAAGAGCCAGCATCTCAGAGATGATGAGAAACGCTTGCCTTCTCTGGTGCTCATTCTGATCATCCTGGGGTTTTCTATTCCCTAGCATGATTGGAGTTTTCTATTCCCTAGCATGATTGGCTCCCTGGGACATCCTTGAGTAGAACCCATGATTCCAGTAGTCATTTATTTATGTACGTATTATTAATTAATTATAGTACTGAGGATTGAACCCAGCGGCATTCTACCTCCAAGCTATACCCCCAACCCTATATTGTACCAGTATTGGGAATGGTTTAGGAAGATTTGAGAAAGCTCTGATTATTATATATTAATCGATATATAGATTACAGGTTCAAGGCCAACCTCATCTACTTAGGCCCTCCTGGTGAGACCCTGTTTCAAAATAAAAAATAAAATAGGGCTGGAGGTATAACTTGAAGGTAGGATGCCCATAGGTTCAATCCCCAGTATTGCAAAAAATCTTAAGAATGTTTATTCTAAGGAAAAAAAAAACCAAATAACCACTTTAAGAATCAGAGGATGAGGAATAATTTTCTAACTCATGTATGCATTTGAGTATAAGTGTGAGCTATCTCGTATTAATGCAAGTGGTTTGCAGAAGGTGGCTCAGGATGCTTGAATAAAGAGGAACAGCCTGGTGATGCCCTAAAGAGCTGGCTTAAAGATGGAACAACCCAACAAAGGAAAATTATTATAAAAAAAAAAAGCCTTTTTGAAAATGGGGATAAGAAAAGCCGGGCATGGTGGCTCATGCCTGTAAACCCAGTACTTGGAGGCTGAGACAGAAGGATTGCAGGTTTGAGGACACCCTCGGCAAATAATGAGATTTTTATCAACCTAGTGAGAACCTGTTTCAAAACAAAAATAAAATAGGGCTGGGGTTGTAGCTCAGAGGTTGAATGTCCCTGGGATCAGTCCCCAATAAAACACAGGAACCCAGGGGCATTCGACCTCTGAGCTACACCCGCCCTGCCCTATTTTTTATTCTTTATTTTGAGACAGGCTCTCACTAAATTGCGGAGGGCCTCACTAAGTAGCTGAGACTGTCCGTGAGCCACGATCCTCCAGTCTCAGCCTCCTCCTGAATGCGGGGATTACAAGCATGCGCCACCACACCCGGCTTAGTATTTTTTTAAAGATGGTTTTAGGTTTATTTCCTTGAGAAGCTGTAGAAAGACCTTTACCCTGGCAAAGCTCAAATGCAGAACCAGGTGAATTTTTATCACTTCAAATGGTCCATGGAATATTTGAAACAATCTCTAAATTCTTGGGGCTCCTGAGATTCAAGTGAAGAACGCTTGCTAGGTATTACAGTAGGGACGTGGGGACGGGGAGGTTAGAGTTTATCTGGGCGAGATTGTAAAAAAGACAGAAGGTGAGCAAAAAAAAGTGAAGGACACAAGCACTAATCGCTAGGGATGGGAACAGGAAGCGCAGTGGTCCCTGAGAGGCATGGGCAGCTGGAGGAATCTCTCCCCAGTTGGAAATTGTTATATTTAAGTCACAAAAAGATCTTGAAAATAGCTGGCAGCTCAAGAAGGTAGCACGACCTGGGGCTGGGAAGGAAAACATGGAGGAACGGCGTCCAACAATTTCTGTAGGAAAATTCCAACACTTCCATTTACTTTGGGCTCTAATGAAAAGAGGTATTTTAAAATAAGTAGATGATTGCATTTGACAATAGATTCTAATTAATTAAACCTCAATTAAGTAATGGAGTAATTACCATTGCCTGGGGAACTTGTGCTAGACTGTCACAGAAAAATAATGACACAGAATTAAAACACAATATGGAAAGAAAAGACCTGAATAATAAACCTTCAGGGCTGAGATGTTTCCCTCCCTCCTTCTTCTCTCTCTTCCTTTCATACCAGGGGCATTCTACCTCTGAGCTAAGACCTCAACACCTCTCCCTTCTAAATTTAAAACAAGGTCTTGTTAAATTGCTGAGGCTGGCCTTGAACCTGTAATCCTCCTATCTCAGTCCTAAATTCTCTGATTATAGGCGTATACCACCCACCATTTCTGGCTGCTAACATCTTTATTTCTTTTCTTTCTTTCTTTTGGTACTGGGGATTGAACATATGAGAAAACAATTAGATATTTTCTATCAAAGGAATAGCTTGAATTAGGCTTCATTTTGTAGAACCTCTTTGCATAATCATGTGTGTGCACTTGTATTTTTTTGTAAAGATAGAACTTTCTAGAAATTGTGAGGGCCAACCCCTCCTCCAGCATCCCCTTCAGCCAATGGCGTAAAGATGGTGAGGTCATGCTCCACCAATAGGAGCACAGCACAGGAGCCTCCCCCTGGAAGTAAAACACTCAGCAGATTTTTTCTGCTATGTGGTTTCTGCACACCTGACTTTACTGGTGGCAAAAAGTAAAACTCACCTTGAGGAGCCACTTTCAAATATGTATCTTTTCTCATAGTGCCATGGAAATTTATTTCTAACAAACTCAGAGGCATTCTACCTCCAAGCCATTTTATTTTTTTATTTTGAAACAGGGTCTTGCTAAATTACTGAGGCTGGCCTCTAATCTGCATCTTTCTGTCTCAGCCTCCCCAGTACTAGGATTACAAGCGTGCGCCACACCTGGCTCACATGCTTATTTCTTAAGACACCATTCTTCATGAGTATTTTTATAATTAAGAGAATGAGGGCTTTCTTGTGCTTTTATTGGTACATTATAGTCTCACATGATAATATAAGTCATGCTGACAGTGACATACATGTACACATTCTTGGTGCCCCCTCCGCATTTCCCCCTCCCAATACAGAGCACCCAGATTGACCTTGGTATATGTCCGCATGTGTACACGTGGTCTATGGTGGTATTTCTAGTAATGAACCCAAGTCTTGCTCCTCCCCTCCCCTTACATTGCCTCGCTGGCTCCCTGAGGTTTTTCATCATCTGGAGTCTGTCTTGCATCCCAATTACTCCCTGTCCTGCACATATTAAAAAAAAAAATATGACCCTTCGCTCTCTGTGGAGACTGAGACAGAAAGATCACAGGTTCACGGCCAACCTCAGCAATTTAATGAGACTCTTTCAAAATAAAATATGTCTAAGGGCGTAGCTCAGAGGTAGAATGCCCCACAGTTCCATCCTCAGTACCACACAAACATACACATATACCAAATATGTTTCTGGAACAAAAATTATGACAAAAATTTCAAACTTACCACAATAAAAATATTTGGGGGGGAGCCAGAAGCGTGCGTGTGTACGTGTGTGTGTGTGTGCGTGTGCATGTAGAAGGGTCATCGGTCTACAGAGATTGTGATAATTAAGTAAAAATCTTTGCTCTAGCTGGGTGTGATAGTGCACGCTTGTAATCCCAGTACTTGGAAATCCCCAATACAAAAAAAAAAAAACATTTGGGGGGGTACTGGGGATTGAACCCAGGAACAGTCTACTTCTAACCTATACCCCAGCCACATTTTTTATTCTTTATTTTTGAAACAGGGTCTCATTAAGTTGTGGAGGGCCTCCCCAAGGAGCTGGTCTCAAACCCATGATCCTCCTGTCTCAACTTCCCAGGTACTGAGATTAACAAGCGTGCGCCACCACGCCTGGCTCAAAATAATTTTTAGCTCTCCTTTGCCCTGCTACTTCTATTCATACGTTCAAACTCTTCCCTTCTCGGTGTTCTCCACTATAGGTAGCGCTCCAGACACTTTTCTAGTTCTTCTCCCTCACTCTCTATATCCAACCTAATTGGAAGGCTTATTATTAGCACTACCTTCAAGAGTAATCCTAAATCTGACTGCTTCCCAAGATTCCCTGCCATTACCCAAAGCCCAGTTACTCTTGTCTCCAACCCTGATTGCAACAGCCGCTCACTTGGCAAATGCTAGCCAAAGGTTAGTCTCAAATGTAATCCCTATTCTCATGCAAACCATTCCTGGCCACCCAGCTCTGCAACATTAATTGTGTTTACTGAGAAATGCAAGCTCATCTTTAGCACCAGCTTGAACAAAAAAAAAACAAAAAAAATTGAAAGAGCATACCAGCTGTGGGAAGATATAACATGTAATCCCGGTGTAAACATAAATGGTGGGAAGCTGGGCATGGGAGGTCATGCCTGGAATCTCAGTACTCGGGAGGCTGATAGAAGGATTGCAGGTTCAAGGCCAGCCTCAGCAACCTAGCAAGACCCTGTTTCACAATTTAAAAATTAAAAGGCCTGGGGGTATAGCTTGGAAGTAGAACGCCCCTGAGTTCTATTCCCAGTACCCCAAACAAAACAAAACAAGATAAATAATGGGTGAATTTTTTTTAAGTCAGCCATTGATTCTTATAATAATCTGTTAATGGAAAGTGTTTGGTGGATACCTCTGTATTCAAAATAAGTAAATTGTAGTATTGTTCTTCTCCTTTAATGGTGACAAATGAAGAGAATTGGAATAAATGCTGATGATTGGCATATAATTTGATTAGTCTGTGTGCACATTTACTAAGCATCTTGTCTCCCATTACAGAGGGTGGACTTATACAGTCTGGCATAAAATATGCTGACAGCCCACAGGATTCCAGTCTAGGTTTTAACCTGCGGCCCCTCGGCTGCGTTCAACCTCATGGCCCTGACCCCGTGTGACCTTTAGATACCATGAGAATGGAGCTCAAGCGAGTCTCCTATTGAAGACAGAAAGTAGCTATTGCATTAAGAAGTGCTCACCGAGCCCTTCAGAGCCTTCCCATGGCATTCAGTGGGGCTCTCAGCTGCCGAATACCCTATTGTCAGCTCAACCTGGAAATCTGCTCGAACCAGTGTATGGGAGAAGCTGTCATCCCAGCTGCACTGGCAGCTTCAGCAGAAGGGTGGCCACCTCACCATCCTGCTGCACCCACGTGGCACTCGGCTCCCGGGTGCTTCCAGATCACTGTTGGCAAAAACGAGCACCCTGATCAGAGCCAAGGAACCCATTATCTCCCACACGCATGAAGCCGGTGAATTACAAATAATGGGGCCAGCTTTTTGATCTTGAAGTGCTTACTCCAGCACTCTGAGCCCCACCACACTGTAAAAATATTGCAGAGCACTAAGGACTTTATTTTTTTTCCCAAGCAACATTTCCTTTCCACAAACTAAAGCGACTCAGTGTTTGCTTCAACAGAACTTTAGTCCAGTGTGCCAAGGTATTTGTGCAATGCTCTGCTTAAAGAGAGGGCAAGAGCCACCCTGAGAGCTCTCTTCTTGACTTTGTGAGTGACATAGCCCAGGAAGCCTGGGAAGAACAGGCATTCAGGAAAAACACCATGAGAAGGAGGAAGAGAGCCAGGTGCGATGGCGCATACCTATGATGCCAGGACCTGGGAGACTGAGACAGGAGGACTGCATGTTGGAGGCCAAACTCAGCAACTTAATGAGATCTTATTTCAAAATAAAAAGGGATAGGGAGGGGGTAGCTTGAAGAGAGGTGTCCCTTGGTTCAATCCTGGTACCAAAAAGAAGAGGAAGAGGAAGTTATTTCTATAGCCTTTTTATGACAGGGCTCTGTCTGCTAAGTATGAAGTCCAAAATGGAAAATAAAATAAAACTGATAGTTTTATTTATCTATTTGGTGCTGGGGATTGAACTCAGAAGAATTCTACCTCTGAACTATACCCCCCTACACACACACACACACACACACACACACACACACACATACACACAATTTTTTGGCAGTACTGGAGAAGGAACCTAGGGGCATTCTACCTCTGAGCTACACCCCCAGCCCTATTTTTTATTCTTTATTTTGAAACAGGGTCTCACTGAGTTGCAAAGAGCCTCACTAAGTAGCTGAGGCTGTCCTTGAACCAAACTGCGATCCTCCTGTCTCAGTCTCCCAAATGCTGAGATTACAAATGTGCACCACCATGCCTGGCTTATATTTTGTTTTGAAAAAGATTATCTCTAGGTTGCTAAGAGTATCGCTATTTTGCTGAGGCTGTCCTTGAACCTGTGATCCTCCTGGCTCAGCCGCCCAAGTACTGAGATTATAGGCATGTGTCACCATGCCTGGCTGATATTTTTAATTGATATATTAAAATACATATTACCTTGAGCAGACCTGGTTTTATATACATGGGCTAGTTGGTTCAAGTGTATAATATTGGGGCCCAGAAAACAATACCTTAACATATGGTGGGGTATTGGAAGGCTGAGTATTTAGAACTTATAGACATCAGAAGAGCCTCAGAAGTACTGTCTGTTAGAAATAAATTTCCATGGCATTGTAAGAAAAAGACATATTTGTGGTCTCAGAATCTTTTGCCATTGGCTGAAGGGGTTGCTGGGGGAGAACTTGGCACTCACAACTTTTAGGAAATACTATCTTTATTAAAAAAAAAAAATACACGTTCACACAAGGCTACCCAATGGCAGTTCTACAAAATGGAGCCTGTCAAGCTATTTCTTTGATTATATTCTCACATGTTCTTCCTCTGCCCTTTCTCCTGTCTTTGTCTCTTTGACTGTCTATCTGTCTCTCTCTCTGTCTCCTCTCAGCAAGTCATAAAAACCAGAACCCTCTCCCCCTAAGGAAGTTTCAGACCGTATTCATCTGCTTCGGTGGCTTTTGCTTCCTGCGTTGATCTCCTTGGGTGGCAATGGGAAAGGCTGTTACCCATAAATGCTTTTTCTGTTTTCAGAAGCACCAAGGAACTGTGAAGTGGAAGAGGTATTGGTTCAAAGGTGAATTTACTGGGAAGCAGAATCTTTGTTCCTACCTAGGTAAAAACAACCTCCACAGATGAGATCACAGTGAGGTATTGGAAAAAAATGTGTCAATCAAAAGAGGGAGAGACCACATGGAACAGGTGAAAGATGAACAAGGAGACAAGGGCAGGTATCACGCTGCTCCGAGTTCAGCCTCATGCCAAGAGTGAGTCCTCCAATCAAGTGCCGGGCTCTGGACCACTGGGCGAAGCTATTGTGCTGACAGGTAAATGGATCAGGCAGATGGTTTGGATGCAGGGAAACATTCAGGTCTACATCGGTCCTCATGTGCGGGACCATGAACTATCCACGATGCTGTGAGTAATTCAAATATATGTCATTTTCTGTCTCAGCATGAATGACGAGTTAATGTGAAGGATTACCATCATGCCCTTGTGCTTGGCTAAGTATGAGGCCACTCCTGACAACTGGGTCTTGTGGAACAGAGAAAATCAGGGATGAAGGCCTTCATCCTCAGGATGCTGAGGACTCTGGCCTGGACCATACTGAATTCTTCAGGGTGACATCCTTGTGACGTTCTTCCACATATCAGCAAGCAAAGTTTTCTTATAGCACCTCTGCATTGCTGGACCCCAAGTGAACATCATGTCTACCATTTTAGAGATGGGGAACTGAGGAGGTGGAATGTTAAGAACTTGCCTAAGTTCTACCTGCTAAGTGCTGGAGCCAGGAGGATTCAGAGCCAGGGCAGTTAGCTCCAAAAGTTTCTTTGTGGCTATGGAAAGCTGTTCCCTCCTCCTCTAGACTGGCCTTCCTCATTCTCTCCATCCACCCATTTAACACAATACCCAACAGAGAATGGTTCTTGAGTTTGTTTTTTGTTTGTTTTGTGGTACTGGGGATTGGACCCAGGAAGATTCTATTTCTAAGCGTTACACCCCCAGCCCTACTTACTTTTTAATTCTGAAACAGACTCTCATTAAGTTGCAGAGGACCTTGGTAAGATCCTCCTGTCTCTGGCTCCCAAGTACTGAAATTGCAAGCATGTACCGCCGTGCCCGGCTTTTTTGAGTGTTTTCAATAAATGAATAGTGAATGACATGTCTAAGTTCTGGCTTCAAGATTCCCTTTCATTTGATGCTACCTACCACCTTGAGCCTTGGCTGTCTTACCCACAGAACGGAGATGAGAATGGCTACCCACATCTCACAGTGTTGTTTAGTAATCTAAAATGCTTGGGCTTGTGAGCACACTTTTATAAGTGGTAAAATATTAGCTAACTATAAATATTTAAAATGAGTCTAAAATTCCACCCACGATCTATATGTCTCCTCAATTGCAAAGATTTTATCTTGTTCCAAACACACTGGTAAGTTCTTTCTTTCAGCTCCAGGCAACTTCAGGATGTGGTTGCTATTCTTAGCTACATTACATACAAGGAGAAAATGAGACTTGGAGAGGCTAAAGAACCTGCCCAAGACACAGCTAAGAATGAAGGAGATGGGATCTGAGGCTAGGTAATTAACTGGTACACTGCAAATGTTGCCTTTTCTTCAGTATTGCTAAATAGTCTTTCCTGTACCTTTGCAGTATTAGGGATTGAATTTAGGGGCATTTTACCTCCAAGATCCACCCCCAGCTCTATTTATTTATTTATTTATTTATTTATTTATTTATTTTTGCTGTTGCTGTTTTGTTTTTTGAAACAAGGTCTCCCTAGGTTGCTAAGAGCCTCGCCATACTGCTCAGGCTGGTCTAGTATCTGCAATCCTCTTGTTTCAGCCTCCAAGTACTGGAATCGTAGGTGTGTACCACCATGCCCAGCCTTTTTCTTTTTCTCTTCATAAAACTGAAGGATGTCAGGATTGGAAGTGGTCATCGGGCCCAACCCTCTGCATTGAAGAATAATGAGACTGGAGCGCAAGAGGGAACTTGGCTGTGGGTCTGGCCCTCGGAAAGTGGTCCTTCTATCATGGTGCAACCTGGAAGACAGAGAAGCTTCCCTCCCTCCCCGACAGGATCAGAGGGAGACCTGAGTTACCCAGAGTCTCCCACGTTTGGTGCAAGGTCTGTGTTTCTGCTACAGGATGGCAAGCGTGCTGCCTAAGTGAAAGCCGAGGAGGAAGTGTGGGAGGCCGGCTGCGCTCTGGCTGGTACACACAAGCATGCTCTTTTTTTGGGGGGGAGGAAACAAGGTCTTTTCTTAAGCCCCCTCAAAGGGAACCCCTGAGGCTAATGACTGGGGCAAGAGAAAAGCTGGAACAGAGAACAGAGAAGGTAGGTGCCCAAGCCAAAGCCTTACATGGATGGAAAATTTGGCTTTGAGGTTTGGGGAAATCTGGGGATATATAGAGAAATGTGCAATGTGGAGAAGTATGAAATCTATGAACTGCAAAGATTGGAGAGAAAGCTAAAAAGGGGATGAGGAAATAGAGAATGCCAATGACTCCTTCATTTAACTTGTGTCCTGTTCACAGTGTGGTTCCCCGGGGACCTTTTTGGGGGGTTGTGTGTTTTAGTAGCTAAGTCCCTCTGCCCTCTCCTGCATCTAGCCAGGATGCTCACTTGGAAGCCTTGGTCAGGCCCCAGAAAGCCGCCCTGTATATCCAAGAGTGGGATCTTCTACAGCGTGCTCTTCAGATGGTAAAGACAGGAGAGATGAAAACGAGCATCCTTTCCCACTGAGCCCTTTACTGCCAGGTCCTTCCCCGCACAAGGCTGGGGCCTGGCTTCCCGCTGTGATGATGGAGAGCCCGGGACAAGGAGAGGACGTCTTATAGCCTCTACCTGGAGCATGGCTCACCCAGTGTCTCCTAGCAAGGAGCACAGTAGTGAATATTTTTTACTTCTGCATAAGGTAATGACAACTGTACTAAGATTTATATAGTGATATCCATGCAATTGTTATATAAACACCGGAGCTTTATGAGAAACCAAAAATAATCCAAGAGAATTAAAAAGCAGAGTCTACTTCTCCCATCCCACTCAGTTGTCAAAGGTTAACCACTTAACGTTTTACCATATATGGATTCCTATCAGCCTCTAAATATGTGTTCATATTTGACTAAATCTACCTTTCCATTATCTGCGTTTCATATAGAATGTTAGTGTCTTGATTCATTCTTCCTTCTTTCCTTTCTTCCTTTCTTTCTACCCCCTTGGCAGCACTAGGGATCTGACCCTGGGCCCGCCTCATGCTAGACAGACTTTCTACCACTGAACTATGTCTCCAGCCCTCTTTCTTTTAATAAATCAGGGAGTCCACGAACATCGCTTGTGCCTGCCTGCCCTTAGTCCCTCCCTTTCCTCCCTCCTGCTCTTCCTCCTTCTCTTTCCTTCCCTCCTTCCTTCTATCCTTCCTCCCTTCCTTCCTCCCTCCCTTCCTCCCTTCTTCCCTTCCCCCTTTCCTTCCTCCCTCCTTTCCTTCCTTCCTCCCTCCCTCCCTCTTTCTTTCTCTGTCGGATGACATTTTATAGTACAGTCATCACCTGCTTAACCAGTTTGCTTCTGTTGGATACGTTCGTTGTCCTGGTTTATTTCTTTTTCTCTTTCTTTTTGCAAACTAAGCCAGATGCACACCCCTGGGTTGTATCTCTGAGCACAGGCACAGACATGTAGGGAAAGTTCCTAGAAGTGAAACTGCTAGGTCAGAAGGTATATGTATTCAAAGCTTTTATGAAGATTACCAAAATTGTTCTCCAAGAATGTCTGTCCCAACTTAGACCTTTCTGTGCTTCGTGCTCACTGTGAATACCGTCAATGTCTTGCTATTAGGATGAGTAAAATGGCATACTGTTTGGATTATTTTGCGTTTCTCTGATTCCTGGTTGCTTGAACTGATTTTTGTACAATAATTGTCCTTTATATTCTTCTTTTGTAGACTAAGTCCTGAGGTTTTAGGAAGAAATCATACAGAACTCTGTTCAATAAGCCATAACTGTGGACTGAAGGTTGGTGTCCGCACCACCATCACCATCACCACAGACGTATGTCGACGTCCTGACCCCTAAGGTGATGGTTTGGGGATAGGCCTTTGGGGAGTGATTAGTTCTTGAGGACGGAGCCTCATGACAGGGTCAGGGCGCTTACAGAAGTCACTCCAGAGCGCCACCTCGCCTTCTTTGTCACCATGCGAGGACACGATGAGGAGACTGTAGCCTGTGGCCCAGAAGTGGCCCCTCCTCAGAGCCCCGTCATGCTGGGGGCCTGGTCTTGGAGGTCCAACCTCCAGAACTGTGGGAAATAAATGCCTACTAACTTTCTTTCCTTCTTTCTTCCTTCCTTCCTTCCTTCCTTCCTTCCTTCCTTTCTCCCTTTCTTCCTTCTTTCCTTTCTTTCTTCTCTCTCTCTTCCTTCTTTCTTTTTCTCTTTCTATCTTTCTTCATTCATTTAATTTTTTTGTGGTACTGGGATTGAACCCAGGAGCATTCTACCTCCGAGTTACACCCCAACTCTTTTTATTTTGATTTTGAAACAAGATCTTTCTAGCTTGATGAGAGTCCCACTGCTTGCTAAGGCTGTTCTTGAACCTGCAAACCTCCTGTCTCAGCCTCCCAAGTACTAGGATTACAAGGGTGGCTCCACCACGCCTTACACTGTCTGTTCCTTATAAACCACCCAGTCAATGGTTCTTTGTTACAGCAAACTAGGAGAACTATATTTTCTGAAGTATGGATAAAAGGCAAAGAGGAGCTAAAATTACTGATGGAATTGGACTGTTACAACATATGCACTTGGTGACTTGTTATAGAAGTGATATTCTAGTGATATTCTAGAGGTTGCATGGATACAGTTGAATTCTAATTTGAACAGAGGATAAATTTGAAGAGAGCCCTTCCTTCAGAAAAATCGGATATAGAATACCAAAGTCCAGATCTAGAGATTTATTCAGAAAGTGATTACTTGCTTTACAAATGATTTTACCATAGGATTGCCTTATATGCTCAGCTCCATGTGTGTTTAAAATAAAGTGCCCTCTTAGAACAACAACAACAAAAAGATAGCATGCATGCATAGTTTTAAGAGCACTTTTAACACTTAAAGAAATGTAGGTCTCCTAAAATACAAACGTGTATTTTAGTGCGTGTGTGTGTGATGCTGGTGATTGATCTCGGGAGCATTCGACCTCTGAGTTGCCCTCCAGGCACTTTTTATTTTTTGTTTGGAAGCAGGGTTTCACTAGGTTGCCGAGACCTTTGCTAGGTTGCTAAGGCTGGTCTCAAGCCTGTATTCCTCTTATTTCAGCCTCCCAAATCCTGGGATTACAGGCACGTGCCACCATGCCTGGCATGTGTTTTATTAAAGGAGAAACCATTGCTTTGTGTGTGTGGTGGTGGACTTATTAATTATCGAAACCAAGGGCATTCTATCTCCAAGCTACACACCCGGCTCTATTTTTTATTCTTTATTTTGAAACGAGCTCTCACTAAATTGCAGAAGGCCTAAGTAGCTGAGAATGGCCACGAACCTGTGATCCTCCTGTCTCTGCTTCCCACGTACTGGGGATTACAAGCGTGGGTCACCACTCGTGGCTATTTATTTTCGTGGTACCAGGGTTGGAACCCAGAGTCATTCTACCTCTGAGCTACACCCCCAGATCTATTTTTTATTTTATTTTTTGGTGATACTAGGGGTGGAACCCAGAGGCTTTCTTTGGAAACAGGGTCTCACTAAGTTGCTGAGAGCCTCACTAAGTAGCTGAGGCTGGCTTTGAACCTGTGCGATCCTCCTGTCTTAGCCTCCCAAGCACGGGGATTATAAGCATGCGACACCATGTCCGGCTTTATTCTTTATTTTGGAACAGGGTCTTTCTGAGTTGCAAAGGGCCTCACTAAATAATTGAGGCTGTCCAGGAATCACGATCCTTCTGTCTCAGCCTCCCAAATGCTGGGATTACAAGTGTGCGGCACCACGCCCAGCTCTTTTTTATTTTTTATTTTGAAACAGAGTTTCACGAGGTTGATGTGAGTCTCATTACTTGTTGAGGCAGGTCTCGAACCTACAATCCTCGTCTCTCAGCCTCCAAAGTACAAGAATTATAAGCTTCATTGTCATTACCATGTCCCTCTAAACCGCTAAAATTTTAAAGATGCCTGTGGAGGTGGAAAATAACCTAGGTTGTATTATCCCTCCCTGCTTTTTTGTGGTACTAAGGATGGAACCCAGGGGCTTTTCTGCCTCTGGGCTATACTCCCAGACCTATTTTATACTTTATTTGGAAACAGAGTCTCACTAAGTTGCTGAGAGCCTCACTTAGTAGCTGAGGCTGGCTTCGAACCTATGCGATCCTCCTGTCTCAGCCTCCCAAGCATGGGGATTACAAGCGTGCGCCACCACACCCAGCTGTATTTTTCCCCTTTCATCTCCTTTTTCAGACAATAACGGAAGTACCCAAAGATATGATGTTCTGTACGAGAGCAAGGCACGCGATTATCGCTGGGACCCCCTGGCCCTCAAATTCTCCAGAAAGACGGCCAGTTAATACACAGCTCCGTTGATAGTCCTGGGTCATGATAACCAGCTCTTATGCTAGGCATAGCTCCGCGGCCAGAGCCGTCCCTCAGCATCACCCTTAGAATCTCATAAGAAGTGAAAGTAGAAACATTCTGACCCTTAAATCCAGTTGTGCCATTTTCCTCCAAGGCCCGTCCACAGACAGACTCCTCATCACTCTCTGCATCCTAAGAAGTGCTGCCCCCACACCTCTTTCCTTTCTCTCCCCTTCCTCGGAAAGTAGCCAATATATCCTGAAATGTAGGACATCACATCTAAGCTGGCTACCAACATATTGCAGATGTGGGTCTCTTGGACAGGTTTCCTTTCAGCAGAGGGGACAGGTACTTCTAATCTTTCCTGTATTTATCTCATGCACCTAAAAGTAAGCACCTCCGCTTCCCCTGGGCCCAGAGATGGGACAACATCCAGAACTTTCCACATCAGGAAATGTCAAATTCTCTTCTTCAAAATTGAGGAATAGACTTCCCTGATTTCCTAACAGTTTGTTAAAAATCCTTTGCTTTGCAAGTACTTTTTTTTTTTTTTTTGTGGTACTGGGGGTGGAACCCAGGGGCTTTCTACCTCCGGGCTATACTCCCAGACCTATTTTATACTTTATTTGGAAGCAGGGTCTCACTAAGTTGCTGAGAGCCTCACTAAGTAGCTGAGGCTGGCTTCGAACCTGTGCAATAATCCTGTCTCAGCCTCCCAAGTGCTGGGATTACAAGCGTGCACCACCACGCCCAGCTGCAAGAACTTCTACTGATTGAAAAGTGTTTACTTGTGTGTGTGTGTGTGTGTGTGTGTGTGTGTGATTGAACCCAGAATCCTTCTACCTCTGAACTACACCCTCATCCCTATTTTATTTTTTTCTTTTGAAATAGGATATCATTAAGTTGATGAGAGTCTTACTACTTGCTGAGGCTGTCCTCGAACCTGTGATCCTCCTGCCTCAGCCTTCCAAGTACTGGGATTACAGGTATGTGCCACTACATCCAGCTTAATCTCTTTAATAATCCCTTTGTGCATTCTATTTCTGTTAGTCTTTATAATTTTTTTTTATTTAAACAACTGTTTGGGGGATTGAATGCACAGGACTTCTGTCACTGAGCTACACCCCTGGCCCTTTTTTATGTTTTACTTTGAAACAGAGACTCCCTACGTTGCTGAGGTTGGCCTCAAACCTGCGATCCTCCAGCCTCAGTCTCTCAAGTGCTGGGATGACAGGCATGTGCCGCCACATGTGGTTGAGTCTTTAGATTTGAAAAACTGTAATATCCTTCACGAGGAGAGTGGGTTTAAATTAATTTCTCTATTTACTAATATCCACCCATAATGGTATTATTGTGTGTGTGTGCATGTGTGTGGGGAAGGTCATGGTGTCAAGCCAGGGTGCTCTAACCACTGGGCTGTACCCACAACCTATTATGATTATGATGATTATATTTTGAAACAGGCTTTCACCAAGTTGCTGAGTTTGGCTTCAAATCTGTGATCCTCCTGCCTTAACCTCCCAAATATTGGGATTATAGATAAGTACCACTGAACTTAGCTAGGGATACCTTTTTTTTTTTTTTTTCCTGGTACTGGGGTTGGAACCCAGGGGCATTCTACCTCTGAGCTACACCCCCGGCCCTATTTTTTATTCTTTATTTTGAAACAAGGTCTCACTGAGTTGCAAAGGGCCTCGCTAAGTAGCTGAGGCTGTCCTCAAACCATGATCCTCCTGTCTCAGCCTTCCAAATGCTGAAATTACAAGCGTGCGCCACCACGCCTGGTTTCACCAGTATTATCTTTATGAATGAATTTCAGCTTTATTTTATTAAGCTCTGTAAAGTAGGCTACTTGAATTTAATTAGAATAATGTGAAAACTTCAATTTATAACTGGAATTTATCACCTTGACCATATTTTTTCTCTTCTTTTTGGAACATGGCATTTTGCTTAAAAAGATTTCAATAAATTCCCAAGCCTTTTCTATTTTTGCCTGCTTTTATGAACACTGTAATATTTTTTATTACATTTTCATTTTACACAGAGCACTGAAATTTGGAGTTGAGTTTCCTAATTAGACATTTTATTAAACTCTTAAGTAGTCTTTGCTAATTTTCATGTCTACTTATTTGGGTTTATTAGAAATTTATTTCCATACTTGAGAACAATCTTTTTCTTTTTCCAAAATTTTCAGCTCTCCCAGACCATCTCACCAGGCCCCGTGACTTTAATAACCAGCCAGACACAGAAGAAAAGATGAAGACTCAGGCTAGAAACCAATTATCTAAGAGATAATGAGATCCGAGAGGTAAAGTTGGGCCACAGGTTCAAAGGAAGAAATCATTTCAAGGGGAGGAAATTAGTCCCAGAAGTTCTGCTTATTAGAATCTCTCTTAAAGCAATAATAAAGCCAGGTGTGGTGGCACACACCTGTAATCCCAGTACTGGGGAAGCTAAGATGGAAAGATGGCAGTTTCAAAGCCAGTCATGTCAACTTAGCAAGACTCTCAGTAATTTAGCAAGCCCCTGTTTCAAAGTAAAAATAAAAAAAACTTTTGTATTTATATATATATATATATATATATATATATATATATATATATATATATTTTTTTTTTTTTTTTTTTTTTTTTTGGTACTGGGGATTGAACCCAGGGACATTCTACCTCCGAGCTACACCCCTGTCCCATTTTATTATTTATTTTGAAACAGGGTCTCACGAAGTTGTGGAGAGCCTCACTAAGTAGCTGAGGCTGGCTTTGAACCTGTGATCCTACTCTCCGCCTTCCAAGTACTGGGATTACAACCCTGTGACACCACACCCGGAAAAATACCTTTTTTTTTTTTTTAGTGCTGGGAGTGTAGCTCAGAGGTAGAATGCCTCTGGGTTCAATCTCTAGTACAGAAAGAGGAGAGGAGAGGAGAGAAGAGGAAAGGAGAGTAAGGATGTTAAAAAAAAAAATTACTGGACAAAGTCTGATGTGTGAGAGTGCTCAGAGTATTATTTACCAAAGTCAAAACTTAAAAACAACCTAAATGTACTATAATTGGGAAATTGATAAATAAGTTATGGCACTCCATGTAACGGAGTCGTATATAGGCATTAAAGAATAATTTTTGAAAGGGGCATTTGGTTGCTTAAGAAAAAGGCCAGGTATTATTTATTTAAGGGGTAAGACATGAATTAAATATATACATAAACTAGAACTCTAGGTCTGTACATGTGGAAGAAAGAAGGGACACATTACTTGTGGTTGTCACTAGGCTGTGAAGATATGAGCCATACTTCCTTATATTTTCTTGAATTTTTATTTTTCTACAATGAGCAAAGGTTTCTTTGTGATTAAAAAAATCGCTGCTGCCGGGCGTGGTGGCGCACGCTTGTAATCCCCGCGCTTGGGAGGCGGAGACAGGAGGATCGCGCAGGTTCGAAGCCAGCCGTGTGTGCTGGCTTAGGAGACCCTGTTTCCAAATAAAAATGTAAAAATAGGTCTGGGAGTGTAGCCTGGAGGTAGAAGGGCTTCCAGGAACCCCAGTACCAAAAAAAAAAAAAAAAAGATCACTGCTATGAACTAAATGTTTATGACCTCCAAGATGTGTATGTGAAAGCCTGATTCCCAGTGTGAAGGTGTCAGAAAGTGGGGCCTTCGGGAGGTGACTAGGCCGTGAGGGGGGAGCCCTCCTGGTAGAGTAGCGCCCCCGTCAGAATCAGCAAGACGATGGCTCTCTAGCCAGGTGTGAGACCGCTCTAGAAACCGTGCCTGCCAACTCTTCAACCATGCATTTTGCTATTTCCAGAACTGTGAGGAATGATTGTTTAAACCACCTAAGTTTTCTTACTGTTTTATGCCACTGTGTACAATAATGTTGATGAGTAACTTATGAAGAATCTACTTCTTATTGTCTTTTTATGTATGTGTGTGATGGACTTAGTATACACAGGGCCTTGTGTATACTAAGCACGCACTCTACCTTTGAGTTATATCCCCAGCCTGCTTATAGTTCTTTTCTTTCTTTCTTTCTTTTCTTTCTTTCTTTCTTTCTTTCTTTCTTTCTTTCTTTCTTTCTTTCTTCTTTCTTTGTGTGTGTAATACTGGGATTGAACCCAGGGGCATCCTACCTCCAAGGTACACCACCCCCCAGCCCTATTTTTTTATTTTTTATTTTTTTGGTGGTACTTGGGGTGGAACCCAGAGGCTTTCTACCTCCAAGCTATACTTCCAGACCTATTTTATATTTTATTTGGAAACAGGGTCTCACTAAGTTGCAGAGAGCTTCACTAAGTAGCTGAGGCTGGCTTCGAACCCGTGTGATCCTCCTGTCTCAGCTTCCCAAGCGTGGGGATTACAAGCGTGCGCCACCACACCCGGCTTTTATTTTTTTATTTTGAGAAACAGGTTCTCACTAAGTTGCAGAGAGCCTCCTTAAGTTGCTGAGGTTGGCCTTAAAGCTGTGATCCTCCTGTCTCAGCCTCCCCAGGACTGAGATTACAGGTATGTACCACCATACAGTCCTTGAGACCAAGAAACCCAAGACTGAGGGACCTGCATCTGGTGAAGACATTTGTGCCCCAGCACTTAGCAGAAGACAGAAGGGCAAAAATGCAAGGGAGGGCCGGATGGGGCCATGCTCGCCTTCACAACAAATCCACGCTTGCAATAACTAGCCCAGTCCCTCGATAGTGGCATTACCACATCCGTGAGTACAGAGCCCTCACCATCAAACGACCTCTTGTTAGACCCCACTTCCCTCCACAGGGGCACTGGAGGCTGCCTCTGACACATAAGCTTTGGGATTCACATTCAAATCATAGCAGCGTGACAAGCCACTTTGGTTATAGCAGCCCACATGAACTAAGACATCATAATACTTCTTACTCACACAAAAGGAAGAAGTTGGGTCAATTAGCAAAGAGAAAATGGACCACAGAATCTTCCTATTAGAGGTAAGCCACTGGCATTTGGGTTAAGTGTTATGGGCATGGACGTGAAAGGCCTGTGTCCCCGACTGGCACATAAACACTGTCGATAGCCAGGCGGCGGATCTTCTAATGCAGCTAAAAACTCACTGGTCTTATCGCAATTTTCTGTTTCGGGGTGGGATGGGTGTGGTCAATTAAAGACGGCTGCTATTCGTGGATTCTAATTCATCATCGCTTGACTCCAGCCTGGCCTTATCGACTTCCTTCATCAAAAGAATGTAGTGCCGGTGTCCAGCTGTACCATTCTTGAGTATCTTTCCAAAGGGACTGAAGTCAGAAAATCATCGTAATATTTGCATATCCATGTTTACAACAATACAGTTCACAACAGCCCAATTACGGAACCAACCTAGGTGTCCAGCAACAGATGAATGGATTCCAAAATCATGGGATATACAAAAACGGAATAATACGTAGCAATAAAGGAGAACAAAATTATGTAAGAGAATGGATGGGCCTGGAGAACATTATGTTAAGTGAGATTAGCCAGTCACAGAAAGCGAAGGGTCATTTTTTTTTCTCACATGGGAAAGCTAGAGAGTAATTGAAATCCCAGAGGGTCTTCAGATAATGGAGGAGAAAGTGCAGAGGAGCCAGGAAGGTGGCCTAGGGAAGGGAGAGGGAGGATCCACGGAGGAGTCATTTGTGTTGACATTATATATGGTTCTTACATATGTATGGGGAAGGGAGATGGGAAGGGAGCCTGAGGAAAGCCCACCAAGTGCTGTGTGCATGTATGTCACTAAATTTAAATATATACATAGGCCGGGCGTGGTGGCGCACGCTTGTAATCCCAGGATTCAGGAGGCTGAGACCAGAGGATCGCGGTTCACGGACAGCCTCAGCTACTTAGTGAGGCCCTCTGCAACTCAGTGAGACCCTGTTTCAAAATAAAGAATAAAAAATAGGGCTGGGCGTGTAGCTCGGAGGTAGAAATGTCCTTGGGTTCCATCCCCAGAGCCACAAAATAAAATAAAATATATACATATATATAATTAAAAATAAAAAGTGGAAAAATTAGTAAGAACCAGCAAAAAAAAAAAAAAAAAAAAAAAAAAAAGAGAACAAGTGACATCCTGAAACCTCTAAGGCTATATAATCAGACACTTCCCTCACCAAATGGTTTCTTGAAGCATTCTCTGGGAGAGCCCTGCGCAGCTGAGTAAAACGTTCACCTGACCCGAGCAGTCATGTGTAAGTGCTCCAGCCAGAGCCTCTGGTGAGCGCAGCCGTCCAGCCAGCCCTCCTGAGGTCACAGATGCAGGAGAGGAGCCTCCACGCTGCTCCTGACACGCCCACCCGACGGGAGAAGAACCACCCAGACACACACTCTGCGGAAATCCCGAGCCGCGCCTGGCTAGAGATACCACACAGAGGCGCTATGGAAACCAGGAGACCTTGGGTGCTCTTTTCAAGCAGCAAGAAAGAACGAGAGCCGTGGACAATGTCTCTTCTTGCACGAGCTGCTCTTTACTTGGGTTGGGAAATGGCTGGTTTTCTTTGCTTGTTCAATTTCCTCTTGGTGCCTCCAAGAACCACCGGGCAGTCTGGGAAGGGTGAGCATCCCCTAACTGGGGGATTCTGGGAAGAATATTCTGGGTCCTCAGTCTCTCTTTTTTTTTTTTTTCTTTTTCTTTTTTATGGTACCTGGGGATGGAACCCAGGGGCCTTCTACCTCTGGGCTATACTCCCAGACCTATTTTATATTTTATTTGGAAACAGGGTCTCTTAAATCAGCTGAGGCTGGCTTTGAACCTGCGCTATCCTCCTGTCTCAGCCTCCCAAGCGCGGGGATTACAAGCGTGCGCCACCATGCCCAGCTCGGTCCTCAGTCTCTTAAATCACCCTTTAGAAAATTCTTGCTGAAGCCAGGCATGGTGGCGCACGCTTGTAATCCCAGCATTTGGGAGGCTGAGACAGGAGGATTGTGGTTCGAGGACAGCCTCAGCTACTTAGTGAGGCCCTTTGCAACTCAGTGAGACCCTGTTTCAAAATAAAGAATAAAATATAGGGCTGGGGGTGTAGCTTGGAGGTAGAATGTCACTGGGGTTCCATCCCCAGTACCAGAAAGAAAAGAAAAGAAAAGAAAAAGGAAAATTCTTGCTGAGCCAGGCAAGGTGGTACATGCCTATAATCCCAGTACTTAGAAGGCTGAGATAGTAAGGTCGCAGATTCACAGCCAGCCTCAGCAATTTAGTGAGACCCTCAACAACTTAATGAGACTCTGTTTCCAAATAAAAAATAAAATAGGGCTGGGGGTGCGGCTCAGAGCTAGAATGCCCCTGGGTTCAACCTCAGGTCCCACCACACACGCAAAAAATATTCTCCCAGGAGATTTCCATGCCTTTCTTCCTCAGTGACTACCTGCTAATCACCATAACTACTGTCAATGAACTTAGTTACATGGGCATAGAGTGAGGCCTCTAAGGAGGGAGAGGCCAGAAGAAACACCCAGGGGAACGCCTGGGTGCTGACTGTGTGCGAGCCCCTCACAGAAAGGGTATGGTCCCCACCCCTGCACATTTGGGCTGGTTTTAAGCCCACATGGATTCCCCAGTGTTTTGGCTTAATGCCCCCTCAATCCCTTTTCTGTACTGAAGATTGAACCTAGGGGCATTCTACCTCCAAGTTACACGCCCAGCCCTTTTCATTTATTTTTGTGTATGTGGGACTGGGGGTCGAACTCAGGGGCATTCTGTCTCGGAGCTACACACCTAGGCCTATTTTATTCTTTTGTTTTGAAACAGGATCTCACTAGGTTGCAGAGGGCCTCAGTAAGTAGCTTAGGCTGACCGTGAACCTGCGGTCCTCCTGCCTCAGCTTCCCAAGTACTGAGACGACAAACAGGTGTCACCACACCAGGCTTTGTTTTTGTTTGTTTGTTTGTTTGTTTGTTTTGTGGTGGTACTGGGGTTCCTGGAAGCCCTTCTACCTCTGGGCTACACTCCCAGACCTATTTTTTTTATTTTTGGAAACAGGGTCTCTTAAGCCAGCGTGGCTGGCTTCGAACCTGTGTGATCCTCCTGTCTCCGCCTCCCAAGTGCAGGGATTACAAGTGTGCGCTACCACTCCCGGCTTTTTTTTATTTTGAAGCAGGTTCTTGCTAAACTGCTGAGGCTGGCCCCAAATCTGCCATCTTCCTGTCTCGGCCTCCCAAGTACTGAGATTACAAGCGTGTGCCACCATACCCCAGCTTTGTTTTTTATTTTGAAGCAGGGTCTTGCTAAACTGCAGAGGCTAGCCCCAAACCTACCATCCTCCTGTCTCAACCTCCCAAGTACTGAGAGTAGAGTACTGTACCCACCCACCACCCCTTTTTCAGAAGATAAATTACTCAGTATCTCCCTAGTGCCTCCACAGCCCCCCTTAGTTTTTTTTATTTGTTTGGTGGGGTTTTTTTTGTGGTACTGGGGTTCCTGGAAGCCCTTCTACCTCTGGGCTTCACTCCCAGACCTATTTTATACTTTTTAAAATTTTATTTTAGAAACAGGGTCTCTTAAGCCAGCATGGCTGGCTTCAAACCTGCGCGATCCTCCTGTCTCTGTCTCCCAAGCGCAGGGATTACAAGCATGCGCCACCACGCCCGGCCCCCCCTTAGTTTTATATAATGCATTCCAATTGCACCGGAAGCTACTCCCATTCCCCCGCTAGCATCCCCCACTCCAGGGGCAGTACTCCAGACCTTGGGAATCTATGGCCAGAAGGAATTCTCCTGTCACATGGGTGAAGTGCTGTCTTGGTCATTGAGATGTCAGACCTGGGATGGTGCCTGGAAATCATAAAATCCTTCCCCCTCATCTCCCAACAGAGGAAACGGAGGTCTTTTGTATATGGGAGTGTTCTAAGTAAGACGGGTTTGTAACTGGCAGAAAAGTGGCCGAGAGCCCGGTCTCCCCAGCCCAGGTCCATTTGTGTGCGTGTGTGGGTGTGATTGCACGTG
This sequence comes from Muscardinus avellanarius, assembly GCF_963383645.1. Taxonomy (NCBI): domain Eukaryota; kingdom Metazoa; phylum Chordata; class Mammalia; order Rodentia; family Gliridae; genus Muscardinus; species Muscardinus avellanarius. The sequence goes on from NC_137803.1 coordinate 17,814,802, forward strand.
TTCACACACATGCACACCCTCGCATGCCCTTGCAAAATGCCAGTAAGAAATGAGAGAAGAGGAACAGAAAATCATGGGGTTTTGTACTAAATTAGCAGGTTCGTTCACCTGCCGGCTTAGCAACTTCCTCCAACAATAAACGCTTGGAAAAGCCTCTCCCGAGCGCTGCTCAGTAAGTAGAAGTTATTTGATGAGTGTCCGTTGGTCCTGGGGGACCCCTGGGATGCTGAGTGGAGCTAAGCTTGCTGAAAAAGGAGACTTCATGGCAAATGGGGACACAGCTCTGGCTCCCACCCTGCCGAGCTCCAGCAGGGCCTGCTGCTCGCTGGCCCTGAGAATACCTATTATTTTCGAGCTTTTGGAACTGCTAGAAGGACACGTTGTTTGCTGGGAACGTACTCTCTGGAAGACCTTGCACTGGGTATGAGCCTTGTGCCAGCCATATGGCGTTTTCTCTTTTTAGCTTCTGAATAGGAATGTGTGGCTTTCCGTATAAAGAACAAGAAGTTACATAAGGAAGGATTCAGTAGGTAATATTTACAACCAGGCTAATTTTCTTAATGAAAATGTCATAAGAATTCCCATTTGGAAAACTCTATTCTCCTGGGGACTTTTTTTTTTTTTTTTTTTTTTTTTTTTTGGTGGTATTAGGGATTGAATCCCAGGGACATTCTACCTCCGAGCTATACCCTCAGTCCTATTTTATTTTTAGTTTGAAACAGAGTCTTGCTAGAGTGAAGAGAGTCTTACTACTTGGAGAGGTTGTCCTCGAACTTACGATCCTCCTGCCTCAGCCTCCCAAGTACTGGGATTGCAAGCTTACACCACCACGCCCAGCTCCGAGGACTAACCACAGCTTCTTGTGCATTTGAAGGTTTGGTCGCCTTAACGACATGACCGAGCCTGGGGAAACTCAGCAACACTTGTCTTCCTTCCTGCCTTTCCAAATCTCTCTGAAACTTTAGACTGAAGGAGAAGAGAGGTTGAATTTGTATCTTTCAGCTGTGCTATGATTTGCATTGTGTGTGTGTGTGTGTGTGTGTGTGTGTGTGTGTGTGTTGCTGGGGATTAAACCCAGAGGCATTCTACCTCTGAGTTACACGCTCAGCCCTATTTTATTTTTTATTTGGAAACAGGGTCTTGCTAAGTTAATGGAAGCCTAAGTAGCTGAGGCCAGCTTTGAACCTGTGGTCCTCCTATCTCAGCCTCCCAAGTACTGGGATTCCAGGTGTGTGCCACCACGCCAGCTGGATATGGTTTGAGTGTTCCCTAAAGGTTCATGTGTTGAAGACTTGGTCCTCAGCATGGCAGTGTAGACACAGCGGGACCCTTAAAAGGTAGAGCCCAGGCCGGGCGAGGTGGCGCACGCTTGTAATCCCAGCGCTTGGGAGGCTGAGACAGGAGGATCACACAGGTTCGAAGCCAGCCTCAGCTACTTAGTGAGGCTCTCAGCAACTTAGTGAGACCCTGTTTCCAAATAAAGTATAAAATAGGTCTGGGAGTATAGCCCAGAGGTAGAAAGGCCCCTGGGTTCCACCCTCAGTACCACAAAAAAAAAAAAAAAAAAAAAGGTAGAGCCCAGTGAGAGGTCACTAGAGATGCTGCCCCTTAGAAGAGATCAGTGTAGTTCTCCTGGGATCCCGGGCTGGTTGTCATGAGAAAGTGGTTGTAAAAAGGCCAAACTTAGCCAGGCGTGGTGGTACACACTTGTAATCCCAGTACTTGGGAAACTGAGACGGGAGAATCACACAGGTTCTAAACCAGCCTCAGCTACTTAGTGAGGCTCTCAGCAACTTTGTGAGACCCTGTTTCCAAATAAAATACAAAATAGGTGTGGGAGTGTAGCCCAAAGGTAGAAAGCCTCTGGATTCCATCCCCAACACCACAAAAATAAATAAATAAATAAATAAATAAATAAAGCCAAACCTAGCTGAGCGTAGTGGCACCCACCTGTAATCCCAGTGCTTGGAAGGCTGAAACAGGAGAATTGCGGGTTTGAGGATGGTCTCTGCATGTAGTGAGACTCTCATCAATCTAGTGAGACCTTGCTTCAAAAAAAATAATAAAATAGGTCTGACGGTGTAGCTCAGAGGCAGAATGCCCCTGGTTTCAATCCCCAGTACTAAAATAAATAAATAAAAAATAAAAAGGCCAAATCTGGACCCTCCCTTCTGCCAACACGATCTCTCCCCCTTGCAATGACTCCTGCAAATGCGCACTGCAAGGTGTGAGCTGATTTCAGCACCATGCCCTTACACTTCTAAAACTGTGAGCTAAATAAACCTCTTTTCTTTATAAAGTGACCCAGCCTCAGGCATTTCCTAGAGCAACACAAAATGAACTAGACTAATAAAATGTGTTCCTAAATGCCGGGCGTGGTGGTGCACGCTGGTAATCCCCGCGCTTGGGAGGCAGAGACAGGAGGATCACATAGGTTCAAAGCCAGCCGCACGCGCTGGCTTAGGAGACCGTGTTTCCAAATAAAAATGTAAAAATAGGTCTGGGAGTGTAGCCCGGAGGTAGAAGGGCTTCCAGGAACCCCAGTACCACCAAAAAAAAAAAAAAAAAAAAAAAAAAAAACAAAACAATGTGTCCCTAAAGAACACACATTTCTCCAGGACACTCAAGTATGTCCCTGGGTGTTTCTGGTTATCTCTAAGGTGGTTCATATACACTATTTTGAAAAAGTAAATTCCAGGCTCATGTGACAATTTCAGGCTAAAGTAAATCACTTACGGCCCAGAAGCTGGACAAATGCCGCCTCCCTCCCCCGTGCTATTTATATGGTGAAAACGATGCGTTCGTTCTGTTTGTTCAGACCTTGTGTCTGTTCTGCAGCATTGGCATTCTGTGTTGGATCCGGACCACATCTGGTGCAAAAATCTCAGCCAGCTCCTCTATTACCTGAGCAAAGGAGACGGTGCTGAGTGCCCTCGGTGGCCCATAAATTAATTCTGAAGACACTGACACCAATCGGTTCCCTAGGGCTAACATGGGAATGCATAATCCTGGAAATAAATCTGTCTAGAAAGAAGAAAATAAAGAGCTTGGAGTTGTCTATGGCAACGTTGTTCAATTTCATGCCAAAGGAGAAGCTGTCGAAATAACAACCCTGATTATTCCCACCTGTCGATCTCACTGCTTTAGTTTCCTTTCAACTGTGATCAGCAGAGATGCTATTTCCTACTGAGGCCCATGAGACGTCATTGTTGGAATAAGTTGATAAAGCCACATTGGCTCAGTTATTTAAAAAAAAACTTATTAATTACCAGTTCACACTAACATGTTTTTGCTCGTGTGGACTAAGTAGACCCTGCTCACTCCCCAAACACTTGTGTAAGGCAAATTCATCGCAAATTGTTTAGAACTCAGCATTCTCTAAACCACGTTGAAGCATCAAACCTAAGAATTCCCAAGGCTAGAGAGTACACGGTTGGTAGCTCCTTCTGGATAGAAAAAAAAAAAATGTGATGTGATATTTGTGCAACTATTTTAAAATTTAGTGAAGACTCTGGGAGCCTAATATTTAGGAACAATGGCGGAGTTTTGGAAGATTTCTATGCATAGATAGATAGGAACCTGGCCAGAGACCTGAGAGCACTGGGACCCAGGCCAGCTGGGGAAGGATGTGGTGCAGAGCCAAGACTTGCATGCGGCCTTCTGCCAAATGGACCAGCCTCAGCACTGAAGCCCAGGCCCAAGGAACCAAGGGGCGAAAACCTGGACCGAATCCTACGCGGACCGTCAGCATAAGGCTGAGGTGGGTGGAGGGCAGAGGTGTTTTGACAAATGTTCAGCAGTCAGTTCTCTGAGAAAATCATATGTAGGTTCATTACAAATTTTACTATTGATGTAACAGATGTATGGCATACAATTTAAATAATAGTAACATATATAAGACTCTATCATGTATCCCATATAGATGATTGATTCCCACAGGAAGTTTTGTTCTGTTGAGTTCTTATATCCAGAGTCAACCCATAGTTGTAAGTATATTAAAATGTAACCACTGGTTATCTATATTTATTATGGGCGACTTCTATTTTACTTTTAATTGTTTTTCTATATTTTCAGTCTTTCTAGAATTATCACATCCAGGGAGCCTTTGGTATCTGAGGAATTTATCCCACAACTTCCTGAGGATACAAAAATCCATAGATGCTTAAGGCCTGTGTATAAAATGGATAGTATTTGCATATAACCTACACGTATCTTCTTGTATATTTTTGATCATCTCTAGGTTACTTATAATACATTATATATAGATAGTTATCATACTGTATTGGAAATAATGGTAAGAAAAGTCGATACACGTCAATATAGATGCATTTTTTTCAAATATTTTTAATCTCCAGTTCATTGAACCTACAGATACCCACAGATACAGAGGGCTGATGGCTGACCGTATCTTTTTTTATTTTTTCATGTGGTCCTGGGGATTGAACCGAGGGCATTCAATCTCCAAGTTACACCCCACTCCTTTTATTTTTTTGTGTGTCATTTTTAATACCAGAAAAAACCTAAATGCCAATTTAAGAGATACTGGCTTCCGACAGTCTATAGTTTCTTAGGTTATCATTCTGAACATAGCATTTGCAAATCTATATATTGAAAACACTTTTCCAATGAAGTACTCCACTGAGTTCGTAAAAAAGTAATAAAAATAAAATCGCATTTATGAAATTGACAATCAATTTGAAAATATAAACAAAAATAGTTACACAGGAAACTTTGCTTTAGTCACAGTTAAAGAAACTACTAATGGGAAATACTGCAATTATAGTATAAGTTTATATTAGGATTTCTATGAAAATTTCCTGAATGAGCCTTCTAAAATGGAGAATAGGCTGGGCGTGGTGGCGCACTCCTGTAATCCCTGTACCTGGGAGGCTGAAACAGGAGGATCGCAGGTTCAAGGACAGCCTTGGCAAGTAGTGAGACTCTCAGTAACCTAGTGAGACCCTGTTTCAAAACAAAAATATATTTTAAAAGGGCTATGGATTGCTGGGTATGGCGATACACACTTGTAATTCCAGTACTTGGGAGGCTGAGAAAGAAGGATCACAAGTTCTTGGCCAGCTTCAGCTACTTAGTGAGGCCCTCTCAACTTAGTGAGGCTGTTTCAAAAAATAAAGAATAAAAAATGGGGCTGGGGTTGTAGCTCAGAGTTAGAATACTGCTGTGTTCAATCCCTAGTACCACACACAAAAAAAGAGATAGAATATCCCTGGGGCTCAATCTCTAGTAGCCCCCACACATACTCAAACTCACACATACATCAAAATTAAATTTATTTATTTTTATTTTATTATTTATTTATTTATTTATTTTTGGTGGTACTGGGGTTCCTGGAAGCCCTTCTACCTCCGGGCTACACTCCCAGACCTATTTTATATTATTTTTATTTGGAAACAGGGTCTCCTAAGCCAGCGCGCCGGCTGGCTTCGAACCTGCGCGATCCTCCTGTCTCTGCCTCCCAAGCGCGGGGATTACAAGCGTGCGCCACCACACCCGGCTAAAATTTAGTTTTAAAAATGATAAAGCCGGGCGTGGTGGCATGCACCTGTATCCCTAGTACTTGGGAGGCTGAGACAGGAGGATCTGGGTTCGTGGCCAGCCACAGCTACTTAATGAGGCCCTCCACAACTTAGTGGGAACCTATTTCAAAATAAAGAATAAAAAATAGGGCTGGGAGTATAGCTCGGAGGTAGGATGCCCTGGGCTCAATCCCTAGCACCACATAAATAAATAAATAAATAAATAAATAAATAAATAAATAAATAAATAAATAAAATTAAGTAAACCGGGCATAATGTAATCCCAGTATTTGGGAAGCTGAGGCAGGAGGATTGTAGGTTTACAGCCAGCCCACGTAAGTTAGTTGGGACTCTCATCAACTTAGTGAGGCCCTATTTTCTTTTCTTTTTCTTCTTTTTTTTTTTTTTTTTTTTTTCTGGTGGTACAGGGGGTGGAACTCAGGGCTATACTCCCAGACCCATTTTCTATTTTATTTGGAAACAGGGTCTCACTAAGTTGCTGAGAACCTCACTTAGTAGCTGAGGCTGGCTTCGAACCCGTGCGATCCTCCTATCTCAGCCTCCCAAGCGCGGGGATTACAAGCATGCGCCACCACGCCCGGCAAGACCCTATTTTCAAATAAAAATAAAATAGGGCTGGAGGTGTAGCTTGGAGGTAGTTCAATTCCCAGTACCACAAAAACAAACAACAAACAAATATATACACTTATACATGCATACATAAATACAATGTGAAATAAACAGGAGCACCCTGGAGGGAAAGATGTTCATTTCTGTGACTCCACCTTGTAATTTGGTCCTACTCCGGTGAAGTAACAACAATTTACCAAATGATAATAGGAAGTGAGGGTCCGTATCTTGGGAATAATAGCATTTTAATTTTTAATTATTTTTCTGCCATTGCCATCAATATTTACTAAGTGGTCTAAAAACAAAAAATGACAGTCTGCCAAGCGCCCGGTGAATTATTCAGAGGAGAGTTTTTAGAAAAGCGGGGCGGAGCCTGCGCCTGACTCTCAGGGTTCCTTCCCCCCCTCTTCTTTGCTGTTTCCCTCCGCCTTCACGTCCTCAGATCTTGACGTTGCCCCAGTTCACTCTTTTCCCCCACCTGTGGCTCTCCGATTTTCTTCCCCACACAATTTCAAGTTTAATTATAATTTAACTCTCATTATTCCCCATTTAAAATATTTTTAATCTCCTTTGTTAAAAATTATTTTTGGTCCTGGGGATTGAACCCTGGGGCATTCTACTGCCAAACTACATCCCAAGCCCCTTCTTATTTTTCTGTTAATGAAACAGGGTCTCACTGAGCTGCTGAGGCTGGTCTTGAATCTGTGATCTTCCTGTCTCAGTCTCCCAAGTGCTGGGATTGTAGGCATGCACCATTATATCCCATTAAAAATACTTTTATCTTAATGGACATGTCCGCTTCTCAAGTTAGACCTGCATTGTTTATTTGTGTCCCTCTTGGCCCTTGAATGAGTGCTGAGAGAAAAAAAAAATTACGCTGGAAAATTCTAGTGGGATCCAGGCGTGGTGGCACATGCTTGTAATCCCAGTACTTGGGAGACTGAGACAGAAGGATCACGAGTTTGCAGCCAGCCTCAGCTCCTTAGTGAGGCCCTCTTCAATTTAGTAAGATCCTGTTTCAAAATAAAGAATTAAAAAAAAAAAATAGGGCTGGGGTTGTAGCTTGGAGTTAGAACAGTTCAGGTTCAATCCCCAGTACTGCAAAAAAAAAAAAAAAAAAAAAAAAAAAAAAAAAAAAAAAAAAACCTTAAAAAAAATTCTAATGGTAGTTTCACCTAAAAAAAAATAGAAAAAAAATATTCTCTGGTAAGAAAGAAAGTAAAAAGAAATATTGAAATGTTATCTTTAAGTCATCAAAAGCTTGGTATCAGACAAATGAAACTGTTATGTGAGAATATCATTGTTAATTTTGGATAAATTGCTATAATACTAGATGTCAACCACTAAGCCAAGCATGGGAAGGAGGGATGGGGAGGGAATGGGGTGGGGATCGGGTGGGGGCTGACTGGGTGATGTGTGCATGATGTATGTCTACAAAAGTTTGTATCCCACTATGATGTATGAATACAGTGCACCAATAAAATAAATAAATAAATAAATAAATAAATAAATTTTAAGGTAAAAGGTAGTAGTATAAATCTAACATCCAGATTCTTTTAAGCAATCACAAAAATCTTTATTACAAGTTAATAATTTTCTAGGCCAAATAAAACAAAACTACACCTTGATTTTGCAAGAGTTAGTTACAGGTTAATACATTCAATGAAGGCCATCTGAATTTAAATTTGTGTTATAAATGAAAAAAAATTCTAATGGGTTTGAATTTATTTGACTCTCCTTGCAGAGGCTAATTTAGGGTTACAAATTCAATCTTTGGCCTTGAGAAAAATAGGCAGTATTCGGAAGTTGAATGGATCTGTTAAAAGGACCCATCCAGCCGGCCATGGTGGTACAAGCTTATAATGTCAGCATTTGGGAGGCTGAGACAGGAGGATCGCATTTTGCAGACAGCCTTAGCTACTTAGTGAGGCTCTTTGCAACTCAGTGACACCCTGTTTCAAAATAAAGAATAAACCAGGCGTGGTGACGCATGCTTGTAATCCCAGCATTTGAGAGGCTGAGACCAGAGGATCACGGTTCGCAGACAGCCTCAGCTACTTAGTGAGGCTCTCTGCAACTCAGTGAGACCTGGTTTCAAAATAAAGAATAAAAAATAGGGCAGGGGGTGTAGCTCGGAGGTCGAATGTCCCTGGGTTCCATCCCAAGAAAGAAAGAAAGAAAGAAAGAAAGAAAGAAAGAAAGAAAGAATAAAAATAGGGCTGGCGGTGGAGGTCAGAGGTAGAAGGACCCTGGATTCCATCCCTAGTGCCAGAAAAATAAAATAAAATAAAGTAAAATAAAATAAAGGGGGAAAAAAAGGACCCATCTAAGTAGAACATGTGCCTAGAATCCTAGTACTTGATAGGCTGAGACAGGAGGATTGCAGGTTCAAGACCAGTGTTAGAAACTTAATGAAGCCCTCTACAACTTAGTGAGACCCTGTTGCAAAAATAAAAAATAAAATAGGGCTGAGAGTGTATAGCTCAGAGGCAGAATGCCTTGGGTTTCATCCCAAGTACCCAAAACAAAACAAAAACCCTCCTATTATAATCCTAGTTGGTTTTTTGTTTTTGTTTTTGTTTTTACAGTTGAAACTATTTGCAACATAAAGATGTTCGCAAGCCACGGCTCAGCGACACTTAGGGTCTACTTCCTCCCGTTCCAAAAACACCATCCAAGCCCCGAAAAGATCCATATAACACCATTGCCACGGTCCTTCAGCTACCAAAAAGAGCAAAAATCCAGATTCATTTCTGGGAGAGATATAAACGATGCTATTCGCCTCTGAAGGCAGACGATAGAGGAGGGACGGGGTGGCTCAGGGTGTATCTGCAATGTCTGAAACGAGTAAGAATTGTTAGCATTAATTAATTCTGGGTGGTGAGTACCAGACCGCCTACTGTAAAGTTTGAGCTTCAAACTAAGAAGCAAACAAAGTGGGGAAAGGTATTAATTCAGTACCTTGATCATTCAGAGAATGAGATGTCTTTACCCTGCATCTTTCCTGGAAGCCAGCTCAGCAGGTGGGAATCTATTTATACCCTTTGGTGCTTCAGCAGATCTGACATTATACAAAGGTGTAGGATAAGTGCAAACCTCAGAAAGCTGTTACAGTAACCGTGGGGTAGGAGCAGAGCCTGCTCTTCCCAATAGGCTGGTGGCAAACATGCATCGAGTGGCTTAGTCTCCCTGATAGAGAAGGCGAAAGTGGTTGATGCACCTAAGAGGTCGCTCACCAGGAAAAGCGCTGTAAAGGAGTAGGGATTTAGCATCAACAGCGGGCAGCCAGGTGTGGTGGTGCACGCCTATAATATCAGTACTTGGGAGACTGAGACAGGAGGATCTCAGGTTCGCAGCCAGCCTCAGCAACTTAGCAAGTCCCTCTGCCTTAGCTGCTTAGTGAGTCCCTCTGCAACTTAGTGAAAGCCTGTTTTAATAATAATAATAATAATAATAATAATAATAATAGGGCTGGGGTGTGGCTCAGAGGCAGAATGCCCCTGGGTTCAATCCCCAGTAACACACACACACATTAGTATATATGTCATAATATAATAATATTATAAGTGTATGATATATATTAATTATATATAATAATATATATCCTCTGGGAAATGTGGAAGCTGACGTAGCCAATAACTCACATCTCCTGGACTGTGAGTTGAAGGGGTAACAGGAGCCAGTCCCTATCAACCTCTGTGACTGTGTTCTACGGCATCACCTGGGAATCTGAATCTGCAATACTTAGAAGTAATCTGATGGTGATGCCCTTGACATCTGTTTCCATGGGAACATCTGTAGGGAGTAAATGGCTGTCTAGGTAGGTGATGCTCACAAGTGGGTTAAACCTCCTGGTCCTGACTTAAAACCACAGTAAAAGGGTCTTGGCAGCTCACCAATGCTGGAAAGATTGCATTTGCCAGGAGACTCACTGGCCTGGTCAGGATCATTTTCTTTTTTTTAAACATTGCCAACTACTGAAACCAGTCTACTGAAGAAAACTCATTATGTCTGTAGTTAACAACAACAGTAGCTCCCGTTAGCAGCACCTTGGAGGGGCCAGACCTCACACAGTGGTCATCACTGTGGTTTTGTGTAATTCTCACAGTGGCCCTTTGTGTAGAAACCGTTATGATTCTAGGTTTGAACACGGTGAAAATGGATCCCCAGAGAAATTAAATGATGTCTTCATGGTCACACAAGGAGGTAAGAGACAGAGCTAGGACCTGACCCCAAGCCCGTCAGACCCAAAGCTCTGCTCTAATGGCTGAGGTGGCAGCAACAGACACATAGGGTAATGTGAATTCCTACTGTGCTCTAAATTTAGTAACTTAAAATTCAGGTTTTTTAAAATCACTGTTTCCCTTAAAATAATAATCCTTACTCCTTCTTCCTTCTATACTCACACACACTGTGCTTACGATTGTGTCTTAGCATCACTAGTATAAACTAGTATCAGTATCATGTATCAGTATTATCGCATATTAAGTATTAGTCTCCTTGGGCTATTGTAATAAGTGCCATAGCTGGGTAGTTTAAAATGATAGAAATATATTTTCTTTTCTTTTTTCTTTTCTTTTCTTTTCTTTTTTTTTTTTTTGTGTGTGTGTGGTACTGGGAGTGGAACCCAGGGGCTCTTCTACCTCCAGGCTATACTCCCAGACCTATTTTGTACTTTATTTAGAATCAGGGTCTCACTAAGTTGCTGAGAGCCTCACTAAGTAGCTGAAGCTGGCTTCGAACCTGTGCAATCCTCGTCTCAGCCTCCCAAGCGTGGGGATTACAGGCGTGCGCTACCACGTCCGGTTAAGAAATGTATTTTCTTGCCAGGTTTGGTGGTGCATGCCTATAAAATCTCAGTACTTGGGAGACTGACACAGAAGAATCCCAGGTTCAAGACCAGACTCTGAGCAACCTAGCAAGGTCCTGTTTCAAAATAAAAAATGCTAGGGGTATAGCCCAGAGGTAAAATGTCCCTGGGTCCAATCATCAGTACAAAAAAAAAGTATTCTCTTGTAGCTCTGAAGGACAGGGGTCCAGCCCCGCGGTGTTGGCTGAGCCCTGCTCTCCACATCACGGTGTTGGCTGCGAACTGCTCTCTCTGAAGGTGCCGAGGGAAAACCCTTCCCTGTTTTCAACTTCTAGTGGTGCCCAGAAGTCCCTGGTGTTTCTTGGCTGAAAGCGACAGAGCTCCAAATTCCACTTCCCTTTTCTCATGGTCCTCCTGTTTGTTTGTTTCCGTGACTCCAAAACTTTCTCTTCCTATAAGAAGATTAGCCACTGGACTTCGGGCCCATCTAAACCATAATCTGAGCGGGCGTGGTGGCGCACACTTGTAATCCCAGAGTTTAGGAGACTGAGACAGGAGGATCACACAGGTCCAAAGCCAGCCTCAGCTACTTAGTGAGGCTCTCAGCAACTTAGTGGTACCCTGTTTCCAAATAAAGTATAAAATAGGTCTAGGAGTATAGCCCGGAGGTAGAAAAGCTCCTGCGTTCCACCCCCAGTGCCACCATAAATAAATAAATAAATAAATAAATAAATAAATAAATAAATAAATAAAAAGCAAACCATAATCTGCCTGGCCTGATCACACCTTGGACAGCATCTTCCTTGGCTCTCCCGCTCTGTCCACTGGGTGGGGCCACTTGCAGCTTTTGACAAGCCTCTTGAGCTTTCTGCTTGGTTGACCTTTGACCCCCCACCTATGCAACTTCTGTGCCTCATCAGGACCCGCCACACCAGGCTCAGATCCCAGCGCGGAATGCCCGGGATCCTTTCCCCTTCCCATCAGCCTTGTGTTGTGGTGGCTCCGTGAGACCCTCTGTCCCAGAGCACAGCAGTCACAGCAACCTGAGGACACAGAGCTGTCCCCTGGGACTGGCTTGAGGGATTCCAGTACCAAGAAAGCCATAACTGAGGAGGAATTGACCAATACAAGCTCATTATCAGTAGAGTAGGTGCCCCAAGGTGGAAGAATCAATCCTTGGTCCCCCACACCAAAACCCAGCCTTTGGACTCCTTGCAGCAAACAGCATCTCATCCTGACTCACCTCTTGCAGTCAAAGAGAAGCCTCACCTAGATCAGAAGCTCCCTGTGAGACCCTAAATCTTGCCGCATAACCCTAAAAACACCAAATTACTTCTGGTTTGAATGTAAACAGTTTCACTCTATGTGGGATGCTCTATTCCTGAAGATCGATTTTTTTTCCCCCAGTGGGGAAAAAATTTCACTTGATCCTTCTTCCACATCCATACATAAACCGCTAGGAAGTGTGTGAGGCCTGGAGGTACAGCCTCCGTGGGGCTTACAGAGCTGGCTATGCGGCTCCTCGGACTTTGGTTGTTTATATACTGCCCTCTTGGTGAATATTTTGACAGTCTTTTTTGGGGGGGGGATTGAGGAAATATGGGACAGTAGATAGGGTTGTGGTGATGGGAGGGAAGAGAAATGCATTCTTAAACTCTTAAAATTGGTTTTGTTGAGACACAGTTTATATACATCAATAAATTAAATGTACAATTTAAAGAGTTTTAACACACACACACACACACACACACACACACACACACGGCTGTAAGTATTATATAGGTTTGACTTTGACACCTGCCCTAACCCAGTAGGGGCTCATCTGTACTTGGGCTCATCTGCAGAGATCCTATCCTAGATTCGTTGCATCAAAGAAAGGGGTGAAGAATGAGCCACGTATCCATCCATCCTATCCCTCCTTGGTTAAGGTTGCTCCTGGGGAATGGGTCCCCCAGTTTTCTGGCTTTAAAACCCTCTAACAACAAGACCCAGGAGCTTGAGATAGATAGTCACCTGTGTATAGAAAAAGGACCCAACATGTGTTTGGCCTTATACTTATTCTATCACTTCAAAGCACACTCAGTGTTAAGATATCATGGTGTGGTAGCGGTGACTCGGCGTGAAGGGGTAGGAGAGCTGGGTCTCTGCTCTGTGAGGGCAAAAGCCAGGCCTCCATCCCCTGGGCCATGGCCCCACCTGCAAAAAGAGAGGCGTTAGTGACATCTAAATCCTTCTATTGTCAATGCTCTCGTCCATTTGCCTCTGTAACCAAGCATTTTGAGCTTGGGGGGAGGAGAGATGCCAGTCCACCAAACAAGGAAATCATTAAAATAGAAGAATCTCATTAATTTTTTTTTTCTGGAGAACTGAATTCTTAAAAATAGGGAGGCATATGGAGTAAGAGAGGAGGAGCAGCTGTGCTGTTTTGCTCTGGGGATAGAATGAAAGGGACCGACCTTAAATGGTGCCAAAAGGGATTTATTTAAATTAGACATTAAGAAAGTTGTGAGACAATGCAACGTGTTACCCAAGATTTTGGAACCTGCTATCAAAAGAAAAAATTTCTAAAAGGATCCATTCTTTATTTTTGTTCCTTAGAATGTAGATACATGTTTTCTTTCTAGTCTTGTACGTCCACTCTGCTTTACCATAAAATGAGAAGGCATAGCTGGGTCTTTCTAGGAGAAAAACGATGAGGAGGCACACATTCACCACCACCCACCAGCTCCAACCTGCGGCCAAGACAGACATTCCTAACTCATCAGTTCGCTTCCTGTCCAAGCTCAGGCAAAGTCTCATAATTTATCTCAACACTATAATCCAGGCAGCCACTACCAATTGATCGCAGTTGGCCAGTGAAGTAGAAAGCATCTATGCTCTTAGGCTGCGCTCACAGGTGATTCAAAACAACCTGTGCAGAATCATATCAACACATGGTGCTTCTGCGTCTCCTCAAGCAACGCGGTCACAGTGCTCCTGTCGGGCTACTTCGGCATGGAACAACTATTTGTTCTTACTAAAATGCAGTTTTCAGCTGGGCATGATGGCGCATGCCTGTAATCCCAACACTAAGAAGGCTGAGACAGGATGATTGTAGGTTCATGGCCAGCCTCTGCAACTTAGCAAGACCCTCTGCAATCTAGTGAGACTCTGTTTCACAATAAAAAACAAAATAGGGTTAGGGTTGTAGCTCAGAGGTAGAATGCCCCTAGGTTCAATCCCCAACACACACACACACACACACACACACACACACACACACACACACACTTCAGCCAAGTATGGTAGCCCATGTTTGGGAGGCTGAGACGAGAGGATCACAGGTTTGCAGCCAGCCTCAGCCACTTAGCAAAGCCATCCACAACTTAGTGAGACAATATTAAAAAAAAAAAAAATAGGGCTGGGGGTATAGCTCAGAGGTTCTAGGTTCAATATCCAGTACCATAAAAAATAATAATAAGCCGGGTATGGTGGTGTATGCTTATAATCCCTGCATTTGTGGGGCTGAGAGAGGAGGATCGCAGTTTGAGGACAGCCGCAGCTACTTCATGAGGCCCTTTGCAACTCACTGAGACCCTGTTTCAAAAATAAAGAATAAAAAATAGGGCAGGGGGCCAGGTGTGGTGGCGCCCGCTTGTAATCCCTGTGCTTGGGAGGCGGAGACAGGAGGATCGCGCAGGTCCAAGGCCAGCCGCGCTGGCGTTAAGAGACCCTGTTTCCAAATTTTTTTTAAAAAGTATAAAATAGGTCTGGGAGTGTAACCCGGTGGTACAAGGGTTTCCAGGAACCCCAGTACCACAAAAAAATAAATAAGTAAATAAATAAATAGGGCAGGGGGTATAGCTCAGAGGTCAAATGCCCCTGGGTTCCATCTCCAGATCTGCAAAAATAAATAAATAAATAAATAAATAAATAAATAAATAAATATAAAAATAAAAAATAGGGCTAAGGGTATAGTCTGGAGGTAGAATGCCCCTGGCTTCCATCCCCAGTACCAAAAATAATAATAATAATAATAATAATAATAATAATATAATATATAATAATAATAATTATTATTATTATATAAAATGCAGATCCCGGGCCCCCAACCTGGAGACTTTCATCACAAGGGGAAGAAGCTCAGATCCCACATATCACCAAGTAGTTCTGTGTAACTGATGGCCACATCCCGTACTCCCTGGGACACTAGTCATGGCGGGGATTCAAGTCACAGGCTCACAGCGCAGGCGCAGAGACCTGCATAGGAAAGAAATGTCATGTGCCCGCACACTCAGTTCTGAGCTGTTCCTGTTCAGGCCCAGCTGGAGTCCAACTTCAGGCTGCCCTGGGTTATGTCTCAACTTTCTTGCATGGAATCAAGTGCTTCTCCATTGCTCCCCTGGCTGTCTCTCTAGACCTGAAGTACAGGTCAACTTGAAACCCCAATTACTCTCTGCCAGCTTGCCTACTACCTGCACAGCCCTTCAAGAAACTTTGCTTTTTTTTAATTTTCCTGTGGTTTTTCTCTTTGTTGTCTCTGATATTTCAAGTTTGCATGGCCGACTCCATCCCTGAAACTTTATAGTTGGTTTGGAAATGGTTTTCCACTTAATCTGCACATGACGTGTGTGTGTGTGTGTGTGTGTGTGTGTGTGTGTGCGTGCGCGACTGAAGATTGAACTCAGGAGCATTCTACCTCTGAGCTACATCCCATCCCTATTATTTATTTATTTATTTATGCTACTGGGGATGGAACCCAAGGACATTCTACTTCTGAGCTACACCCCCTGCCTTATTTTTTATTCTTTATTTTGAAACAGGATCTCACAGAGTTGCAAAGGGCCTCACTAAGTAGTTGAGGCTGTCCGCGAACCACGATCCTCCTGTCTCAGCCTCTCTAATGCTGGGATTACAAGCGTGCACCACCACGCCCAGCTCTTATTTTTTATTTTGAAATAAGGTTTCTCTAAGTTACCCTGCTGGGCTCAAACCTGCAGCCTCCCAAGAACCAGAATTACAGGCACACCATACCAGCCAGTCGCTTGACTTTCTTTAGAGCAGAACCAAATCAGCTTCACACATCTCTGAGCTCCCTAGCTGTCTATTTCAGTCCCCTACAAATTTATATCTGCTCAGCTCTGTCATAAATAGGACTGATACCAAGGATCATATTTAAAACACTTGACAATTGGTCAGAGTGAATCTAAGGTTAAAATGTAGAAAAACAACACAGACCTCAACTGGTCAGAAGAGACAGCAGTCGTCATCAGCTGGCACAGTCTTGTGGGCCACACTGGGTGTGCAGCGCTAAATCCTGACCCACAAAGATGTTCTTGTCCTAATCCCCAGAACCTGCATGTTACTTTAGATGCCAAAGGATTTGGTAGCTGTGATTAAGTTAAGGATCTTGTGATAGAAAAAGTATCCTGAGTTATCCAGGATGGTCCTCAATGTAGCCAAAGAGGCTAGGGGTGTAGCTCAGAGGTAGAATGCCCCAGATTCCATTGCCAGTACCAAAAAGAATGCATGTCATGAGATATGAATATATGTGCAAAGTAGTGTTTATTTATTTATTTTTACGGTATTGGGGATGGGACCTAGGGACGTTCTACCTCCGAGTTATACCCCCAGCCCTATTTTTTATTCTTTATTTTGAAACAGGGTCTCACTGAGTTGCAAAGGGCCTCGCTAAGTAGCTGAAGCTGTCCTTGAACTGTGATCCTCCTGTCTTAGCCTCCCAAATACTGGGATTACAAGCATGAGCCACCACACCCAGCTTGTTATTTTTTAAAGAGAGGGAAAGGTTTGATGGTTCCCAGCACTATTGGAGGGGCTGAGGAGACGGGTTCAGAGTAAAGGGCAGGAGCTGGGCCTTGGAGCTGCTGCCAAGTGCCTCCCAGAATTCCCTTTGAGGCCAGTGTGAGCCAGGCCAGCACACTGCCACCATGACCCAGACTGTCAAACTTGTTACCACTATAAGATTCTTGAGTCATTCTTCGGTGGGGAGTATGACTGGAAGGCTCTAGACCATGTGATTATGTCCAGCTGCAAGGCAGGCTGGGAAAGTGAGTACTGACATCTTCTACAATGGAAATTAGGCCACCTGACTCAGGAGTCCCAGACATAAGATGAGTCAGATGCTAACCACCCAAGAAGATTAGCAAATGACCCTTCAACATCACATGTATTTCGTGGGTTTTGTTATTGTTGTTGTTGCTTTTTTAAATTTCTGCCAATAAAGCCAGACGTGGTGGCACGCGCTTGTAATCCCAGCATCCAGGAAGCTGAGACCAGAGGATCATGGTCCAAGGACAGCCTCAGCTACACAGTGAGCCCCTCTGCAACTTAGTGAGACCCTGTTTCAAAATAAAGAATAAAAAATAGGGCAGGGGGTATAGCTCAGAGGTCGAATGCCCCTGGGTTCCATCCCCAGACCTACAAAAAAATAATAATAAAACAAATAAATAAATTTCTGCAGATAAGAATGAAACAACCAAAATCACCGCGCCTCTCCTTCCTCTTTATTATTTTCAGGTCCCTCAGCCATCTACTGAAAATTACTACTGAATCCTTATTTGCCACCAACTTGTATTTCAATTAGCGTAGTCAAGACATTAGCTCTTAGGGTTTAATACTGCTGCAGATTATTTTAATAGAAAACAATTAAGGACTAAAAAGCTTTTTTGATAGAGAACTATGAATGACATCATGGGGAAACAACAGGCTTGGGAACAGGGTGAACTTGAACCTGCCTCTCAGCACTGATCTTCCTTTCTGAGTCTGTTTCTGTACCTGAAAACTGAAGATGACACTTATCTCTAGGGGGTCTTATCTGTAGAGCTCACGGCACTCAGACCAGCAGCTCAGAGAGGCTCAGTCAACAGAAGCTGTCATGGCAAGGCATCTCTGACGCTGAGGTCCTTTGAGAAGATTCTGGCTGCATGCTAGAAAGCACTTTTTACTGCCTCAACAGCCACCTTGGGGATAGCTATGCCTGGGTACCCGGAACAGTGCTTAAGGTTCGGGAGACAGAGTAAGACAACAGCTGTGATGCTTAGGCTGCTTCTAATTATTTATCTTCTTTTAGTGATACTGGGGATTGTACCCAGGGGTGCTCTACCTTGAGCTAGGTGCCCAGCCCTTTTTATATTTTATTTTAAAACAGGATCTCGCTAAGTTGTCAACGCTTGTGATTCTCAGACTTGTGATTCTCCCATCTCAGCCTCCCAGATAGCTGGAATTATAGACTCACAACACTGCCCAGCCCCAGTGCTAAGTTTCTGAAGACTTTGCTCACTGCAAAATCTTTTGCATAATCTGCCTTCTTAGACTTGCAAATCAAATCAGCCTCTGTTGTTGCCTCATCTGCTGGTAGAAAAACCAGGCTGTTCCAACTCCGCAGTCCCTGATTCTGTTCACTTCATTAGAGAATTCAAAGGAAGTGAGAGTCTGTGAGGGACGTCAGAGCGAGCACTTCACAATGGCTCAGAGGAGTCCATGACTTCCATCCCAGAAGACAGAGGGTTACATATTATAACCCATATGGCAAGGAAGACAAATTATAGGAGAACGAACACCTATTCAATGCTTCTAAATTATGCATTCATTTCTTCAAAAATCTATGTTGAGAACTGTCTATTGGATCGGAACTACCTCTCTCTGTTCCATGTTTCCACATGGGGAATAACTATCAGTGTAACACTTGTGATATTTTTCTACAATCCTTCCCCCAGGACACACACACACACACACACACACACACACACACACACACACACACACAATGAAAGAGAAAAATGGAGGCTTACCTCCCTCATTGTGGGAGGTCTAGGAGAGAACTTGGCCTGTGAAGGACATCTATTGTAAAGGGAGATGAAGGGGGGAAAATACAGATACATACTAGTTATTTCCCAGGCCTGTTTTCTGGCTAGCTATTCCCTTTCCCTCCATCTGCAGGCCTCTCTATCCTGGAACTGAGTTTTGTTCTCCCCTGAGTGGCCTAGAATTTCCTCAGTGTGTGTCAGAGGCCTCAAAGCCTTCCCAGCCCACCGCCCCCTCGGCTCTGAGAATCACACTGACCTGTCCTGGTCTCCCCGTGCTCAGAGCCCACCTTCTCACAGGGTTAAAAATTTCCTTCTAAGCCGGGCGCGGTGGCACACACTTGTCATCCCAGCATCTGGGAGGCTGAGACAGGAGGATCATGGTTTGCAGACAGCCTCAGCTACTTAGTGAGGCCCTCTGCAACTCAGTGAGACCCTGTTTCAAAATAAAGAATAAAAAATAGGGCTGGGGGTGTCACTTGGCGGGAGAGTGCCCCTGGGTTCCATCCCCAGGCCTGCAAACGTTTCCTCCTTCCTGTTA
The DNA here is from genome assembly GCF_963383645.1 of Muscardinus avellanarius. Classification (NCBI taxonomy): domain Eukaryota; kingdom Metazoa; phylum Chordata; class Mammalia; order Rodentia; family Gliridae; genus Muscardinus; species Muscardinus avellanarius. The sequence continues at coordinate 17,834,122 of NC_137803.1, forward strand.
GAGTCCTCGAGTCCTGTGGTCCCTTCTCCAACTATTTCCTCCCTCAGAGCTGTGCTGCAGCAGCCGTGATCCCGGGATCTCACTCTGCCTCCCCACTCCCCTGCTCTCCTAAGTCCCGGCAGGCAAAGTGGGACAAAGGGACTAAATGGAAGGGTTAAGAACGCGGGGAGACAAAGGGAGCCTTTGTTTCCATCTGCTTCCTCCTGGCTCTGGCCTCTTGGAAGAGCAGAACCCACACACGCGGCAGTGTTAACGTCCACCCATTGATCCGGAGCACATGGCCTTCCTTCCACACCACCTGTCAACAGGCTGTGCTCACTCAGACTGTAAACACACCCACAGCCTCAGCTTCTGGGGGAACACCAAAGCGCAGAAATTATGTTAATCCATTCCTAACGGTTGGCGTGCATATATTAATATGAATCTTCTTACGGCTCCAGCTGTTGCATTGTTACAGATGATCTCCAGGAACAAAACCATCAGGTATAAATAACCAAACAGCCCTGCTTCCACCGCAAGCCCCTCCACGACGACTAATGCCATCTCACTTAACTGCAGCAGAAAACCCGCTGTAGCCGCTGTAGCCGTTGGGAATGTAAAACCCTGGAACATCTAACTTCCCTAAAACGGACATGAATAGTGATGTTCTCAAGACAAGGTGAGACGCCGTGGGCCACGATGGCTGGTTGGAGCTGAAAGTTGTTTTAGAAGAACTTGAATCCCAAGCCCAGAAGTTCCCAGGCTCACTAAGATCAATGCATATCACACTCTGATAGAGGATCTTACATTCTCCTTGAGCAGATGATGGGCCAGAGCCATGATTTTATGCAAATACAAATTATCTTCTAAATGAAATGTGCCTGAGAAAAATATATCCGAGGGGGGAAAACAGCTCGCCAGAGTCCCAGTGTGGCCGAATTCTAGCTGATATTTTGAAAAATCTCTCCCACAGTCTCAGGGGCAGGGAGAAGTTGAGGGCTCTGCAGACAGACATTCTCCTCTCTCTCTCTCTCTCTCTCTCTCTCTCTCTCTCTCTCTCTCTCTCTCTCTCATCAAGCCATCTGTAGAAAGGGAGAAACTGGCTATTTGCGGGGGCAGAGTGTAGGAAGGTTCACTACATATATTTTAAGTTGAGGTATAATAATTACACATACAATAAAATAGATGTTCGGGGCGATCACTTTTGACATTTGTATATGCACAAGTAACACACCAAACAAGATACAGAACACTTACATCATGCCAGAAATCTTCTATCCCCCCCTCCCCCGTCAGTAACCGCTGATTTGTTTGCGGTTATTGTGACCTCAGTTGTGGCCAGTCTAGAGTTTCGCTTAAGTAGGATCATTCAACAAGAACTCTTGGGTTGTTTTTCATTCAACATGGGTCTTCTAGTTTCATTCAGGCTGTTACTTGTATTCATATTTGTTCTTTTACCAAAAAAGTTGCAAAAGGTTCATACAAGTTCCACTGTATGAATCTACTACAGTTTGTTTATTCACTTACCTGTTGATGGACATGTGGGCTGCCTCAATTATTGGCTTTAGTTCAGTGGGGGAAGAAAAAGTGTTTTTTAACCATATTGTTGCAACAACCAGATAACAGTTGTTTGCAGCTATGGGGGGTGGGGAATCAACCCATAATCCCTATCTCACTCCATATACAAAAGTTAAATAGATCAGCCAGGCGTGGTGGCGCACGCTTGTAATCCCAGCCCTTGGAAGGCTGAGACAGGAGGATCTGGGTTCGCAGCCAGCCTCAGCTACTTAGTGAGGCCCTCTGCAACCTAATGAAACCCTGTTTCAAAATAAAGAATAAAAACTAAGCCGGGCATGGTGGCGCACGCTTGTAATCCCCGCACTTGGGAGGCTGAGACAGGAGGATCACACAGGTTCAAAGCCAGCCTCAAAACTAAGGCTGGGGATGTAGCTCGGAGGTAGACTGTTCATGGGTTCAATCCCCAGTACCACATAAAAAAAAAATTAAATAGATCATACACCTAAATGTATTATCCATAGCTATAAAGCCGTGATGTAGCCTAGTAACTTCATGACCTCAAAGTAGTCAAATAATCCTGGGACAGAACATGTAAAGTACTAACCATAAGAAATTCGTATTTCCAGGATATTATGATAATATATGCATATCTATGTTTATAGCAAAACAATTCAAAATAGGCAAAGTATGGAGCCAACCTAAGTGTCTATCAACAGATGAATAGATTAGAAAATTCTGAGATACTTACACACAGTGAATTCTACTCCGCAATCAAGAAGAACAATGTTACGTCATTTGCAGGAAAATGGATGGGCCTGGAGAACACTGTGTGACGTGAGAAGAGACAGTCACAGAAAGTGAAGGGTCATAGGTTTTCTCTCCTTTGTTGAAGCCAGGGAGTCATCAGGAACCAGGGGGACTTCAGGTAACCGAGGCGGAACGTCAGGGGAGGTCTAAGGGAAGGGGAGGGAGGAGGAGATGAAGGAATCCATGGACATCATGTATCTCTGTGAGAACACCGATGTCAATGTCAATACACTGTATGGGCAGAGGGAGAATAGAGAGGGAGCCGGGGAAGCCCCCCCCCCGTGCTGTGGGCAGGCGTGTCACTATCACCACAAACTATATCGCGATATTATAATGCACCCATAAGAGTATAAAAATAAATAATTTTTAAATGAAAAAATTAAATTATTGCCTCAATAAAAAAAGGTTGGGTTTCACAGGAAATTAAAATGTCAGCCCATGAAAAGATATTATTGAAAGAAATAAAGCACGAATTGGGGAGAAAATAAACACAACACATATATCTGACCAGTGGCACGTAACCATAATATACAAAATGATGGTAAATCAATAAAATGACAACTCGATTCACGATGGCCGAAGACTTGAACAAACACTTCACAACAGACGGGGCACACGTGGCCAATGAACCCATTTAAAAGCACCACCTGATCTTTTTAAAAACTCGCAAATGCAAGTCATCTGGTGAATCATTCAAAGCTCTCCCCATCCCTCGCATACCCCTGGAAAAACTAGAGGTAAAATGCTAAGTGGAAGTGGATTTTGTATTTGAGGACTTAGCCTTCTGCCTCCTCAAACGACATGCTTCCTGCCTAGTAATTACAGACGGCTTTCTAGAACTGCTGAGGTGAAGGAGCCCTACATCAGCTGCCAGAGCCCTGCTTTGTGTGCTGCGGCAACACAGCGGGGAGAGACTGAGCGCGCAGGGCCTCAGCCCAGGCACAGGAAGGCAGGGGCGGCATGTGGGCTCAGGCAGAGCTGGTCCTCCCAGAGGGACAGAAGGCGACGGCATACACACGGACCTCGCCCCTGCCGGCCCGTGTGTGTGGAGTCAGGGTTGGTGCCACCTAAACGCAGAAAAAAGTAGAGCAGAATAAACCCAGCATGCACGAGGCCCTGAAGGCCAGTCCCCAACACTGCCGAAATAATCAATAATAAAGAAAATTAGAGGCCGGGTGTGGTGGTGCACACTTGTAATCCCAGCATTCGGGAGGCTGAGACGGGAGGATCGCAGTTAGAGGACAGCTTCAGCTACTTAGTGAGGCCCTTTGCAACTCAGTGAGACCCTGTTTCATAATATAAAAAAAAAAAAGACTACAAAAAGAGGACTAGGGGTTGTAGCTTGGAGATACAATGCCTCTGGGTTCCATCCCCAATAATGAAAAAAAAAATAGAATCATCAAAGTGCTCATTTTTCATTCCTAACTATTGAAAGAGAAAATATTAGCAGCCAGGTTCGGTGGTACGTGCCTGTTATGCTAATCCTTGGGGGGCTGAGAGAGGAAGATGGCAGGTTGGAGGCCCCTTTTCAAAATTACAAAAAAAAGGAGCCAGACATGCTGGTGCACGTTTGTAATCCTAATACTTGGGAGGCTGATACAGGAGGATCACAGGTTCAAAGACAGCCTCGGGGAGCTTAGCGAGGTTCTCAGAAACCGTTTCTGAATAAATAAATAGGACCAAGAGTATAGCTCAGAGATAGAAAGCCCCTGGATCCAATCCCTAGCACCGCACACATACACAAGCAAACAACAAGGTGTGTAATTCATCATAAGGACTCACCGAGCAGCCACTATAGTTGGGCGCAGTTGTAAGCAGAGAGTAGGTACAACAGTATCAGGAAGCTTAGAGGATTCTAAACAGGCTGCTTTTCATCTCAGTATCCCATCCACCTCAGGGAGCTAAGGAGTTACTGCAGGAAGAAATCCAGGAGCAGCCTAAGTCCCCTGGCCCAAGGCTCTCAAAACATTAGAAATTTGCTGCTGATACTCGCATGGTTTGTGTTGTGCCTGCGTGCAGGAAACAAGCTACTAAAATAAAGAACGTACATTGTATTGAGATCAGCCTGGGGTTAAATTCAGGTGGAAACATTCTCCGGCTCCTAACTAGTTCCAAAGGCCACCGCAGAAGCAGGCAGAGAAGATCTGTGCTAAGTAAGGCAGCTCGTGGCAAAGGTGCTGGCCCCATGGAATCCAATCAGTTCACCAGGGACACAGTAACATTCAATTAAATAAACCTCATTTGGGTGTGAGGATTCCCTCACGAGTGACCAGATAATGGTGCTCACCTGTTTTGGGTTTTTTTGTTGTTGTTTTTTGGTTTTTTTTGCGGTACTGGGGATGAAGCCCAGAGGCTTTCTACCTCCGAGCTATACCTCCAGACCTATTTTATATTTTATTTGGAAACAGAGTCTCACTAAGTTGCTGAGAGCCTCACTAAGTAGCTGAGACTGGCTTCGAACCTGCGCGGTCCTCCTGTCTCAGCCTCCCAAGTGCTGGGATTACAAGTGTGTACCACCACGCCCAGCTTCATTTTTTATTTTAAAACACAATCTTGCTAAGTTGCTGAGGCTAGCCTTGATCCTGTGATCCTTCTGTCTCTGCTTCCCAAGTACCAAATGATATTAATTTTTTATGTTTTAATTTTTATTTTTTTAGGTGGTACCGTGGTTCCTGGAAACCCTTCTACCTCCGGGCTACACTCCCAGACCTATTTTATATTTTTATTTGGAAACAGGGTCTCTTAAACCAGCGAGGCTGGCTTCGAACCAGTGCCATCCTCCTGTCTCCGCCTCCCATGCGCAGGGATTACAAGCGTAGGCCACCACGCCCAAGCCAAATGATATTTTAATTTACCTAAATATCATTCTAAGCCTGGCATGCTGGCACACGCTTATAATCCCAACATTGGGGAGGCTGAGACAGGAGGATCTTGGTTCGCGGCCAGCCTCAGCTACTTAGTGAGGTCCTTTGCAACTCATTGGGACCCTGTTTCAAAATAAAAAACACACACACACCAGGTGTGGTGGCGCATACTTGTAATCTCAGTACTTGGGAGGCTGAGACAGAAGAATCTCACAGATTCGAAGCCAGCCTCAGTTTCTTAGTGAGGCTCTCAGCAACTTAGTGAGACCCTGTTTCCAAATAAAATATAAAATAGGTCTGGTAGTGTGGTCCGGAAGTAGAAAGCCCCTGGGTTCCATCCCCAGTACTATAATAAAATAAAATAAAATAAGCTGGGCGTCTTTTTTTTTTTTTTTTTTCTGGTGGTACTGGGGTTCCTGGAAGCCCTTCTACCTCTGGGCTACACTCCCAGACCTATTTTTATATTTTTATTTAGAAACAGGGTCTCCTAAGCCAGCGCGCGTGGCTGGCTTCGAACCTGCGTGATCCTCCTGTCTCCGCCTCCCAAGCGTGGGGATTACAAGCGTGCGCCACCACGCCCGGCTAAGCTGGGCGTCTTGATGAACACTTGTAATTCCAGCATTCGGGAGGCTGAGACAAGAGGGTCACGGTTTGAGGACAGCCTCAGCTGCTTAGTGAGGCTCTTTGCAACTCAATGAGACCCTGTTTCAAAATAAGGACTAAAAAATAGGGCTAGAGGTGTAGCTCAAAGGTAGAATGTCCCTGGATTCCATCTCCAGTATGGCAAATAAGTAAATAAATAATAAAAATAGGGCTGGAGGTATACCTCGGAGGTTTCTATCTCTAGTACCACAATAAATAAATAAATAAATAAATAAATAAATAAATAAACAAATAATAAATAAATAAATATAGGGCTGGAGGTGTAGCTCAGAGGTAGAATGCCCCTGGGTTTCATCCCCAGTACTACAAAAAGTAAATAAATAAATATCATTCTAACATGTAAGTATATAAAATTTACTGAGACAGTGTACATTTTTCTTTTGTGCTGAGCTTTCGATGTGATGAGTGTTCCGTGCCTCACTTCTCGGCTGGGCATGCCGCGGGAGCCCGCAGTAGCACTGCTCATGGCCAGCTGCTATGCTGGGCAACAGAGGCTCTCACCACGCACCTTCGGCTGTTATTAATCTCACAAGACCACATCTCCTTAAAGGCAAGGCAGACTTTTCTTCAATATCGAAACTTCCACAGGGCCTTGTCTTAAACAGCTGCTTACGAAGTACCAGCCAATCAGAATTAATTGAAGTTTGGGGCTGTACCTCTGTGGTAGAGCGTCTGCCTAGCATGCCCAAAACCTTGGGTTCCATCCCCTGTACTGCAAAAAAAAAAAAAAAAAAAAAAAAAAAAAGCAAAATTAATTGAATAAGAACTTGTTCATTAACCAATAGTTTGATTTAGTTTCATGAATTTCTTTCTTTTTTTTTTTTTTTTGCGGGTCTGGAGATGGAACCCAGGGGGCCACACCCCCAGCCCTATTTTTTATTCTTTCTTTATTTATTTATTTTTTGTGGTACTGGGAGTGGAACCCAGAAGCTTTTCTACATCCGGGCTTTACTCTCAAACCTATTTTGTATTTTTTTGGAAACAGGGTTCTCACTCATTTGCTGAGCGCCTCACTAAGTAGCTGACCCTGGTTTCGAACCTTTGCAATCCTCCTGTCTCAGCCTCCCAAGCGCTGGGATTACAAGTGTGCACCACCATGCCTGACCTTTTTTTTTTTTCTTTATTTTTGAAACAGGGTCTCACTACGTTGTGGAGGGCCTCACTAAGTAGCTGAGGCTGTTCCTGATCCATGATCCTCCAGTCTCAGCCTCCCGAACGCTGGGATTACAAACGTGTGCCACCATGCCCGGCAAGTCTCATGAATTTCTATTCAGAATATTAATATTTCTCAAAGTGTCATTTGAGGACTTAAACATTTTCCTCTGCCTGGTCATCTTGGGTCTACAGAAGCTGAGCTGTTTTTTCTGCATGAATTTGCTTTCTTTATATTTCCCCTGTGAGCCAGGGTGGGTCCTGCACCCCACTCTATCTCCCATTCTCCCCACGTGCAGTTCCTAGGAACACTCCTTCCTACAGTGGGCCTAGTATCCAGGATGTCTGCCAACTGTGGTCCCCACACCTGCCAAAGAGAATGTCCCAGAGTGCTTGTTAGGAATACAGATTATTTGCAAAAGAAAAAAAAATTAATGTGTTTTATCATTTTATTTTATATTTTGCGGGTTTGGGGGTGGAACCCAGAGGCATTTGACCTCCGAGCTACACACCCTGCCCAATTTTTTATGCTTTATTTTTGAAACGGTCTCACTAAGTTGCGGAGGGCCTCACTAAGTAGCTGAGGCTGTCTGCGAACCACGATCCTCCAGTCTCAGCCTCCCAAATGCTGGGATTACAAGCGTGCACCACCATGCCCGGCTTGTGTTTTATCATTTTAATTGGAAAACTTCCAAAGATAAACTAATACTTCGAGTCTGCATAGTATTGTCACACTTACAAAATATATTTGAGCTTCAATGACCTTCCTTGATCCTTAAAACAACCTTGAGGGTTCTGTCGGAGGGTCAAGGTCAGATCTCCCCGTCGCGTGTGTTGCCTGAGGTCACCACGGAACTAGTCTTGGTGGTGACTATCATTTTTGATGACAAGTGTTTCCCAAATGTGAAGCCCAACAGTTTGTAGAGATTGTTTCCACAAGATACTCAGGCTGTATCGACTCCAGTCCTGACTGGCTAATTGTCAGGAATTAGCACACTTCCCTGTCCTGGAGAGAGTTCTGTAAGCCTCCCCAGGAGCCCCATCCTCTCGGTGTCCACCCCGACTGTCTCTGGACGCCCCCTCTCTAACCTCTCTAGTCCCTTGGCTGCCCAGATGCGCGTTCACTGCTCTGTGGGGCACCTCTGCCCCCTGCTGGTGACCCTGCGCATAGCACCTCTCCAGCCATTTTCTCCCGTCTTCCCTATCTTCCTAGAAACAGCTCAGTGGCCAGGTAGTCATTGAAGCCAAATTTGACTTGTGTGTTCTGCAGAGGAGAGGGGGAGAAAAAATGAAATACAAAGGACAACTGATAGCCTCCAGTAGATGTGGCTCCACTCTGAGCTGCCCGCTGGACCTGTCCTCAGAGTTCCTAACCACGAGTACATCTCAGCCCCCTTCCAGATGTGAGTGGCAGCTTCCAACCGCCATACACTGCTAGAGTCCAGAAATACTAGCACTAAAAGATGGGGACAGCCGGGCGTGGTGGCGCACGCTTGTAATGCCAGCATTCGGGAGGCTGAGACCGGAGGATCGCAGTTTCACCGACAGCCTCAGCTACTTAGTGAGGCCCTCTGCAACTCAGTGAGAACCGTCTCAAAATAAAAATACAAAATAGGGCAGGGGGTGTAGCTCAGAGGTCAAATGCCCCTGGGTTCCACCCCCAGTAACGAAAAATAAAAATAAATGGGGATAAAGAACTTTTTCTCCCCTCCCCCCAGTCTAGAGTTCACCTGTCAGATTTTCCTTTCCTGACCTATAGTTGGGCTAGTAGGATTGCCAGCTGGAATGGCCACTCTGCTGCAGGAAGCCCCTTTCTCCCCCACAAGAGCTTGAATTGTGGCCTTAAAACAAAAGAAATTACAATGGGAATTAGCAATCTACACCCTCATGTTCTGGGGTATTCAAGATTTTTTTGTATTGTTTTGTTTTGGTATAATGGATTGAACCTAGGAGCATTCAGCCTCTGAGCTATACATCCAGCCCTATTTTATTGTTTATTTTGTTTTGTTGGTGGTACTGGGGGGTGGAACCCAGGGACTTTGCTACTTCCGGGCTATACTCCCAGACCTATTTTATACTTTATTTGAAAACAGGGTCTCACTAGGTTGCTGAGAGCCTCACTAAGTAGCTGAGGCTGGCTTTGAACCTGTGCGATCCTCTTGTCTCAGCCTCCAAAGCGCGGGGATTACAAGCGTGCGCCACCACGCCTGGCTTTATTGTTTATTTTGGAACAGGGTCTTGCTAAGTTGTGGAGGGCCTAAGTTGCTGAGGCTGGCCTTGAACTTGTGCTCCTCCTGTCTCAGCCTCCCAAATACTGGGATTACAGGGGTGCACCACCATGCCCAGTTGGGTGTGCTGGTGGTTTTGGTTTTGTTTTTGCAGTACTGGGGATGGAACCCAGAGGCATTCTACCTCTGAGCTACACTCCCACCCCACCCCCACCCCCGCAGCCCTATTTTTCATTCTTTATTTTGAAACAGTGTCTCACTGAGTTGCAAAGGGCCTCACTAAGTAGTTGAGGCTGTCCTCAAATTGGGATCCTCCTGTCTTGGCCTCCCAAATGCTGCGATCACAAGCGTGCGCCACCACGCCCGGCTGTGTATGCAGTTTTAAATGATCTGCACTTAAGATATGCCCCCTTCCATGACACAGACTTTCCTTCCGTGCAGAGTCAAGTTCCAGTCTGCAGAGCCCTTCTGTTCCCACAATTCCAGATCTCCCACCTATTTGGGAATACATACTAATCTTAACACAGGCAATATCAGAGAGATGTGGAGCCATCTAACTCCCTGCTGACAAAAATCATCTCTAGGAAAATAACAGATCTTTGCTTAAAAGACACGTTGTAGGTTATTTTCTGCAGAGAGGATTAGCTTGACTCGTCAGTGAAAGAGTGTGTCTTGGGGCCACTTGGCGAGGTCCAGGCTTTCTCTCCAGAGAGGTCTGTACACCACTCTCTCCGTCTTTGAGTTTCCCCTGAAAAAGGAACAGAAAGGGACAGCTTGCCCTGATGACACATTCCATAGCCGGCTCTTTGGACGTGCACTTTCTGCCATTAACTTCAAAGTGATGCTTTTACCAACTACGAAACCCATCAGGGTTTCCAAAAGCAGAGCCGTGTTCCGGGAGGGCAGCCGTAACACCCACACTGCGCACGCGCAGCGCTGCGCCCGCGCCACACAGGGAACAAGGCTTCACCTTTGCCTATGACTCAGTCTTTTCGAGCCTCAATTACTCGCTGTTCTTCTAATACAATGGTGCCTTCAGAGAAACTGGGCAGGTCAGGTCAGTTTGTCCTGATATTAAAATGCCCCAGACAATTCTCCTTGGAGTTCTGTCCCTGCTTCCTACGGTTTCTATTTCTTACCTGGATCTCAGGCAGTTTCGCTGCTCATTTTGGCTGCTGCAGGTGAATCTGTTTCAGAGATGATCTTCGCATCCTTGCTGGGGCCTGAGAATTTTAATGTCCAGATTTGGCAGACACGTGTCAAAGTGAAGAGGGTATGCTTTTTTTTTTTTTTTTTTTTTTTTTTGTCTCAGCCTCCGAAGGACTGGGATTCTAGGCCTGCACCGCCATGCTGGCTCCTTTTTTTGGGGGGGAGGGGGGGTCTGGGGATGTAACCCAGGGGCATTCAACTTCCAAGCTACACCCCCTGCCCTATTTTTTATTCTTTATTTTGAAACTGGGTCTCACTGAGTTGCAGAGAGCCTCACTAAGTAGCTGAGGCTGTCAGTGAACCACGATCCTCAGGTCTCAGCCTCCCAAATGCTGGGATGACAAGCGTGTGCCACCACCCCCGGCTCATGCTGGCTCTTTGTGAGCCCTTTGAATGAGAATCTTAAGGTCTTAATTGTTCCTTGGTTTCTTTTTTCTTTCTTTTTTTTTTATTCTGTTGCTGGTGACCATTTGGCAATCTATTTGTGTGTGTGTGTGTGTGTGTGTGTGTGTGTGTGTGTGTGTGTGTTACTGATGATTGGACCCAGGGACATTCTACCTCTGATATACACCCTTAGCCTTATTTTTTATTCTTATTTTGAAATAGGGTCTCACTAGGTCGATGAGAGTCTCACTACTCAATCAGGCTGTCCTCAAACCTGCGATCCTCCTGTCTCAGCCTCGTATGTACTGGGATTACAGACCACAATGCCCGGCTTCATCAATATTTCTTAGGTGCTAATGTGTTAGGCACTAGTACAGAGGCTCATAACCTTGCCTACGTGTCCCAACTAACTACCTGGGTAATTCTAAAGACTGACAATGCCAGGCGTCCACAGAAGAAGCTGATATATCTGGTCATGAGGATGGCTTTGACTATGAGATGCTCAGAAGCTCCCCAGAGGTGATTCTAACATGTAGCCAGGGATGAGAACTCTGAAACCAGGCGACTTCTTCAAAAGCATGGTGGTACACACTCGTAATCCTAGTACTTGGGAGGCTGAGACAGGAGGATAACAGGTTCAAGGTCAGCCTCAGCAACTATCAAGACCTGGTTTCAAAACAAAATAAAAAATAAAAAGGGCTGGGAGTGTAGCTTGGAGATCAAATGCAAAAAAAAAAAAAAAAAAAAAAAAAGTGGAAGTCTAACTGAGAGTGTTGGCACACATTGTAATTCAGTACTTGGGAGGCTGAAACAGGAGGATCACAGGTTTGTGGCCAGCCTCAGCTACTTAGTGAGCCCCTTTGCAACTCAGTGAGACCCTGTTTCAAAATAAAGGATAAGCCGGGCGTGATGGCACACACTTGTAATCCCAGCATTCGGGAGGTTGAGACCAGAGGATCACGGTTTGCGGACAGCATCGGCTACTTAGTGAGGCCCTTCGCAACTCAGTGAGACCCTGTTTCAAAATAAAGAATAAAAAATAGGGCTGGGGATGTAGTGTAGCTTGGAGGTCAAATGCCTCTGGGTTCCATCTCCAGACCCACTAAATAAATAAATAAATAAATAAATAAATAGGATAAAGCTGGGTATGGTGGCACACGCTTATAGTCCCTGCGTTTGGGAGGCGGAGACAGGAGGATCGCGCAGGTTTGAAGCCAGCCACGTTGGCTTAAGAGACCCTGTTTCCAAATAAAAAAGTATAAAAATAGGTCTGGAGATGTAGCCTGGAGGTAAAAGGGTTTCCAGGAACCTGAGTACCACCATAAATAAATAAATAAATAAATAAATAATTAAAAATTGGGCTGGGGGTGTAACTTGGAGGTAGAATGCCCCTGGGTTCCAACCCCAGTACCACAAAAGAAACAAAAAAAAAAAAAAAAAAAATAGGGCTAGTGGGTAGCTCGGAGGTAAAATGCCCCTGGGTTTAATATCCAGTCCAGATAAAAAAAAGAAAAAGAAAAATGAAGGCCATTGCTGCCCATTGGGAACCTACTTGCTACCTCCACAGGGTATCTGACAGCCATTTCCACCGTAAGAGTCTCCAGAGTTTGACTTCGCGGATGCTCTTTGCTCCTTGGAGTCTTTAAGGATGCTCTTCTGAACCAGGTGTGGTGGCACATGCTTGTAATCCCAGTAGTTGAGAAGAAGAGACAGGAAGATCTCAAGTTCAAGGACAACCTCAGCTGCTTAGGAAGACCCTTTGCAACTTAGTGAGACCCTGTTTCAAAATAAAGCATAAAAAAAAATAGGGATGGGGGATTAGGTTGGAGTAGGTTGGTGATAGAACTCTCCTGAGTTCAATCCCCAGTAGCACAGCAAATAAAAACGAAATCGCAAACCATATACAGACATTATTAAAACTTATTCCTGAGACTCTTATAAGGAATAAATAACATTTTAATTTGGGGTGGGATTTCTTTTGTATTCAATCTCTTTGGGGTTGGAATTGAAAAAGTATGAAAAGACCCAAGCCAACTCTTAATGATTGCAAAGTCTGGTGTGTGTGTGTGTGTGTGTGTGTGTGTGTGTGTGTGTGTGTGTGTGTGTGTTAGTGGGAATTGAAGTCAGGAGCATGGAGCATTCTACCCCCAAGCTGCATGCCCAGCCCTTTTTTTTTTTTTTTTTTTTTTTTGTGGTACTAGGGTTCCTGGAAACCCTTCTACCTCCGGGCTATACTCCCAGACCTATTTTATACTTTTTTTTTTTTTTTTGAAACAGGGTCTCTTAAGCCAGTGTGGCTGGCTTTGAACCTGCGTGATCCTCCTGTCTCCACCTACCAAGCCCAGGAATTACAAGAGTGTGCCACCATGCCCGGCCTATTTTATTTTTTATTTAGAAACAAGGTCTCACTAAGTTGATGAGAGTCTCACTGCTTGCTGAGGTTGTCCTCAAACCTGTGAGCCTCCTGTCTCAGCCTCCCAAGTACTGATTAAGAGCATGAACCACCATGTCTGGCTCAAGTCCAGCCTTGTGAATGTAAAATAAAGGCTCCCAGGAGCTGCCCGGCAGCCCTTGTATCCTGCACCTGCTACAAATGGGAATGAAAAGTACCCAGCAAGTAGGCAGGGCGTTTCCTATGGCTAAGCTTCCAAAGCAGTTTTGTAATGCAGTCTAGACTGCTAATGAGCAAAGTGCTGGCTCCAAGCCCTGTAGGACGGACACAGCTCTTGCACGGCAGAGTGATGGGATTAAACTAAAACTGGGTTTCTTCTAACAGAATGTCTGACTTGATCGTGAGGACCTGCCTAGCTGTTTAGATTACCCACTGACATTTTCTACTTATTGAAGGAACTAAATTAGGTTTTTTGTTTTGTTTTTTTGTTTCTTTTGTTGGCTTTTGTTTTTTGTTGTTGTTGTTGTTTGTTTGTTTTTGTACAGGGAATGGAACTCATGGGCCTTCTACTTCTGGGCCTTACTCCCAGACCTATTTTAATTTTTTTTTTTAAACAGTCTCACTAAGTTGCCAAGGCTGGCTTCAAGCCTTGTGATCCTCCTGTCTCAGCCTCTCAACTACTGGGATTATAAGCGTGTGTCACCACACCCAGCCTAAATTGGTAATTCTAAGATTTGATGGGGAAAAATCTATGCGGTTAAGCATATAGTTTAAATAATGAGAGCCCAGCATGGTGACACACAATTGTAATCCCAGCATTTGGGAGGCTGAGACAAGAGGATCACGGTTCGAGGACAGCCTCAGCTACTTAGTGAGGCCCTTTGCAACTCAGTGAAACCCTGTTTCAAAATAAAATATAACCGGGCATGGTGGCGCACGCTTGTAATCCCCGCGCTTGGGACGCAGAGACAGGAGGATCGCACAGATTCGAAGCCAGCCGCGTGCGCTGGCTTAGGGGACCCTGTTTCCAAATAAAAATGTAAAAATGGGTCTGGAAGTGTAGCCCGGAAGTAGAAGGGCTTCCAGGAACCCCAGTACCACCAAAATAAAATAAATTTAAAAAATAAAATACAAAATAGGTCTGGAGGTGTAGAAGGCCCCTGGGTTCTATTCCCAGTACCACACACACACACACACACACACACACACACACACACACACACATAATACAGTATAAAAAATAGGGCTGGGGGTGTAGTTCAAAGGTAGAATGCCCCTGGGTTCCATCCCCAGTACTACAAAAAAAAAAAAAAAATGTGATTTTTAACTGGAAATCCACCTGTAATACCAATACTTGGGAAACTGAGACTTGAGGCTAGCATCAGCAACATAGATCCTAAGGAACTTAGTGAGACCCTGTTTCAAAATAAAACAGGGCTGAGCATCTACCTCAGAGATAGAATGTTCCTGGGTTCAATCGCCAGTGCCTAAATAAATAAATAAATAAATATTATATTATTTTAAATTAAGTATGTACTTTGCAGTACTGGGAATTGAACCCAGGGGCATTCTGCCTCCAAGATACACCCTCAGTCCTCCTATTTTTTATTCTTTATTATGAAACAGGGTCTCACTGAGTTGCAGAGGGCCTAAGTTGCTGAGGCTGGCCACAAACCTGTAATCCTCCTTGTCTCAGCCTCCCAAGTACTGAGATTAAAAGCATGCAACTCCACACTGAGTAAAATTATATTTTCAGATGTCAATCGTATCTATATTTTAAATTACATTGATGACAAATAAGAACAAAAATTAATATTTTAGCATTCCTAACCTTTCTGAATATATCAAGTATGGAGCTATGTTTCTACAGAGTAACTGGCACACATGATGAAGAGCCCCTGGGAAGGTGTGGTAAAGCTTTTGGGTAAACTTCCTAGAGCGTAAAAGAAACGTGACTCTAATGACTGAGAAATGAATTCTTTCGCAAGAATTCCAGTTCTCTGCCTTGAGCAAAACTTCAGGAGTACTTAAATGAGCTGTCAACTGAGAGATGGGAAATACGGTTCTTGGCATATACCTTAGAAGGAGCTGTAAGAATTGGGTGCTTTTGCTACAAGCGAAATTTTTGTGGTTCTGCCTACTTATTTATGTAAGTCAACATTTGGGAGCATTTCAGATCTATAAAATGAAGGCTAAAAATAAAATTGTTAGAGCTGAA